>NC_141604.1:30362686-30672686 GCF_047967505.1 Dipteris shenzhenensis
CTCTCTCTCTCTCTCTCTCTCTCTCTCTCTCTCTCTCCACATTCAAGAACATGTTTTTAATATGTGGACATGTTCTTGACTGTGGAGAGAGAGAGAGAGAGAGAGAGAGAGAGAGAGAGATTTTAATATGTTTTTAAAACAAAAACATTTATGGCATTGAGATGTAGAGAAAAATCGAATGTTTTTAAGATACTATTTTTAAGGATGTTTTTAATGAAGCAATTTAATAATAATAATTATTTTTTTAATGTTATGAAAACATGTTTTAAGATGAAATTTAAGACATTTTTTATGATAATATGCTAGGCCGCTCCTATTAACAGCTGCCCAGTTGAAGTGCCAGCTCTCCCTCTAGCAGATGGAATCTTGCCTCGAGCGAACGGAATCGATCGACCTCTCCTTGGGAACAAGGCATAGTCTTTTTTCTAGCATGCTCTCTCTCTCTCTCTCTCTCTCTCTCTCTCTCTCTCCACATTCAAAAACATGTTTTTATTGTTATGAAAACATTAATATGTGGACATGTTTTTGAATGTGGAGAGAGAGAGAGGGAGAGATTTAGATTTTAATATGTTTTTAAAACAAAAACATTTATGGCATTTTTAGATACTAATATTTTTAACGTCGTTTTTTTAGCATGCTCTCTAGATTTTAATATGTTTTTAAAACAGAAACATTTATGGCATTTTTAGATAATAATATTTTTAACAGCTTTTTTTTAGCGGAGATGAGGGGGGGGAGGGATGTATTTTGACATATTGCCTTGGTCGGTGGAATTTTAATCTTCTTGCTTTCTTCCCTTGGGCTCCTTTATGTGTCCAACTACATACTTGAGGCAGTAAATCTCATACGAGCAAGAAGGAAGGTTCGTGGAGGTTCGGTCGAGCAATCTAGAGGTTTGGGGGAGGAGGGAGGTTTGGGGGAGAGAGGGGGCTTGGGGAGGGAGTTTCCTGGTAATTAAATTTAAAAGCTATGAAAGATGGAGTGGTGCTAACTAAAACATGCCCAAAGGCCCAACACAAATATATGTGTAGACACACCATGACGTATGTGGACACATAGGCACACACACACATAGTTGATCATGCCCAACTAATTTTTCTAACATTATAATAATATATAGAGACGCGGGAGGGAAGAGAGAGAGAGAGAGACACACACACACACACACACACATCATAGACCCCATGTGCACACTAAAACATGCCCAAAGGCCCAACACACATATATGTGTAGACACACCATGACATATGTGGACACATAGGCACACACACACATAGTTGAGAAGCATTTATTTTGGGGGGAGAGGAGGGGGGGGAGGGATGTATGTTTGACATATTGCCATATCTTTAAAAAAATGCATGAAATGGGCAATAATGATCCACATTTTCTATACTTTATAAGGGCAAACCGTCATTGAGAATCTGTTATAATGGAGGGCAATAGGTTAGGGGTTAATGGTGAGAAATAATAAGGTATATTCCTTGAGAGAGAGAGAGAGACACCTGATAGACCCCATGTGCACACTAAAACATGCCCAAAGGCCCAACACACATATATGTGTAGACACACCATGACATATGTAGACACATAGGCACACACACACAGTTGTTCGTTATAATAATATATAGAGACGTGGGAGGGAAGAAACACACTATTCAAAATTTTTGGACTTGTGTAAAGTCCAATTTGAGAAATGGACTAAAAAATAGTCCAAATTTTTTGAATATACTAGTAATGTTGTTTTTTAAACTAGATTTGACAACTCAAAACAAAAGATTTGATGATTAAGTACTAAGAACATCAATGCATAACCAAATCCTTACAAAGGTGGTCTACATAAACATCTTCATAACTTCACAAAAATCTCTTACAAAGGTGGTCTATGTAAACATCTTCATAACTTCTTGTGAATTGAGCTACTATCACCTAAGAACATCAATAGATGACCAATAATAGATGACCAATTCTCTTAGAAAGGTGGTGTAAATAAACACCTTTATGTATAAGTGGTGTGCACACACCTTTATGACCATTTCTTTTAGAAAGGTGGTGTACATAAACCCCTTAGAAAGGTAGTGTAGATAAATCCTTTTATGTGTAAGTAGTGTACATATACACCTCACTTGGTATTAAAAAACACCCTTAACTATAAAAATACATTTGACATAAAGTTTAAAATATACCATTAAGTATAAAATGGACCTCATAAACAATCTTTATACACAATAATGAGAGTAAAGAAATAACTTTTTATTAGATATTCGCTTTACATAGAAGTTCAAAACTTGTGATTACAAAGTCATCAGCCATCATGTTAGTACCAATGTCCTCAATGCCAGGCCCTTGACTACCAGGGTCCTGACTAATAGGCTGCTCTAAGACTGGAGTCTCAGTAGCAAGGTCCTCAGTAGTTTGCTCTTCAGTTCCAAGCACCTAACTAGTAGGCTACTCTAGAGTCTCATGACCAAGTTCTTGGTGAGTAGGGACCTGGCTACTAGGTTCCTGACTAGTAGGCTGCTCTGGAGTTTGTAAGGTCATGGTTGAAGAACCACCTATGCCTCTTGGTAACTCCTCTTGGTCATGCTTTGCCTCGCATCCATACCTTCTTTGACTAAGGCTTCCTTGCTTGATCCACTTGCATGTCCTTCACCCAAGATCAAGGGTGCCTTCCTTACTTTTAATTTCAAGGGAAGTGCTTCCACCTCTTTAGCCTTACCTTTTCATGTGACGTGCTGTACTACTACTTCTTGCTACTGCGAGCCTTCCCGTATGATGAGTGGAATGCAAGTCTTTTCTGGTAAGAAACCTTCAACTGCACATTTCAGAGTTTTTGGATGTGACTATTTTGTGCATGTCCCTGATGCTACCAAGACCAAATGGGAACCGAAGAGCTAGAAGTGTACTTTCTTGGGCTATAGTGAAGAGGTGAAGGGTTACCATCTCTCTAACCCTGTTACCAAGAAGGTAATTGTAAGTCGTGATGTGGTCTTCTTAGAATAGCCGCATCAATTGGAGGAGGATGCTTCCTTCCCAGACAACCAGGACCAGGATATCCATCCAATACCACCACCAATAGCAGACCAAACTCCCTTAACGGTGCTTGGGAGGATTCAAGACAAAGAAGATGAAGAAGAGCCTGTAGAACTACAATGGCAACAGCCATTCTCGAAGTGGGTAAAGCAGCTTTTGGACGGCATAGAACCTCCAACCATTGAGGAGGAACCATCCGAAGACTGCCGGTCCAAGAGATTAGAGGAGCAAAGAAGGGCACAGGAACACTTGGTCAACTATGCTTTGATGATAGAAGTGATCCATGCTGATGAACCCAAATGTCTTGAAGAGGCATAGGGCGATGATAGGTGGATGGAGGCTATGCAGTCGGAGTATGGCTCCATAATGAAGAACAACACTTGGGACCTTGTGGATCAACCACCAAAACGCAAGGTAATCGGAACCAAGTGGGTATACAAGACCAAGTACAAGTCCGATGGCATGTTGGATAGGTACAAGGCTCGGCTCATGGCAAAAGGATTTGCACAGGTACATGGTTTTGATTATCAAAATACTTTTGCTCCCATAGCTCGACTAAGCACAATTCACAGTGTTTTGGCTTTAGCTACCCAGGGAAGTTGGCCCGTGTTTCATATGGATGTGAAATCCGCCTTTCTGAATGGAGATCTCGAGGAGGAGGTACACGTGGAACAACCACCAGGTTTTGAGATCCCCGGTTCAGAAGGTAAAGTCTACAAACTGAAGAAGGCACTTTACGGGCTGAAACAGGCCCCACGAGCGTGGTACCAGCAAATTGATGCCTACTTTCTACAAAATGGGTTTAAGAGGAGCCCATCTGATGCAAATTTGTATATCTTCAGAGAAGGAGGCAGGTGTATGATCGTGGTCCTTTATGTGGACGACCTTGTCATAATAGGGAACCATGAAGAGAAGATCTCGCAGACGAAGCATTTGCTAGGAAGAGGGTTTGAAATGACATACCTCGAACTGATGCATTTCTCTTTGGGGATTGAAGTTTGGCAGGAGCCGAAACATATCTTCATTTCACAGCTGAAGTATGCTGGAGAGATATTGAAGGCATTTGGCATGGCTGAGTGCAAGACAGTTGGTACCCCTATGGAGGTTGACGCGAAGCTCTCAAATGAGGATTCATCACCACTGGTGGATGAAGCGAAGTACAAAAGGCTTATGGGCAGCTTGATTTACCTGTGCAACACACGGTCGGACATCAGTTTTGCGACTAGTGTACTAAGCAGGTTTTCCAATAAGCCCCATGAGAATCATTGGAGGGCAGGGATGCAGGTGCTGAAATACATCAAAGGCACACTTGATTATGGCATCACCTATACCAAGGGCAACATCTTGACAGGATTCTATGACTTGGATTGGGCAGGATTGGGCAGGAGATGTGGACAGCAGGAGATCAATGACAGAGTACTGTTTCTCACTTGGATTTCGAGTTGTGTCATGGGTCAGCAAGAAGCAACCCACAGTTGCTCTTTCTTCTATTGAGGCCAAGTACAAATCTACATGCTTTGCTTCTTACGAGGCAGTGTGGTTGAGGAGGATTTTGGGGGACATGGGTGTAGTGCAGAACAAGCCTACACAGTTATCATGTGACAATCAGAGTTGCATGGCGATTGCAAAGAACCCGATGTTCCACACTCGCACAAAACACATTGAGATTCAATATCACTTTGTACGTGAGCTCATCATGGATGGAGAGGTCGACTTGGTGTACTGTCCGACTACAGAGAATGCTGCAGATATCTTCATGAAGGCTCTTGGAAGAGACTTGCTGGAGAGGCATCTTCATCGACTTGGCATTGGGCCAAAAAAGTAAGTTCACCGGTTTCGGGGTTATGATTATGTTTTTAGGGTTTAGGGTTTAGGATTTAGGGTTAAGGGTTTAGGGTTTAGAATCTAGGGTTTAGGGTTTAGGATTTAGCATTTAGGGTTTATGATTATTGTTTTAGGGTTTAGGATTTAGGTTTTAGGTTTTAGGTTTTAGGGTTTAGGGATTAGTATATAAGATCATGAGCTTAGAGTCTAGAATCTAGGGTTTAGGATTGAAAATTAGGTTTTAGAATTTAAGTTATAGGGGTTAGGGTTTAAGGTTTAGGGTTTAGGGATTATAACTATTATATAAGTTTAAGAGCTTAGATTGTATAACCTAAGATTTAGGGAACTTTAGGATTTAAGATTTAGGGTGTAAGATTTAAGGTATCTAGACTATATAAAATATGCATTCCAAAGTATTTAGTTTAGATATATATAGACTATATGTTATATGCTTTCCAAAGAGTTTTGTTTATAGGTACGATCCTTTGCAAAGGCTTTACTTTAAGTAAGTATAAGTCTACTTACTCAAAGTATCCCACTGATTAGGGACAAGCACATAGGCTAAAAGCACACCGATTCATATTTTCTTACATTCTTGCTACATGGTGTATCAAAAGGTACGATCCTTTGCAAAGGCTTTACTTTAAGTAATTATAAGTCTACTTAGTCAAAGTATCCTACTAATTAGGGACAAGTATATAGGCTAAAAGCACACCGATTCATATTTTCTTACATTCATGCTGCATGGTGTATCAGAAGAAATGAAAAAGTATGTGATAAGAAATATTCAGAAGAAATATGTATTCCATATCATGGATGCCATGGATATCTGGTGGTTGCTAAAGTAAAAAAATGATATGGATGCAATGATACTGTAGTTTTGTGGAAAGCCTTAAACAAAGTTTAAGGCTTTTGCAAAGTATTACACATAGTAACAAAGATAAGTAAGTATGCTAAACCTCTTCTAGATTCAATGGTTTTAAATACCTACCTGACAAATACATTATCTAATTTTTCATTCTTCGACTAACTAACAAGTATTATACACATGGAAGAAAAGCATACATGCTAAAAGTACGTGTGTAAAATTTAATATTTTCTTATTTTTTAAATTAATTCAATTCTTTGATTGACTACTTTTTAAAATTGAAAGGTTATTAGTATATAATCTACATAATTTTAAATGATATTAATGTATAATATTAATAATTTATATATTTATTTAAATTTATATAATAATTAATTTATATTTACATTAGTTTTTAAGTTAATAATGTATAGAATAGCAATATATTCACTAATTCTTCATTGTTTTAAGAATAAGTATTATATAAAGCACATATGCTAGAAGACCTCCCTTTCAAGTTATATTTTTTTAATTAATGTATTTATATAATATTTATAGATTAATAATATATATTTTTAGCAAAATTATATTTTAACATTAGTTAATAAAATTGTATTATATTATAGAGTAAAAATATTATAAATGGATTTCTTATATTAATAAAGTGTCATGAGAAGAGTTTTTTGGAAAGATTTATGATTAAATTTTGTTTTGAAGTTGTTGTGTATGCAATAGGTAGGGAGGTTTGAGTGCTTTTGAGGTTGAGAGAGAAATTTGTAATAAAGTGTCGTGAGAAGAGTTTTTTGGAGAGATTTATGATTAAATTTTGTTTTGAAGTTGTTGCGTACGCAATAGGTAGGGAGATTTGAGTGGTTTTGAGGTTGAGAGAGAAATTTGTAATAGATTGTTTATTTTGTTGAGGAGTTTTTTGAAGAGATTTATGATTAAATTTTGTTTTGAAGTTGCTGCATATGCAATAGGTAGGGAGGTTTGAGTGGTTTTGAGGTTAAGAGAAATTTGTAATAGATTGTTTTTTTTTGTTGAGGAGTTTTTTGGAGAGATTTATGATTAAATTTTGTTTTGAAGTTGTCGCATACACAATAGGTAGGGAGGTTTGAGTGGTTTTGAGGTTGAGAGAGAAATTTGTAATAGATTGTTTTTTTGTGTTGAGGAGTTTTTTGGAGAGATTTATGATTAAATTATGTTTTGAAGTTGTTGCATACGCAATAGGTAGGGAGATTTGAGTGGTTTTGAGGTTGAGAGAGAAATTTGTAGTAGATTTTTTTTTTGGGAAAAATTGTTGCGTGCCCAATAGGCTAGGAGAGAAATTTCTGAAAATATGTTGTGAGAGTTTGAGGTAAAGAGGAAAATTTGTAGGAAAAAAGATTTAATGCAAAAATGGTTTTTTGAAGTTGTTGCGTACACACAAGTTTTTGAGAAAAGAATCGGATTTGGAAAAAATTTCAAATTTACAAAAACTCGATTCTTAGAAGTTCTTGCGTATGCAATAGGTTAGAAATGAACTCACCTCTTGCAACATTTTGAAAATTTTTGAGAATCCTGCAATAGGTTGATGAGAGGAGAGAAGTGTGGAGTGTAAAAAAAATGATCTTTGAATGAAAGAGAGAATGAAGAATGTTCTACTTATAGTGAACCTAAAAGAACTAAAACAACCTTAAAAACTAAAAAAAGCTGACTTGACCTTAAAGCTACCCATTTCCTATAAAACTCTACTTCTCCTCATTCTCTCTCACAACTTTCCTAGAGCTCCTCCATCATCTCTCCACCCAGGTACTCCCTCCGTCCCCTCCTACTTCCTATCCCCTCTCCTCCCACTTCCTCTCTCCCCTCCCTTCCCCTCTCCTCCTGCTTCCTCCCTCTGCTCCCTTGCCCTCCCCTCCCCATCCCTTCCCCTCTCCTCCCCCTTCTTCTCCCGCTTCCTCTCTCCCCTCCCTTCCCCTCTCCTCCCGCTTCTCCCCTCCCTCCTCCTGCTTCCTCTCCTCCCCTTGCCCTCCCTTCCTCTCTCCTCCCCCTCGCTTCCCCTCTCCTCCCTGCCCTTCCTTCCCCTCTCCTTCCCCACCTCCCCCTCCCCGTCGTCCCTCCCTTCCCTGCCTCCCCCTCCCTTTCGTCCCTCCCTTCCCCACCATCCCTCCCTTCCCCTCCTCGTCGGCCCCTCCCTTCCCCACCGGCCCTCCCTTCCCCTCCCCCTCCCCATCGGCCCCTCCCTTCCCTGCCTCCCCTCCCCATCGCAGGCGGGAGGGAGGGAAGGGAGGGGGCTAACGGGAGGGGGAGGCAGGGAAGGGGGAGGGGAGGGGCCGACGAGAGGGCGGGAGGAGAGGAGGGAGGAGGGGAAGGGGGAGGGGAGGCGGGGAGGGGGCTGATGGGAGGGGGAGGCGGGGAAGGGGGAGGGGAGGCGGGAGGGTAGGGGGACAGGGGGAGGAGAGGAGAGAGAGGGGTAATAATACCCCCCCCCACCTGTTGCGCACGCAACAGTTGGGGGGGTAATAATACCCCCCCTCCCTCCTCTCCTCCTGCCCTCTCGCTCCCTCCACGCCCTCCCTTCCCTACCTCCTCTCCCCCTTCCGCGGCCGTTAACCCCCCCTCCGTCCTCTCCTCCCGCCCTCTCGATGCCCCCTCCCCCTTCCTCGCCTCCCCTTCCATCGGCCCCCTCCCTTCCTCCCTCTGCTCCCTTCCCCTCTCCTCCCGCTTCCCCCCCTCTTCTCCCTCTTTTTTAAGGTGGGGAGCGGTGAGGACAGGAGGGGAGGGAGGAGGGAGAGGAGAGGGCAGTCGGGAGGGAGGAGGTAGGCGGGGAGACGAGAGGGAGGAGGGAGAGGAGGTAGGCAGGGAGGTGGGAGGGAGGAGGGAGAGGAGGCAGGTAAGGAGGCGAGAGGGCGAGGAGGGCGCAGACGGGAGGGGGAGGCGAGAGGGAGGGGAGGGGGTCGACGGGAGGGCACAGACAGGAATGGGAGGCGGGAAAGAGGAAGGGAGAGGCAGGATGGTAGGGAGGCAGGAGGAGAGGAGGGGGTTAACCCCCAACCTATTGCACACGCAACATGTTGGGGGTTAATCCCCTCCCCTACCCTAAGCACCCAAAGGGCTTTAAATTTTTATTTTATTTTTGAATATTAAAAAAATAATTTAATTTAATTTAAAAAAGAAAAAAAAGACGAAAAAAATTAATTAACTTAATTTATTTTTAAAAAATAAAAAAAGTTAAAATAAATAAAACCTAAAAAATTTTTAAAAAATTAAATTAAATTTTAAATATAAAAATAAATAAATTAATTAAAATAAAATAAAATAATTAAAAAAAGACAAAAAAATAAATTAATTTAATTTAATTTTAAAATTTTTAAAACTCAAAAATAAATAAAACTTAAAATAATATTTAATTAGAAATTTATTTACTATTTTGAGTTTGAAAATCATTGTAATTCTCATTTTTTATTTTTGATTATTTTTCAGAAAACTTTGGCTTCCAATTTTGGTTCCAAGGTGTCTTTCAATTACCTTGAACATGCTTGGTATTTTATGCAGTGCAAATCAAAGTATTTTTTGGTGATCACTGCAAAGAATGTGTCAAGCATGAAATATTCTCTAGAGGCAGTAAGAAATGGTGGCATGGTCTCAAACATCAACATTAAAGAAAACAATTTGATAGAAGTTATGTGCAAAGGAAAGAATGACGAGGTGGTTTACAAGTTACGAGTTACGCACAAGCACTTCTTGAAGCCCTTACCAGATTCAATTGAGGGATCCCAAGAATTACTTAGTGCTATAACATGTAACCCTCAAGTTGTACCGCCAATATTTGTGGTGATAACTACGGTAACTCTGGCAAGAGTAACTACAATATCTGTGATAGTAACAATATCTCCAATTGTACCTACACCATCGACCGCTGTAACTACATGAACAAGGAGTGATCATGGAGCAGATTCAAGTTCTACAGCTATTCCCAGAAAGAGAGCAAAAATAACTCCTACTCCACGTGTAGATCGTTCAAGTGCAGGTTATTTAAAACGAGGCAAAAAATTGGATAGCGATGAACAGGATGATCTGCAAGAAGAAGATACAAGTCTTGAAGACTTTTCTATAAGTGTGGCAGACTTATATGTTGAGAGTTCATGCTCAACATCATGTGATCATGTGTGCATAGCACCATCACGTGAACATATGTGCATAGCACTAACCTTATAGAGTGCTATAAAGGAAAGGGTTAGATCCCCTAACCCTAACCCTAAAAGGGTTTGTATATATTCTATTTTTTCAACTAAATCTAGTGTACAGTTAGTCATTTGTGGTGTGCTCTCTAGCTGTGCCCTCTCTCCTCATCTCCACTCTTCTCCTCTCCCCTCTTCATATTTTGTCATGGTATCAGAGCTTGGTTCTACCGTCTACTGAGGCACCATTCTTCTTGAGAGTGTGAGAGAGATTGTGAGATTGAGAGTTCTCGAGTGTTCTTGTGAGAGTTCACTTCTGTAGAGAATTTCCGTCCATTGAAAGAAATTTCCGTCATTGTTCTTGAGCGATTTCCATTGTGACAAAGAGAGTGCTTTACTTGCGAGGTATTCTTCCCTTAATTGAGAGAGATATAGAGAGAGATATAGGGAGAAATTCTGCTGTAATAATGTATGAATAGAGTCTTGTTTGAGAGAAAGAAAAACTTGCCGGGTAGCATAAGGCTTCTAGCTATCCATTCAGCCACCAACTCCTTCTACAATAGCAACTTTGCAAAGCAGCAAGGCCTCAACAACAAAGCAGCAGAAGCACTTGAAAATGAGCCTGCCATTCACCAGCCTTTCATAGCAACTCCTGTGACAACAAGCATAGCAAGCTCTAGCGGCTCCTACGACTTCATGCTTTGGAATAGCGAGAGTAATTTAGCGCCTGTGTGGGTTATAGATTTCATACAGTGTCTTGTATAGAAGAAGGGAGGGAGATAGATACATGCATGAGGTAGCGGCATTATAGGATTCTGGCTTTATTCTTCTAGAGGTTCAAGAACGAAAAAAAAACAGGAGCACGAGGAAGAAGACTTGGTCGTGGGAGGCGACGGATTGCCCTACTTCGACACAATTCCAAGATCTTCTGGAAAAGGCTACAAAAGGAAGGCCATGGAGCCCATTTTTGGAAGAATTGGACATGAACAGGCTTGCTAAAACAACGGTCACCTATATATTTGTGTTGGTATCGACCATGCATTTGCTTAACGTCCATCGTAGCATTTGTTGTGTCTCTTTTCTATCCTTGCCCGACGGCCTCTCGAGACCAGCAGTGCCAACGAGCCTTTCTCCAATGGTCGCCTCCAGCAACGCCTCCTAAGGTTTAAGCACAATGCTTAAGGCAGTCGTGACCAAGCTCTCTAGCAGGCCCCTTGAATGCCTCACAGCAGCAGCTGCGCTCCTTCTCAGATGACAAGCATCAACTTCACGGCACCTTCAACGATAGCAGCACCTGGCCTTTACAATAGCGCCACGCCAAGGATTCCTGTACAACAAGCTCCATCAATGACCTCCTCATAGCCAACTGAACGACAACGGCTTCCTACAAGGCAACAGACTGCCGCTTCACTCCAATAGGGTCCAACGACCTCTACGGCCGTCAAAAGGATCCATCGAGTCCCCAGCGGCGGCTCCTCCAATGAGCTGCATCTTCAATAGACCAATGAAAAGACCACGAAATTGGCCACGTGAGGCTGCCACGTCACCATGCCAGCTCACCTGCAACGTCATCGGTGCCACGTAGGCTACCACATCAGTTGACACATCATTGTGGCCATGTCATCAGCCACGTCAGCACAAACACATCATCACTACCATGTCACCTCTGCCACATCAGCAGTGGCACCTCAGCAGTTCCACATCAGCAGTGCCACCTTAGCTGTCCAGTCAGCACTAACCCTCTGTAGGCATAGTCCCTTGCCAGGCACACTGTGCACACACTGCATGTGCACACTCCTGCCACCTCAGCACAGAGCTTCATTGGCACACCTGTAATAACAAAAGAAGTATGCAAGAAGATCCTAAGTGGTGACTGCTTCTTTGGAAAGAAGAGCAAGCATAGCTACTTGGATGAAGTGGTCACCCGAATGATTCAAAGTGCGGCTGCTCTCTCGGCACTATTGTTTTTATTGAAATCTGATGATGAGTTAGCTGGCAAGTCAATTGATGTGGATAAGAAGAAAGCACTTAGCCTAGGTCAACTCCTTGATAAGACATGGGCTAGAAAGTTCGATTCAATGGATGTAGATGCCACACCAACAAAGGATCTAAGAGCTAAAATGCCAAAGGTTGTTGAGACAAAATATATGGACATCAAGAAAAAGGCCTTGCAGTCCACTGCCCAAGGTAGAGCAATTGGTGGTTTAGATGATGGTTCTCCATTCAGCTTCTCCTATGATATCCTGCTATCAAAGAATGATATAAAATTTGGACACATCAATGGCATTGATACAGAGCATTTCATAACAATGAGCGGTCATGCTTGGGAGAAGCCATGCGTATTTTTCATAGATGAATTGCAAGACCTTGCAGTGTCACAGATAGTTGAACTTGTGCGGTTTATCGTAGAAGGTCCTATGGCAGATAAGAAAAGATCAACATTGGTCCTGTTCGTGATAGAATCACAAAGGGATGCCTTGTATGGGAGTTTGAAATCTGCATTTGGGTATTTACTTTCAAAAGTATACCATGGTATAGTCCTACGCAATCATATGACTGTCTTGGAAGGCACTGCCATTCAATTCTTGATGTGCTTCTTATCCAGGGGTGGTGGCAATCTAATCGAAATTCCTTTAAGGACTCTTGAGCTTCATTACTTTGAGGAATCACACTTTTGCTATAATGAAACGTCTTAGAGGGGAGGGCCCTTCCACCTGTGCAACAAAGTATGCAAGGAAGTGTCTGTCATCTTCAAGACAATATGGTCTCTCTATTACGCATCCTTTGAAGTCCATTCAAAATGTATGCGAGCATAATGGTCATGTGAATGCTATGAATACAAGATATCTAACATCCTTATGGAGAGAATTCCATCCTGAAAATGATGGAGTGGTAACAGAGGGTAGGGGTGCATCCTCTAAAACTCTCATTGAGAGGATTGCTCATATTGAGAATAATGTAAATGACACGAACCAGTATGTATGACACCTTTTAGGGGGGGGGTGAAGAAGGCTCAGTAGTATGTGATAGAGGATGTAGGTTGCAAGTTGACAAGCTAAAAGAGCAAGTTGATCTATTGTGCACTAAGGTGTCAACATTCAAAATTGGTTTGAAGAGGCTAATAGCCTTCATGACAAGGATGGCTGTAAGTTGGAGCACATTACAGCTCATGAAAATTGAGATGGTTTTGGGACTTCTATATTGCCTTTTGTAAAGGATCGCAAAGTTCTTCTATGTTATTTGCATATTGGGGTCAATCTTAAGTTATTTACTCGGGGGGGTCACTCATCATATGTAACCTTATCACGTGAGTTCAATAGAAGGACATTTTTAATATTTAAATTTTACAAAAATTAATTTACATAAGGGAGTATTTAAAACAAATTTGGAAAAAATTTATAGATTTGTATAGAAAAAGGGTACATTTTATTAATGAAAATTTTACAAATAAGGTATTTTATAAATAGGCCTTGAACGCACGTGATATAGAGGGTTTATACATAGTGACCCCCCTGAGGTTATTTAGTAGGATAGCCTTTTGTGCCTACCACACAAAACTTATGTATTTGGTTTTCAATTGCAATAATAAAATTTTTTGAGCTTTCTTATCTTTATTTGATATACGTGGCAATGTAAGTCAAATTAATGTAAATAGAAATACATGGATATCTGTGAGCTACAATTGATGGACTATCGTTATATGTCATGGAAGGTAAGGAAGAAAGTTCGATGAGTGAAATATATGTGAGTAACCTTGAATGATCCTAAGTCCTTCAGATACATTTATTTAATGCACTCTCTTTTTTAGTACATATTTAATTATGATATTAGCGTATGTCATGCATGTAGATACATACATACACACAACTTACCTACATATATCGCTCCTGTTCATGTACTCACACCCTTATGTTGTTCATCTTAGTTCCCAATCTTTGTATTTACTAGAATACATGTTACAAGAATGTCTGATCATCATATTCTTTAGGTTGCATCTACATACATGGCATTGAGTCTTTCCATACATATGATTGCATGAATTTACACATATATGCATGCAATTATGCACTCATACCCACAAAGCATTTACACCTACATATGTTTCATGGATGCATATCTTAAGCGAAAAGGTGAAAGCTTCATGCCACAAAATTACCATAGAAAGTTATAGGCTATTTTTGCATTTTGCATTGTTAAGCATTCCATTTAGCATGCATGAATATTTCTATTAGTTGACTTCATTTGGCATGCAACATTACTTCTACCAAATGAGTCCATGTACACTCCATTTATTTGATTGACAATTTAATCCTTTGCCTTATATGCCATAAATCCCAAACCTTATATATATATATATATATATATAGAGAGAGAGAGAGAGAGAGAGAATAAGATATATATAGTTGTGTTCATAAACAAACAATGGCAAAAGAAACAAGTTGCCATAGGAGAAAATTATGGGATTCAATATGCACGGCACATCGCAGTATTGCCAAACAAAGAACAATGTTGAAAAAACAAGGTTTTAGACACATGGAGCCAATTGTAGAGGTTGTTCATTGTAGACAACATAATCAAATGCAGGGACATAATGATGTACAATGGAATGTAGATAATTTAACTTCTCTTGATAAGAGAAGTTTATTGCGTTCAACACATAAGGCACATCGCAATGTTGCTAGGCAGAGAACAATGCTCAAAAAGCAAGGTACGGGTACAACTATGGAATGTATGAGTACGGAGTTTGCTGATAGTCTTAGAGAAGGGAAGGTTTTTTGTAGTGCAATTAGAAGTGTGAGAGTGCAGCCACATGCAAGCATGGATTCTCACTTTCTAGAGCCAGCAAAATCTACTTTTTGCCCTGATGGTGCACTGAATGTGCAGCATTGTGTTGTTGGGGGAAGAAATACAGTTGATGCTCTAGTAATAGGTACAACAATTCAATTGGATGTAGTTAGAGATTATGGGCAGTCAAGGGCACGAGAGCATATTGTTGGTAGCAATAGGAATGCATGTTTAGGGTCTAGCGGGATCCTATCTATCTTGCATCAATTTCCATTAAGGGATGACATAGGGCACCCATCTTTGTATCCATTGGTTTCCAATAGTCCTGTTGTTCATTCACTTGGAGATATGGATTGCATATGCAGTTTTTGTCATGCTCAATTGTGGAAGTAAGAGACCAGAAGTATGCATCAAGTTGTGGGAAAGTATTGTTGTAAAGTTGGCCGTGTCTCATTGTTGCCATTGGAAGATCCACTAGAGATTTTAAAAGTTCTACTTCATGGAAGTGATGCTAGAAGCATATCATTTAAGGATAATATAAGAGTCTGTAATAATGTCATGGTGTTTGGCTCATTGGGAGCCCAAGTTGATCAAATGTTTTCTGGGAATAGGGGTATACATAATTTTCAGATTCACAGCACAGTGTACCATCATCTTGCGAGTTTGCTACCTGATGAGTCTAGATAGGAGCTTCCATGGTTTACACAATTATATGTCCATGATATAGATCATGAGTTGCAAAACCGTTTGGATGGGATGCCTGGTTTGAATCTTGGCATTTTGGAATTGTTGCAAAGGATGATGCATGAATGCAATCCATATGCCAGTGCACTGGTTGTTGTGGGGGAAGTATTGAGAAGAAATCCACATGCACACCTGAAGATGGTAATTTGTGAGAGCTGGTCAACCTCAAGACAATACTTGGTCCCAATAGCTAGCTAGTGAGGTTGCCGCTATCATGCCAAGGTAAGGGGATGATTCTGATGTTGGGAATCAAGACATCCAGGTTTTAAGACGCAATGGAGTGATAACCAGAATATCAAATTTGCATCAATCATACATGTCTCTCATGTATGTTCTTCTATTTCCCTGAGGGGAGGATGGATGGCATTTATATATTCCTTATAGAGATGTTCCTACTCACGTATCATTACATGATGTACAAAGGAAAAATTGTGTGACACAGAGACAATATTATGCATACCGTCTACAGGTAAGGCCTGATACAAGTGCGTGCCTTAAAAAGGGGGGATATTATTGCAACAATATATTGTTCATGCATATAATAGTATGGAAGAGTCCAGATTGGTGTGGATACGCAACAATTAATCTTCTTTACGTGCAAAAGTTTATCAAGGATTGATGGACATGCTAAACGTAGCTGATGTGGTCCATAATGTACTAGGCAATGCTATCGGGTGTAGAGTTGTGTTGCCATCCTCTTTTATAGGAGGATCATGGTATATGTGCCAGTTATACCAGGATGCAATGGCAATTGTGAGAAAAAAGGGTAAACCAGATTTGTTTATTACCTTCACATGCAACCCAAAATGGTCAGAAATATCTGAAGGATTGTTGCCAGGTCAAAGAGCACAAGATCGCCCAGATTTGACAACCCGTGTATTTTATAAAAAACACAAGGATATGATGCAGTCGATTATAAAGCATGATTTGTTTGGAAAAGTTGCTAGGTATGCATGTGTGATTGAGTTTCAAAAGAGAGGTCTTCCGCACTCACACATACTATTGATTTTGGAAGGTGCATTCAAACCTACTCAGTTTGGTCACTATGATCAATTGGTATTTTCAGAAGTTTCAGATAAAACCCTTTTCCTTGAGTTGCATGAGATTATTGCACAATGCAATGTTCATGGCCCATGTGGTGTACTTAATGTCTCTGCTCCTTGCATGTTTGATGGCAAATGTAGTCATCACTATCCACATCCCTTCTCTCAGTCTGCTATGGTGGGTATCGATGGTTACCCTATCTACATGTGTCGAGATGATGGTAGAAAGATACGGGTGAAAGAGGGTATAGTGGATAATCGTTGGATTGTGCCATTCAATCCTTTCCTCTCTATGAAGTACAAGGCACATATCAACGTTGAAATTTGTTCCACAATTACTACAGTTAAGTATTTATATAAATACATGTATAAGGGACATGACAGAGCAACCGTCAGGATGCAAATAAATCATGTGGAAGGACAAGGACAACTACATAACCCAGTTGATTGTGGAATTGATGAGATAAACTATTACCTCTAGATTCATGTTATGTATCAGCATCAGAAGCATGCTGGCACATTTATGAGTATGATATGCATGATGAAAAGCCAGATGTACAAAGGTTGCAAGTCCATCTTCCGATGTTGAATAATGTGATATTTAGAGATGATGATGATTTGCACAATGTGGTGAATAGGGAACAGAACAGAAAGACCAGCCTCACGGAATGGTTCACTTACAACCGATTGCAACATGATGCAGATAATTTGCTTTACAGTGACTTTCCATGCGAGATGGTTTGAAACAAATCCAATAAAAAGTGTCTAGAAGAAGGCAGGGCAATAGCATTGGCCAGATGTATAACATTTCTCCATCTGCTAGAGAATTATATTTCATGCATATGCTACTTAACGTTTGCAAGGCTTGTAAGTGTTTTGATGACTTGTGCACTTTTGATGGGCAAGTTTACCCTACTTTCAAGGCAGCATGTATAGCTAGAGGGTTATTGGAAAGTGATGAGGAATGGTTTATCTACATGCAAGAGGCAGTTTTACATCAAAATAGCACACAGTTGAGGCATTTTTTTGTTGCAATTTTGATTTTTTGTGAGCCAACATCTCCAGGAATTTTATGGGAAAGATTCTCAGACGATCTATCGGATGATTTCTTCCATGCATTCGAATCAAGTATGGTTGACCGTCGTGGATTGGCACGAAAGGAGGCTCTATGGCACTTTGAGCATATTCTCCAACAACATGGGAGAAGGTTGGTAGAGTTTGATGGATTGCCTACTTTGGATAGATCATGTGTATTGGTAGCTACAAATGCTATATTGCAAGAAGAAATAATGTTTGCTTTTGAGACTGAGGCACGACTTGGTCAATAGATGCAAAGTACCTTAAATCATTGTCAACGGACCTGCCTTCGATCAGATTGTGATAGCAGTCTATGCAAATGTTGGTGTATGGTTTTTTCTTGATGGTCCACGAGGATCTGGAAAGACTTTCCTTTACAATTGTTTGCTTTCTAGGTTGCATGGGGAGGGGCATGCCACTTTAGCATGCGCTTCTTTTGGGATTGCAGCGTTGTTTCTAAGTAATGGATGCACAGCACACTCGCGGTTCAAGATACCACTAGATTTGGATGCCACTAGCAGTTGTAATATAAATGTTAACAATCATCTTGCAGATGTTCTGAAGATAGCAAAGTTGATAATATGGGATGAGGCACCTACGACTCATCGATTCCGATCATCAAATGCAGTCAAAGTATTCCTTCCTGAGAGTGTGGATCGGGTTAGTGATGAGGATGCTAAAATGAGTTGTACCACAAATGTTGTATACAAATAGGTTTTACAATTGGCATCAAGAAGAACCTAGCAGTATGCCAATGCTCTTTGAAAACCTCTTTACACTTTGGTGGGTGACAAATTTTCACAGTCTTTTTTGTATCATGGTGTTCTTTTAGGCAATCAAAGGTCAATCAATTGTAAGCCTTTCAAGTGTGGATTAAAAATTGGTGATGACTATTTTTGTATAATTTTCATGAGCTCATTCCATATTCCATTCAAACAATGTCGTCTCTAGAATTTTGACAATGTATGATTTTTGTGAGTTTTATGGGTTCACGCATTGTTATTTTTTCTTCAAATTATGGATTATCAAATGTACTATAACTAATGTTCTTTTTAATTTGTGGCTTGGTGAAGCCTTTTAATTTCTTCTCTATATATACGTTGACACATCTATTGTTACTGTAATATGATATGTATTGTTATTGTAATATGATATGATAGGATGGCAACGTCATTTACATTCACCACCGAGACACTCAGGGGGGTCACTATGTATAAAACCTCTATACCACATGCGTTCAAGGCCTATTTCTAAAATCCCTTATCTGTAAATTTTTCATTAATAAAATGTACCCCTTTTGTATACAAATCTATAAATTTTTCTCAAAACTATTTTAAATAGTCCCTTATGTATATTTATTTATGTAAATTTTAGAAATAAAAAATATCCTTCTGTTGAACTCACGTGATAGGGTTACATATGATGAGTGACCCCCCCGAGCCGATACAACTATACGGGTAGTAGGTACATAATTGTGTAGTAGTCAGTTGCTAAGTTGACTTATTTAATAGTATAGTCATTCACCTTTAGGAATATACAGATCCTGATGGTTGGAGAGCTAGGGTGCGCGCCCAGCTATTGGTTGACATCTTGGAGTTGGAGAGCTTTATTGGGTAGATAACCTATATTTTTTTTAATTTTGTTTTTTTCATATAGGTGAAAGCTACTTAGGTTACATATATAAGTGAATAAATATGATATTATTTTCCTTTAGGGCAGTTCTCGACTCAAGTTTTGCAATGAATCTCCTCAGTCCAGTGTGTGATGGGGTGGAACGTCTCAATCTTGGATATTTTGCCATGAGTTCTCAGGGTACCTAGAGCTGATGGGAACAGATGTATTTTATCGAGGGGCGAATAGAGACTTTGTATATGCATTTATGTACCACATACACACTCATGTGCACCAGTGTAAGCATTCTAATTAATGTGTTGAGTATTATTAAGACACAATTCTAAATTTTCCTTGATTTAATGATTGTAATTCTTAAATTATCTTTTTGCCTTGCGTAGGTCGACGCCGTGCACGTGTGGTGGTGCGTGGGGTGGGACATGGCTAAAAAAAGAAGATACCCATGTAGAAAATATAAAACAACATTGGGTGTGGTCAGATGGTGCTGCCTCTCAATTTAAATCAACCTATGGATTCTACTTTGTCTCAAGGTTCAAATCCTTGATTGTCTAGACATGATGTGGAATTTCTTGGGGTCTAGCCATGGTAAGGATGAATATGATGAATGTGGTGTTGTTATTAAGTAAGCTCTATTTAAACACCAATTAACATTCCCTCAAGCAAACTTCAATGATACCCATGATGCTATAACATGGCTTACAGCCAACCTCTCCACAGGCATGCATTCAACATACAGTAAACAAAGTCTTAAGAAGAGTGTAGTGCACAGAGTGTTCCATGAAGTGAAAGTGGATGAATATTTTGTTAGGTATGCTAATTTTAAGTAAATCTTCTTTTGTTGCATTTATTGAAGCATGCACATATACGTTTATACTCAAAAAAATTCATAAATTCTATTTATTTATACTCAAACACGTTTATTTCAAAAAAATTCATGAATTCTATTTATTTATACTCAAACTAATGTATCCCCATAGACCAAGATTGATTGTGTTACAATCTAGCACTACATTGGCATACAATGCATTATGCATGTAATCTTGCAAATTTCCATATATGAAAACAAAGAGGGGATATGAATACAAACATGTTTAATTCAAACAAATTCATGAATTTTATTTATTTATACTTAAACTAATGTATCCCATAAACCAAGATTGATTTTGTTGCAATCTAGCACTACATTAGCATACAATGCATTACGCACGTAATCTTGCAAAGTTCCATGTATGAAAGCAGAGAGAGGATATGCATACAAACGTGTTTAATTCAAATAAATTCATGAAATTTATTTATTTAACTGAAACTAATGTATCCCATAAACCAAAATTGATTGTGTTGCAATCTAGCACTACATTGGCATACAATGCATTACGCACGTAATCTTGCAAAATTCCATGTATGAAAGCAGAGAGGGGATATGCATACAAACATGTTTAATTCAAACAAATTCATGAATTTTATGCACGTAATCTTGCAAAATTTATGTATGAAAGTAGAGAGGGGGTTTTAGGAAAGCTGTTGGACAAAATTACACTGAGTGAGCCAAGCCAAGCGGTTCCAGTGTTGAAACTTCAGAATTTCTCTTTTGAAATTAAAGATCCCACCTTGAGACCTAGTAGAGCGGGTCTCTAACACATCGTAGACGGGTCAGGCTACTCATGACATAAATAGATTCAAGTTTTGATTACCAACAAAACAAGATTGATATGGTAAGAAAGGCCCAAAATTGTCACAAAGTGGACACTAATACAATCCAGTAAGTTTTGATTACCAAATTAAACAAACTGGATTTGGTAAGGAAGACCAATATTGTCACGAAGTGGGATACACAAATAGAATCCAATAAGTTTTGATTATCAACAATAACACAACTAATATGATAAGAAAGTCCAATATTGTCACAAAGTGGCCAACAAAAATAGAATCTTGACTACCAACTAAACACACTTTAAATGTTAAAAACGTCCAACAAAAATAGAATCCAATAAATTATGATTATTGACTCTCAGGGGGGTCACTATGTATAAACCCTCTATATCACGTGCGTTCAAGGCCTATATTTAAAATCCCTTATCTGTAAATTTTTTCATTAATAAAATGTACCCCTTTTCTATACAAATCTGTAATTTTTTTCCAAAACTATTTTAAATAGCCCCTTATGTATATTTATTTCTGTAAATTTTAGAAATAAAAAATATCCTTCTATTGAACTCACGTGATGGGGTTACATATGATGAGTGACCCCCCCGAGTATTAACTTAACACACTTGATATGGTAAGGAAGTCCATTATTACACAAAGTGGTACATGGTGCCAATCTTAATCATGACTCAAGAAGTTCCAACACAATACTCTCTTTGTCTTTTGAAAAGGGTTTAACCAACCAAGAATGCCCTCATAGGAACAAATTATTTTAATAGCTCCACAAAAATACTTAAATTTAAAGAAACCTTAACAACTATCGTCATCATTCCATTTAAATTCTACTTCTACTAGTATAAGGGTTCAATATATATTGTTTGAGTAACCTCCAGAATGCTAGATGTGGACACACAACTAGTTATATGGAGAAAGAAGATAGCATTATGTTATTTGATCATAGGATTTGTTCTATTGTTCTATTCAAATTTTTAAAAGAAAGAAAGAGAGCTTGAAATTAGGTATTCAAAATGAGAGTAGATATTGTGATGCGATAGTATAGCTAGAGTCCAGAAGGATGGTGCAGACTTGCAAATGTTAGGTGAACACCAAGACACTGTGTGAGTATTGCCATCACTTGAGATTTGAAATGGGACCCCTAATCGGAGAGAAGCGTCATAGAATAAGCATGCCTAAAAATGAGTTGATCAATGGGAATTGAACGACTATATTAGAATAGCTGCACCTTCACACCATGTCAAATACTCTATTAAAACAATTATATGTTTGTTGCTTGCAAGTGACTGAGGGAAAGGGCCGATGATATCCCAGGAGATCACCAATTCAAAGGGTGTTGAGACTTGAATACTTTGTAGTAGCCCGGGTGGTTTGGCATGGGAGGATTTAGTAGCTTGACATGTGGGACAAGCTCGTAGGTGGTCTGTAATGTAGGAAAACAAAGTGGAGTGGGGACATATAGAGAAAGTTCTTAATTGGCTGATACTAGATAATCTTAAGTGGAGATCAATGGGCATTATATGTTGTACCTGTTGTACATCTTGACTATGTGAGAGGGCATCTGCAACAACATTTTCTTTACCTAGAGTGTATTGGAGCTGGAATCGATAGTCTTGTAATGCAAGAATCCTATGCATTAATCGACCTAGTGGGTGTTTTTTCTTGATCAATGGAATGATCAGCCGATGATCTGTTTGAACATTGACACTAGTTCCATGCAAATATGTATAAAGCTTAAAAAATGCCCAAACAATGGCAAGCAACTCTTTTTCAATTGTGGAATAATTATGCTCAGCTGATGTAAGAGATCTACTAATGAAGGCAGTGGAATGGAGCTCGCGCCAGAGTCTTCTTGTAGAAGCACTACTCCAAGACCATCATTGGATGCATTAGTCCACAGGAGAAATGGTTTCCCAAAATCTAGATATTTGAGTATTGTTGTTGAAGATAGAAGAATTTTCAATTTGTTGTATGCCCTTGCATATGTCATTGTCCACTGAAATTTAGTTTTTTTCTTTAGGAGATCACGTAGAGGTGTAGTAATTTTTGCATAATCCGGCAAAAACCTTGCAGCAGCAGTTAAATCGTTGGAGTTGCTTGATGTTATTCGATTCTGGATAATGGAGGACAACTTGAACTTTGGATGGATCCATTTGAATACCTACAGCAACAGACATTATAAACTCGATGAATTTCATAGAAGGGCATGCCCATTTACACTTTTTGAGTTGGAGTTTCAAGTTGTATTTTTGTAGCCACTTGGAGATGTTGCTCCCAAGTTTGTGTTTGTATTAAGATGTCATCAAGGTAGACAACTAGTACTTTCTTGAGGCAATCGCTTGTGAAAGTTTGTCCTTGGATTGCCTTGAACGTTCTGCACATCTATGTCCATTGGTACAACATTGTCAGTGCTAATTTTTTGCTTTTCTTGAGTGAAATAATTTGGATTACTACGGTGATGTTCTCTAGCAATCCTGGGCCACAAAAAGAACAATTTCATGTCTTCCGACATGGAAGAATTGGTGTGAAGAAGAAGCTGGTTGAGCTTGACTATGAACTGAGCAATAGGTTCATGTTCACTTTATTGTAGTTCCTACAACTATTGAAGCGTCGTCTGAGTCACATTGGCATGAGCAAAAATTTGCAGGAGTTAGTGTTGCAAACTTAGCCAGTGGTGTTTAATAGATTCATGCTGCTGTACAAACCACATAGCTACGATACCTTCCAAGACGGTTCTCAACTCCAGTGCCTTTCTTTCATCAGACCAATAATGGTACCCTGCAATGTTTTGGAAGTGATCTATCCAAACCATTACATCCTCTGTGGGAAGTCCATGGAAGGATTTCAGATGAACCTTGTTATCTGTGGAGGCAACAAAGAATTTTGAAGAATGATACGAAGCTAGCATTGACATGAGGGCCTGGTTCTCTTGGGAAAGCTGTGACATGAGGATGTAGATGGGCTATTCTTACAACGGCTCTTCCATCCTCTGATTGTTTATTTTCCCAGCATCTCCACCAGATGATGTGAAGTGCTACGACAGTACAGTTAGAGGCCAAAAGCAAGCTCTGTCCAGACATAGTGTTAGGTCCTTTTATTATCATGTCTAGCCCAAGAAGTTACAACTGTGTTACAACCATATGACATGTGGCATATCCACGTGTCTATACACCACAATATGGTTATGTTTGTTGATTGGAAAGCATTTTGCATTATGCACATGGAAATTTGCAACTATTAATAACCACATGTGTGCACGAGGAAGAGTAGGCGTGCTTCCTCTCCAAAAATTATAAGACCAAGGAGCACGCCAGTCCTCATTCATTAGACAATACTTTGCAAAAGTGAGCTTGAAATTGAACATTGAAAATGACACTACACATTGTTTTATTGGATAATTAGAAATCATTTTGCATTCTGCACATAGCACTTTGTATTTAGCACATAACCACACATTTGAGTAGGGGAAGGGTTGGAATTGCTTTCTCTCCCAAAATTGTAAGACCAAGAAATGTGCAATTCCTTGGGCGCACAACAATTTTCATTGAGCACATAGCACTTTACGACATTGAGCTTGGAATTGAATATTGAAAATGAGAAACATAGATGTTGATGTGAGATAACTAGAAAGCATTTTGCACTCTGCATATAGCACTTAGTGTTTGTGTTGGGGAAGACTTGGCATGCTTCCCCCATAAAAATTATATGACCAAGGGACATGCCCTTTCCTAGGCACATAAACTTTGTACGTGGCACATAGCACTTTGCATGTCTAGTTTACCCATTTTTACAATCTACTAAAATCATAAGAAACACCAATATAGGAAATAAAACATTAATTTCACTCAGCAATGTGGAATGTTGAGATCTTAAGAGGGGAATCACACTTCAATTGTCTACATAGAAAAGAACACTTGGTAAAATCTCTCTCTCTCTCTCTCTCTCTCTCTCTCTCCCCCCCCTCTCTCTCTCCCTCCCTCCCTCTCTCCCTCCCTCCCTTCCTCCCTCTTCCTCCCTCCCTCCTTCCCTCCCTCTCTCTCTCTCTCTCTCTCTCTCTCTCTCTCTCTCTCTCTCTCTCCCTCTGTCTCTCGCTCTCTCTCTCTCTCTCTCTCTCTCTCTCTCTCTCTCTCTCACCGTTTAATCAAATCAACTTTAGGAACATGTTCATGCAAAAAATACATTTATTATTTTACTCAGCAACACTTTTCTCGGGGGTAAAGAAAAGAACGTTATAGCCATATGCAACTACAAGGCATGGTGGGGTTTTAATAATATGTCCATAATAACCCAAAGTTTTACTTTCCTAAAGTGAATCTATATAGATAATTGTTGCTCAACTTCTCTTAGGAAATCTTGGAGGAATCTTCTCTCTTTGCACCTATAATTTTTTTGCCTACTTGATGTTACTTCAAAACAAAATCGAGCAAACTAGCATACAATTCACATGAAGTCTAGGGGCAAAGGCCCATGGCCATGAGGTATTTCATTGAATATGATCAAATCCGCAGCTCCATGTCACTCAAAGCATATCCACAAATACCTAACTTCAATGCAAGGCCCAGTAGCATTCTAATTTGTAAAAGCTAAATAGAAACTCCATATTTGGACTTATGTCTTTTGCTCATGCTTATATAATCTGGGTCAAAATCAACAACCCCCTAAAAATAGTACCTTGCCTTGGGTACATGCATTGAATTTAAGGCCAGAATGTTTGCAATAGCGTCTAGTGGCTCCTATTCGAGAACTTTTGGAGGCTACTAAGAAATGGATCACTTATCTGAGCCTAAGGTGTCTTCTCTAAAGACATTAAGTAATAGAATCTACGTTTGTAGCTACTATCACTATTAGATCAATGCAAGGGTGCTATTTGAGCATCATGCCTCTCAATGGTAGGCCTTCCACCTTATTTGGCATTCATGGATAAAATTTTCCTCTTAGTTATGTTAAGAACCAAAACTTTTATATTGGAGTCGAAAGTTTGTATGCCCTAATAAAAATAAAGGTTTGAAACATTCGCCAAGATTTGAAACTTTTATGGGAAAAAATTTAAAGTTTCGCTAAGATTTACAAATTTTTCTTCAAAATTTAAAAGAAAATATATAAAATTGTAATATGTTCTAATCATATTATGAAACTAAAAAAACTAGCTTGTTCATATTACTATATAAGTATAGCTTTTGATAAAAACATCTCCGGACTGCATTAAAAAAACAAAGGTCAACTAAATATTCTTTCTTATGAAACAAGTCGGTCAAAAAAATATCAATACAATTCCATAACTAGAGTCTGCTCAATTCTCCCATATGTGTCATCTACCTCATCTTCATCACCCTCCCCAGTTTGGGTTTCTCAATTACTTTCTCTTTCACAACCTCCTTCTCCCATGTCTCCAGCTAGCTCGCCTACCTCCATAAAATTGGGTTTCAATATCTCAGGAGGTTGGGGTTCCCATGACGAGGCTACCACCAAATCTGCATTGAACTTCCCACCTTTCAAACCAAGCTCCTAATGCTCATTAGGCAAGTGATGAGTAGCAATCACTCTCTTCTTTATGTAATCACATGAATAGGATCTTTTTCAACTGCAATTACATTTCGACCCTTTTTTAAGGCACACGCTGTGATTGTGCCTAAACCAGTAAATAGATCGAGTATCCACTCATGCTCATTTGAAAACAGATCTATGAGCTGATTAATTGGGAGTTGTGGTTTTGTATAAGGATTTACTATCTCCCCATTCTTATCCATGGTCACATGCCTGAGCTTCTTCGTCACAACTGGAATAATGAAATGATCGGGAGTAAATGGAGTAGATGAGGGAAAATTGATGTGACCAATACTTTTTTTTCCATCCACGGACCAATACCTAACATAAATTTTTTCTATAGCAGACATGAATTGATGTCCTTTCATTTTTCTCACATTGGGTTTCATCCTATGACATGCAACAAAAATAAGTTTTAAATTTATCAAAAGAAAACACAATTATAACAATAATAATTGACCCAAAAAAATCTTTGCATTTCATTGTTGCACTCGCCAATAAAGGTGGTCACATCCAGCACATTTATCATTGATGACACTCATCACTGCCCCAGACTGCAAGTCTGAATGAAAAATTACGACACGCCAAAGCGTTGTCGTCGATAATTGACATGAACTGGTCAAGAAGACTCATTAGTTCTTTCGCTTTGTAAGGGACCTCATCAAAGGTGGATCCAGGAACATTAAATCCGTATGATATGTTTGCAATGACCAATGTGTACTCATTCTTTGGAACTATATTTGACAATTCATTGCAATCTCTGTTGAGCACACGATAAAAGTTTGGTGGATGGTTTCCCCCCTATCAAACTCTAACATGTCATCACTAAGAGTGATAGATTGTTGTTGAGTTTGATGCTCTTTTTCTTTTGCAGCCCGGTCAATCAATTGCTTAAAGCTTGGAGGCATCATACTACTCTCAAATCCCTTCTTGCCTCTTTTTTGAAGGTTGTTGTCAAAATAACACTTCAATATTTTAAACATTCAAATCTACAATTCGAAACAAAAATTCCATTAGCATATTTATACCAAATTTGACATACCATGCTTTTGAATACATTGAAATATGGAGCCAAGCTCTCCATCCTGCTGCTCTCTGAATACTCTTCCTGAATAGCATCCCAATCTGGCATGTTCAAGTTCCAGATCATTGCTTCCTGCATTCTCATGTATATTTTATGCCTGCATTGAAAACACATGTAAAATTCTTTTCACTTTTACAGTTGAAACAAAGTCTATTGAAACATTAATTGTAAAGAGATTAATATAAAATCAAGGAGAGACATGATGCAAAGGATAGAAGTTTACTTACTCATCAAATTCATGCCATTTCATCCAAAGAGAGATCCCCAGACACCACTCTGCCAAGCATAGACTTAATTAGAATCTCATATTTAATTCTCTGCATGCTCTTCCATGCTATGGCTCAAATTTCTTGAGGTAATGCCTTCAAGGTCTGGGTTTCTTTCTTGACTCCTTTAGGTATGAGTTTTTTCTACCCTTTGATTTCAAAATTCTCCCACTTTAAAAAAATTGCATTTATCAAATCACAAACTTCTCCACCTATGAAATGCAATTTGAAACATCGTGTCCCATGATCTGAAGCTATCACTTGGCCTTGACGGATCTTTAATTGTTGCGGAACTCTAAAAAGCAACAGGAAGTGAAGAGGTGTGTGAAGTTTATTACCCCCAACTTCATGTTACATCTTTTTAGTGGACTCCGGGTACGTTTGGTATTGGATTCATCCCACCTTACTAAATGGTCTCGGTTGTGCAAAAAATTGATATTTTTATTTGGAATTGGTATTGTTTTTTTCTATGTTTGATAAGAGTTTGAGTATCAAGTGATAGCCTAGCGACTCTCACTTATTTCTATTTTCTAAGATATTGTATGGGATTGAGAGGACGAGTGGAATGGATCATTGTAAATACCATGTGTATGAATGATAAATACCTTGGTATGGGGTGAGGGTTATTTGTGTATGGGATATTATGGGGTTTTTAGAAAATAGGAAGAGTGAGTCATATAAAGAGGTGGGCTCATGTCCATGTTTTCCAATAATATAAGAGATATCACATGCTAAGCATGTGGAAATCATGTGAAGGAGTGTGGAGTCAAGAGGAATCCTTCTAGAATTTCTATGTGGAATAAGGAGGATGTGGACATATGGAAAAGAGAGAGTCGCTAAGGGCTCCATGTGGGGAGACTCTTGACTTTCTCAATATTTTTAGAATCTTGAGCATCTTTTGATGGGACACATGGCAAGAGTAGCCAAAAAGGACATGGATGGTGACATACAAGCTTATGTGATCGATGGGGAAAATAACCTACAGGCAACAATTGTAAATGGGTGAAGGAGGGCGATAAAATCTCTATAAAAGGAGCCCTCCTTTCCCTTGTTCAACGTCTCTTCCACCATTAGGCCTCATGTTGCTGTAGCTCTAGTCTCCTTAAGCTTCTTCCATGAGCCTTCTCTCCCTCTTGTAGGATATTCTCTTATGTAGACTCTTGAGTCCATCTCTCTCTAGTTCATTCTCTCTCTATGAGTAGTCTTGGAGTTTCTGCTCCCTCTTGTACGTATGAAACCTCTTCTTCTCCCTTGTGTTTATAGTCTTTTGAGTTGCATTGGAGTGAAGTTTCACTCTATTGGTAATGAAGGTCACTTCAGGTTCTCTTTGTTGAGTGTCTCTTTCCTTTTTCCATTGTTTTCTCTTCCAAAGTGCTCAAAAGTGTTGTCTATTCGGCCACTCATTGTGCATACATGGTTTATCTATTTCCCAAGCCACAAAAGGAGCTCTTCCTTCCCTCCTAGGCAACCTCTATGGTACTTAGATCATTGATGAAGTATAAGCATGGAGGTAGTATTCTCCCAAGTCGGCACTAGTAGAAGGAGTAGGTGTTTTTCAATGATAGTTTGACCCCCTATCAATATTTTTCTCATAACTTTTTGCTCCATCGTCCGATTTGGACGAAAATTATATCAACGCAAAGCTCTCTTCAAGCCTCTCGACATCCTCTCTTTTCTCTCTTTGTGGTACTTGGGTCTTTGGGTTTATGGCTTAAAGCTCCCGATTGCTCACACCTAGGGCCATCTGGCCATTTTTTTTCAAAATTTTTTAAGGGTAATGTCTCTCCATGCCTCAAACACTATTGGGGACTAGTATTTGGGATATGGAGAGACATTCCCCCAAAAAAATTTTGAAAAAAAATGGCCAGATGGCCCTAGGTGTGAATAGGCATGACTTGGTCCCCGTCTGGCCAAAAGTCTCACTTGCTCACACCTGGGGCCATTTGGCCATTCAAAAAAAAAAAAAATTTTGGGGGAATGTTTCTTGTGTCTTCAGTTATTGTATTAGATTTCAGACCAAAAATCTATGACTCTCTATGTGTGACTGTTTCTTTTTCAGACAGTTTTTACCCCCATCCAGTAAACTGCCCATATCTTTTCGATTGCTTCTCTGTTTCTTATGAAACTTATATCAGAGCAAAACCCATTTTCAAGGCACATCTAGATATGTGTTTGAATATTTTATATCATGCCTCTGCTGAAAGTTATGGGTCTCTATGTCTATGACAATTTGGAGAGTGTTTTGAGCTAAGTGTAAAGGTGTCTATGAAGGAGGTGCAATGTTTCCTCGGAACCTACCCATCGGACCCAATTAGCCCCTTCAATCTCCTCGATATATATCAGTTCATGTCATGTTGAGCCACAAGATCTTTCAACAATGTATCGCTCTTCTCTTTGGTGCAGACCAGCTTGCTGAGATTATGGCCTCCGCTGATCCTTTCCTTCTCCCTATGCTTGAGTACAACATCACTTGGGATGTTACCATCTTCATTCTCATATAAGGGAGGATAGTATGGTGTGGTGTCTTGGTATAAAAGCTTCTTTTTAATGTCCCTTTCCTAGTGATGAATATCTCTATCACTCAGTTCAAAAGCAATAGGAAGTGAAGAGGTGCGTGAAGTTTATTACCCCCAACTTCATGTCACAGCGTCATCCGAGAGGTGCATCCACATGTGTAGCACTTGCTCCTAGGAGTTGTTGATTTTTGCAAGGGCTAAATATTGTGTCATGTTGTATATAAATTTCTCAAGAACTTTCACCTCTCGGGCACCCTTGTAGACTTCGGGCTCTTTGGGCTTCAATTTTATCCTGTTGGATGCAGTATCTTTCTGCTTGTCATTGAAGGCAGCTATTTGGATATGTGCTTCAACAAGCTATTGCTGTAGGAGGTCATAGTCTTCCCATAGTCCATCCATTGTGGCTTCGAGGGCCACCAGTCTAGCATCATGTTCATGAAACTGTCTTTGTGTGGCTGGCATGACCTTAGAATCTTTCTTTTATGCGTGGTTCACCTTCAACCTGCGAAGCATCCATAGCAAATCTCTGATACCACCTGTCACGAGGGCTAAGTTCCCTTAAAATTTTTCTCACTTTTTTTGTTGCTCACGCCCTCGCATGCGTCCCTTTTGGGATCCCGCTATGGAATACTCCACCATGTAGATGCTCGGCCCCTGGTCACCTTTGTGAGACTTTGCACGCACTCCCGTCAGGCTCAACCTTTGCAAGGGATCCCCCAAAATGGCTAAGTCTCTAAAGCTCACCTTGGCCGTCCGATCTGGCATGCAGATCTTCACACCATCCAATCTCTACGTTTAAACATCACGGTCGATCTCTCCCGTTTGAACTCAGCCATCCGATCTTCGATGGGACCTTTAATGCTTAACCTTCACTCAACTTAGGGTTCAGACCCCCTAAGCCTCTCTAGACCTGCCCGTAGTTAGCGACTCTGCCATGTGGCAGAAATATCTTCACCACCTGACCACTAGTAGTTCACCATGCATCCCAGTCTATTTACTTGCCGATTCCCTCCCCGTAGACCTACACATAGTGGCTCGAAGTGGCAACCTCTCGATATGCACCTGAGAGTCCTATGCAATGGGATACGACCACATATTTATAATATATGTGCACCACTATGTTATATCGTTACTGCTAGGCCCCGACATCAAATGAGCCCTAGGTTAAAAGGTCAACTCATCGAGGAACCTTGGGTCAAGGCAAGACCTTGGGAATATTTGATATTCCCTGTGCAGATTTTAACAGGACACAGGAGGGACTTTTGAGATTCAAACCCACGACGTGGCCTTTGTCGCACAGTTGGGCTAACCAAGCGGGCATCCTCAGCTTAGTTGGCACCACCCGTCAATTATATCATTACCTTTGTCTAACTATCCTTTTGACGATGTTCCTCGATGGGAAGCTACACACCGACGGACTCTCAAACTTCGACCATGTTCGTCGTTCTGAACCTAGCCTTGACTAAACCACACCCCACAGAGCACATGGCTAATGTCCAGAAGCATACATGCGGGCAATGACCATGACCTACTCCATTGACTCAATCACTCAGAATACACACGCACACCCAAATGATTAATAGACATGAGAGCATACAAGTAGTTTGTTATTGTAAGGGCAGCCTTAATGGTCTGCTAGCTATAGACGTTGAAGCGCCACCCACACACACTACATCTCCTCGTCGGTCATTGAGGTCACTACCTCTTGTGCAAAATAGCCGCTCCCTAGTTAGAGTCCTCACGACCCTCACCGCTTGATCATCTCCCTCATCTCTAGCTGCCTCGCCCGCCCTCCGAGCTCTTGCACAAGCTTTGATTGTGCACCGCTGCTTTCCCTTGTGGATCAGCCCCGCTCCTCTGCATGGCATGGGGTCTTATAGTCTCTGGCAGTCAGGAGCCATTGGATCTGGTCATCTGCCATCTGATCCTCGGCCACAAGTTCTCCCAGGGTTGGTCTGCTGACTTGAATGATCCGTTGGCCGTGTGCCAAGTGTTGCCTTTTGGTTGGGTCCAGGAGCTCGTGCTCCACCTTGCCTCCATCATGCTCATCTAGTCACGTGCATGCCTGCGGGGTTGGTTGATGGTTTGGTCTACTCCAAGTTTGTCTACATCATATGCCAAGTTGATCCACCTCGGGTCTCAAGGTGTTCTCCTCCAATGAGGGCTCTCCACTGAATTGTGGCCCATGAGTCCTCGTCCCATGCAGTCAGTTATCTGTGGCATCACGGACGCACCTCGAAGCTATGGTCAAATCATATGCAACCACCTATCCATCTCATGGGGCACGTATGCCCCCATGCAGGGCCATTTGTCTGATGTTGATGCAGCACTATTTGCGTGATGTCTGTGTCGTGTGAGCGCCACTTTTGTGCCACATGGCTTGTGGGCTCTGCATGTTGAGTTGGATCTCCACATGGCCCACCATGCTGAAGCTTGGGGCTAGTGTGGTCCTCTGACCATCATGAGGCCCGCCGCATGTTCTATGCTAGTTGGCCGTTGCTTGGGATTGGCTGGGCCGCCACGCCTTTGGATTGGTGGTGGCGGTTAGGGCAAGGGAAGCCTCGATGGCTTTGCGCCAAAATCTGATGCTCCGATTGGCTTGAGGGAGGTTTGAAGGAATCGTGTCTTGGCCATCAATCTGGTGAAGGGATCCGAGGGCCCAGGTGCCCTTAGGATCCACTTGTCAACAGGGGTAGCTATTATAGGTTGGGGGGGGGGATGGAGGGGACGGGCGGGGAGGATGGGGGGGAAGTGGGGGGGGGGGAGGTGGAGGTGGAGAGGGGGGGGTTTGGAGATGGAGAGGGGCGGGGGGTGGAGATAGAGAGCGGGGTGGTGGTGGAGAGGGAAGGGGGGGTGGGAGGGGGAGAGGGGGGTGGTGGTGAAGAGGGAGGGGGCAAGGTTGCTGAGGGGTGGTGGCGGTGGTGGAAACTTGACAGATGGAAAACTTTGACGGAAATTCAAAGGGAGGAGGAGATGGTCACTTGCAACGCTCTCCAAGTTTTTCTTGATGTAACAGGATTGTTGAGGGTGAATGGACGGTGGGTGGATGGCTAGGTTATCATTGCAAGAAGGGCTCGAAATAACTCACCGTGTGAGGATGGAAGTAGGGTGGTAGTCGACTCGAGAGGGAGGAGGATCTTGCGTAGGGCTTGGAATGGGGAAGAGCATGGAGGCTAGATGTGAGAGAAGAAGAATGAGGGGGTGGAGTGGGTTTTTATAGGAATGGGTGTAGGGTTAGGGTCAAACCCTAAACTCTTCCTATGCCATAACTTTTAATGGTTAGCTAGGATCGCTCTTCTGTAAAAGGGTGAAATGTTTAAAATTGTGAGCTCTATGTATTTGTGTCCATTACCTAGCCTGATTTGTTCTTCAATTGCATTATTTTTAAGAAATAAAGAAAATTTTTTAAGGTAGTAACCCAAGGTTGATGCTTGGGGTCGATATGTTTGGCTAGAGTTGGAAAAAAACTTTACTCTCCTTGCCCTGAAGTGTTATGTTCATGAGAGTTCATAGTAGTTCATTTTTTACACATACTTGCATATGTGTACTCATTACTTGAGACACTAGTCTCCCTAGCAGTGGCACCAAATGTTTACTCTTTCCCATAGCTTTCGCAAGAAGAGCAGGGTAATGTTAGTATGCAGGGTTCCGAGGCTTTTTGTCACCTACAGATATGTCAGTGTCGTGGTTTGTAGTCTCAGGGGGTCCACTAGGGTTTATCGTATGGTACCACGTGAGTGTAAGGGAGGGGGGTTATATAAGGGAAGGAAGGTACATTTTATAAAGTAAGGTCTCGTAAATAGGGGTAGATAAGGGGAATTTTCATATATTTATTGCATGTAGGTGACGTCTCCTTATTACTACTAGTGAATCCCCTGTGTTTTTCATATAAGTGTAGCTTAGGATCTCACATCATATTCCGGTCAGAGATGTAGGCTTAAGTGTGGTAATCAAACATGGTGTATGCATGTGTGAAAGGGACATGCATCATCATGATTGGGGGAATGAAGGCTTTCACCTTCATTGAGGATTGAAGGGTTTATGAGGAGTTTGAGGGTTCAAAAGGAGGTTCCAAAGTTTAGGAGGAGGTTCCAGGGTTTAGAAGAGGTTCAAGGTTCAGAAGGAGGATCCAAGGTTCAAGGTAGAGTACATGGTGAACTTGTTAGGGGTTGAAGGGTTTAGGAGGACTTTGAGGGTTAGAGGGAGGTTCAAGGTTCACAAGGAGGTTTTAAGGTCTTTTAGGAGGTTCTAGGGTTTAGAAGGAGATTCCAAGGTTTAGAAGGAGGTTCTAGGGTTCAGGGTAGAGCACATGGTGGAGAACTCATCTCCCTCATAGATCATGGAGGTCAAGGGTTGAGGGACTGAGGGTTTAGGGGGAGCATAGGAGTGGGTGAGAAAGAAGGTGTAAGAGCATGGGGGGGAAGGAGAGAGAGAAGGGAGGAGGAGGGAGGAGGTGAAGCGAGAGGAGGAGGGAGGAGGAGGAAGGAAGAAAAGAGAGAGGAGAAGGGAGGAGGAGGAAGGAAGAGAGGGAGAGGATGGGTTGCAAGGTTGGAGGAGAGGGGAGGAGGAGTTGCAAGGTTAGGACATGCTTTTGGACGTGGAGTGCAAAGAAGCATGGCCACTTGGAGACAATTGCTTGGAATACCAAAGTAGAACTCAACACAATACCCCAAAGAGTGTGGGATTCATTCCATTATGGGGTACTTATACAAGTTGGAGAGCTTCTCTCTCTACATGTAGGAATTGTAAGACATTCTCTCTATACATGTAGAACTTGCATATACAATTTGCATGTAGGAGTTGCAAGTTGCATGTAGGAGTTGCATGTAGAACTTTCATGTAGAACATGCATGTAGGAATCGCATGTAGGACTTGCATGTAGGAGTTGCAAATAGAACTTGCATGTTGAGGATTACTAAGAGAGATTATTCCTAGCCTTATGCAAGTACAAACAAAACTTTGCCGCTACTTTACACATACATTCTGTGCTACCTAAGTCCATGTTGGAGAGACAACACACCTATTTTATGATAGTTAGCCTTTAGCTTTGTGATAGTTAGCACCTTTTTTATGATAGTTAAACTTTAGCTTTGTGATAGTTACTATCTGTTTCATGATAGCTACCTCCTGTTTTATTAGCTAGCCTTCAATGTGTTCATGATAGTTAGCACTTGTTTTATGATAGTGAACCTATAAGTTTTATGACAGTTAGCATTCAGTTTTATGATAGTAAGCACCTATTTTATGATCACTAGCATTCAGTTTTATGATAGTTAGCTCTTATTTAATAATAGTTAGCATTCTATTTTATGATAATTAGCTTTGTGTTAGTATGCTAATTAGCACCTGTTCTATCGTTGTTAGCATTCACTTTTAATGATAGTTACCACCTATTTTATGATAGTTAACGTTCAGCTTTAAAGATAGTTGGCAACCATTTTATGATTGTTAGCATTCACCTTTGTCATAGTTATTACATGTTTCACGATAGCAACCATTTAATGATTATAATCCTTCACCTTTGTCATAGTTACTACATGTTTCATGATAGCTACCACCTGTTTTATTAGTTAGCCCTTACTCTGATAATGCTTTTAGAGCACCTTTGGGACTGAAGGAGAGGAAAAGACAATTGCAATCTATGGATGCATTGTCAACCAATAGTGGTGCCCAAAAGAGGAGAATACGGGCTGCAAGGTTACTTCCCCAAATTTTCAATGAAATTTCTTACCCCAAAATATTTGTGGTGTTGCATTCTTTCCACTAAGACTCATTTGTACTCTACTTTAGGAATTTCATGGAGGATGTGATGGGAACAATGGAAATGGATGATAGTGATCCTTCATATGTTCCAAGAAGTTTAATAAAGCCAAGTGATGTCATGGAAGTGTTGAAGGACTCTAGACAAAAAGGGCTATGTAAACAAATTGCTAGAGAGGTAATGAAGGATTTCAAGGGCCTCATCCAAGCAAAGGAGGTGCTTGGAGCTTGTGATGTTGCTGGTGTAAGTCGTGAAGCTTACAACTCTGTTTTTAAAATTTTCAAGTCTGCTATGGAGGAAAAGTACAAGATATCTACAATGCCATTGCCAACACTGTGGTCTATAAGACTTGCATGTCAAGAAACAAACCAATGTGCTAGAGAAAAGCTTGGAGGATACCATTGTGTAAGTGGCACAATGACTTGGAAGAGTAAAAAGAAATCTGGCATCCAAATGTTTGAGATGAATGCTTTCAATAATGTTTACGTGCATGTAGAGAATTTGCAGAGAGCCATGGTCAAATTCTATGGGATGAGAGAAGAAGGTAAGAGAAATTCCCTCTTCACATTCAACATTCTTTCTTATGATTTCTATATCCTTACTAAATTTCTCTTTCATTGTACAGATGGCAAGCTAGTATTTGTTATAAAAATGGATAAAGCTCAGTTGGTAAAAGAGCACAAGCTAGAGAGGGTGAGCATTTGTATTATGAACGATGCCTTGCATTTTGCTCAAGGAGATGAGGAAGTTGAGCAGGGTTTCTCAGTTCAATCTGAGGACATATGGTGGCTTGCAGCCTTTGAGACCCCAAAGGAGTGCCACGAGACATTGAAGTGGGTTTTGGAGAGAATTGGCATCCTATCGATTATTCGAAGATAAGAGGCAGGGCAAACATTAATTGTGGATGCGCATGGAACGTTTCAAGCTGAATGGCATCTAGCTGGTGATTTGAAGACCCTCAAGTGCTTGTATGGTTGTGATACAGGTGCAGATGCAAAATGGACATGCTTGTATTGCACCCACTCTCAGAAGATGCAAAAGGGAAGCCTACAGTGGGAAAATGGCATCCTTTCTTGCAACCAAAGTGCAACCCTTGATCGTCACAAAAAGGATCCTAAGTGGGACCCCATTCTACCAATTCCATTGGAGCACATGTGTACTTTGCATGCTGAACTGCGTATACTTGATAAGTTACTCTATCTTCATCTAGTTTATGCTTGGAATTTGAGGCCACAGCAAGTATTTGCACAATGCATTGCAAAAGTTGAAGAACTACTCTCACTAATGGGACTTCACGGAGGCAATGTGAGGGCAATGTGAAGCTTAAGCAGGACAAGAAACAATGAGGAAAGACACAAAATCTTCCTGCTAAAGTGTCCATGGGTGGAGGAAAGGCAAGGAGGTTCTTGTCCAACCACAATGCTGATGAAGAAAAACATACATTGGCTCAAAGCACCCCAGGTTGGGAGTACTGGAAAGATTTGTGTGAGTGCACCACAAATCAAGCTTCACATCTGTGAATTGCTACTTTGAGAGAAAAACTGTGGACAAAGCTTGATGCATTTATAAAGTTGCTTAGACAAGGTCAAACAGATGAGCTTTATTATGAGAGATTCAAGACAGCATTGGGAGAATTCATATCATTGATGGTAGAAGCATGGGGGGAGTCACATATTACACATTACATGGTAATCCTCCTTAGGTTGAAATTTTGTGCTTTAAACTTGAGTCAGTTTATGTTTCTAACACAATGTTTTTCTTTACAGCATATTCTTTACGCACATGCACCATGGTTTGTGGAACAATGGGGCCCTCTATCCATTTGGAATACTCAAGGAATGGAGAAATCACACTATAGAGCAAAGGCAGCATACTTCAAGAATACAAGGCATGGGGGTGGTATCGTGCGAAGCAATGCACTACACGAAATGTTCGATTGGTTTTATAGATGTCTAGAGGCCAGGACTCTCAAGCGTGATAAGGTAGAGGTCTCAAGTCTCACAAAAGAGGTTCAACATGTCAAGAAGACAAGGAGATGTGCTGCTTGGAAGTCCTCAATATGGAGCCAAGGGGTTGTGCTTTGGTTGCAACATAGAGTCAGACAGGGGAGGCATTGGGTCCTAAGAAAGCCCCAAATGTAAAATGTTTGATGAATAAAGTTAACACTATTTTGAGTCAATTATAGATTCCAAAATTCACAAATTTGTTTGGAAATTGCAGAATTGCATGTGCAACATGGCAGGGCGGAGGGGTGAGTGGGTTGGGAGGGAGGGTGGTGAAGCCTAAGTATTACCGAACTAGCGACAAAAGACTGGGGGGGAGAAGGTGCACTCAAAAAACCCTAATTTAAAAGAAAAACCATAAAATTCTTTAAAAAAGACTATATAAAGCACTTCAAAACCCTAAAATCCCTCATTTCTATGGCACGAGTTAAACAAACTGCTAGACCCATTGGATGCCGTTTAGATGCTACCCATTGTCCTCCTCACAATGCCATGGCCTCCGAACACACCGCAAGCCCCAGGGTAATGATAACCAAGGATCTGAAGGTGGTTCTCATAATCAGGAGTCCAAGCAACGTGAGTCCCCACCATCCAACTCTCATGGGGGATCCCAGGGATCTCAGCACCATGAGGAATCCCAGCATGATGAAGGATCCAAGCATGATGAGGGGTCCTCTCAGTCCTTCCACACAACTAATCGTGGAAATAGAGAGGTCTCCCGAGAGGGGCAAAATAGTCCAGTCAATCCTAATCAACTGCACATCCCTCCTCCGTGGGGTCCTGGCGTGGAGCATCTAGACCAACAAGGGGAGCAAAAAAGGCAAAGAGAGGAGATGGAGAGATTACAGGGGCCACAACAAGAGGAAGTATTTGGCGGGCTCATAAATATAATGAACCTTGGCCCCAATCCTCCAACCAAGCAGACCGCACGGAAGAGCACCATCAACCCTTTGTGCCTCGAGATGATCAGATATGAGGAGCCTCTAGTATGAGCTGAGCAAGAGCCTCAGCCTGCTATCTCATAGCCTTGTGAAAAGGAAAAGAGACCAAGGACAAAGTAGACTCCTAGGCGCGAGAGGCCACCTCGAATGACCCAGCAGACATAGGAAGAGGAGTCTGAAGAGGTGGTTGCAAGGGAGGAGAGGCGAAAGAAGTTCAAAACAGACAAGTGGTGATGGAGCCATGTCCAAAGGCCAGTGCAGGGTCCCCCAAAGATTAAGAGGCACAAAAAATCAGGAGTAAAGGCACTTCAGGAGATCCGCAAGTTCCAAACCACTGTGGACAATCTCATTGCCCGTGCACCCTTCCAGCATGTTGTACGTGAAATAGCACAGCATTACAAGAGTGATGTGCGTTTCACTTCAGGCACTATGGGAGCAATTCAGGAGGCAATGGAGCAGATGACAGTAGGTCTTTTGAAGACGGGAACTCATGTGCTATCCATGCCAAAAGAGTAACAGTGATGGACAAGGACCTTGCACTCGCCAAGCGCATCCGCTCCGATCCCTCCCTTAGGCCCTAAATGTTGTTTAGGTTCATTTGGTGTAGCCTGAATCATTTTGTAAATCTATGCCCTTTGAGGCCAATGAATAAAAGATATTTTTATGTTCTATTACGGTTCCCATATTATTATACATGTTACGTGATGCTTTCCATCAGTTTATGCAAGTTCAGTGTGAATTTGAGTGGTCAAATGATGTTTTTTCACCGTGCGGTAGAAGGCAAATGTTCCAAGTCAAACATGCCCCATATGCGCCTAAGCGAGTTTTGCCATTTTTGGGCTCCCCACGCGATGCCGAACACATTTGCCTTCTGCCACGTGGTGAGATTCTTACCGGATTGCTTAGAAATGACCATTATAGCGCAAATATTTATCTGATCGCATGCTTTTTAACAGAATAGTGAATGAAAATCTTAATGCCAACAACAATTAAATTTACAAAATAAAATGACAGTATAAAATAAAATTTATAAAAGAACACAAAATGGGGCACTGTATAAAAAGTATAGTTGTATTCATATAAAATAAAATTTCTATACAATAAGGCTTTAGAGCCTTTCTCTCTTCTCTAAAACACTAAGAACATTGGGCTTTGAATTCCCAAATACACTCCTAGCTCTAAACCTAGTCAATAGAGAGTCATTGCTATTGTCATTGCTAGCCAGGGACATGGCTGCTGCCGTCAATGCCATACCTTGAAAATTGGTTCCAAAGGCATTGAGGGCAGCCATGCGGTTCACCAAAATGACCTTGTTAGCATTGCGATTGATGTTAGCATGACCAATCACTCTTGACAAGGCCTTGCACTTCAGGAGGTCATCAGTGCCATGTGGAGAAAACTTTTTGTGGATAACCACAAAGCGCCTTTTTGCTTGGCCAAGGTAATGTGCCAGTGAGTGATCTCGGCCGAAAGCTACTGCAAACAAGGCGTTGCCAAGATGAGAATAGGTCGACCTCAAATGCCTCCTGCAACAGTCCAACATTACATTAGAATTCCATTAAAGCAAAAGTATACCAAGAGAGAAGAAATTCAAAGCTATAGTTTCTTACCACTATGGAGTCATCATGCTCAATCCCTTCCTTTTTGTCAATGAGGATGGATCCAGAGGCCTCGTGCTGCCTGGAGTGAGATGTGGAGGCTTCTTCTGGAACATCAGGTAGGTCGGAGTAGATTGATGTCTCTGCATCTTTGATTTGGGCCAGTGTTAAAGCAAGAACCTCTTTTATTGAATCATCTGCTCCCAAAAACCCAGGTTCTTGCATAGTCATGTCCACCTCGTATCCACACAGGATACCAAGGGCTTCATCCTCCCAGAGACCAAACATAACCTTTATGTCATGGAGAAAGAGGTATTGTTCTCCATCGACAAGAAGGGGAGCAAGAAACCATATCATTGTTGTGGGGTCAATAGAGGTCGTGCCCGAGGTGGATGGAATTTGAGAAGTAGAATGGGGTTCAGGAGGTCACTGGAGCACTTCCAAGGCCAATGCAGCTTCCCGCTCCTCAGCTTCTTCATCTATGGGCTCTTCATTGTAGATGTTGGGCTCATCTACAGAAATAAGAGGATTGGAAAGGGCAGGGGTAGGGTCAGCAGGGCTTGAGGTCGAGGCCGCCTCTTCCATTTGTCCAAACTGGAGAAGGAAAATAAAGGTCATTTCGTAGGATAGGAACCTATTTCCTGTGTTTCCGATGACTCCACATGCTAGGAGGTCATCAGTGTCCACTCCCTAAACCCTAGGGGTGTGAGCTGGGCTCGAAAGCGATCTAAATTCTTCACGAACCTGGGTTCTTGATTGAACAAGTACTTCAAATAATCAATTGGGACCCATCTTTTTGTAGACTCATCAAGTTGATATGCAAAACTCGTGATGTAGTCTTGCATGTACTTGATGAGGTCTTCAAAATCATCTCGGGCTCCCAAGTAGGTGCCTAGGACATCTATGCTCTTATCAAAGACTGGAAATAACTCCAACTATCAATTAACGGAGTACGGTGTTGAGATATCAAGCTCTACCCCCGATATATCTCCTGGATGACTATCATTTATGTCACCGCCTATGATAGTTGTACTCGTGGTGTAGTTAGACTACCACGTATGTTTTTGGTTTGGGTTCACATATGAACCACATATTCTAGGTTTTGACATATAGGGTATTTCCCTTATCTATTGTATTGTTGTTGTGTGCAAAAGCGAAGAAAGGCTTCACCCTCCAACCTTGTGTCCTCTCTCTTTTGTGTGTTGTGAAGAAAGCTGCACTTGAGTCTCCTATCTCTCTCCCTCATTCTTTACATGGTATCAGAGCCTTGTTCGTGGTAAGGAGCTCAAGAAAGCAAGCCAAGTTTGTGGTGTCCTGGTAAGAGGACCAGTGTTGCTTTCCTATTTCGAGTTTGGGAGCAAATCTCTGTAGGTAGCACAGCCAGAAGTGCAGGAGTGCATTGTTTCAGATTGAGAGGCCCTTTGCGGTGTGGCGAGAGCATAGTATAGGCTGCGAGAGAGGGCGAAGCCCTTGGTGACTTTATTTTTCTGATTTGAGGCCGTTTCGGGGCCCGTTTTGAAGGCGGAAGTTCTTCGCAGGCACTCAGAAAAAGGCCCTGTTTTTCGCTGTGCGACCACTGCGCGGCTAGTCGGTGGAAAGGTGCCATAGAAATTGCATTGTATGCCTATGTGCAGAGATATTGGGAGTTGCAGATTCATGCCTGTTGCCTGTTGATGCAAAATCGTCACTAGGAAGTGACTGTGTGGTGAAATACCACTTTCGTCAGTGTTGCAGATCTGCACCTGTGAGGTTTTTTGCAGAAGTTTTGCTATTTGCCCTTGTGAGGCATTTGCTATGTTTACAGGTTACTGTTGCAATTCGTGATTTGTAAAATGTCTGAGAATCTGTCTACCATTGTCAGTGAGAAGCTTGACAAGAACAACTTCCAAGCATGGAAGTTCAGGATGACAAACTTCCTTATGGGAAAGGGAGTTTGGGAGTACATCAGTGGTGAAACTACAGAACCAGTTTTTGGTGCTGCTCCCACTCCTGCTGAATTGAAGGCCTTTAAGGAATGGCATGAAAAAGCCAAAAAATGCTTGTATTGGCTATCTATTAGCATTTCAGATTCTATGATTGTGCATATACAGGATATGTAGAGACGCCTAAGGAGGCATGGGATACATTGGTGAAGCTGTATAGCACAAATACCAAAGCACGAAAGATGCAGCTAAAGCAGGAGTTGCACAATGTGCAAAGGAAAAATCTGAATATAAATGAGTATTCCTTGAAGGTGAAAGGCCTTGTAGATTCTCTTGCCTCCATTGGAGCACCTGTTGATGATGAGGACTTAGTGTCCGTGACCTTGAATGGTCTTGGGAAAGATTATGCACAGTTTCGAACATCCATTGGAGTCCGTGAAACATTTCCTGATTTTCAGGAACTTATTGCTCTCTTGCTGAGTGAAGAGCAAAGGAATGGTGGTTCAGCCACCTCAACTTCTCAAGAGACTGCTTTCTACTCGAATACAGGTAGAGGCAGGGGTAGAGGAAGAGGCCGTTTTGGTGGCCGTGCAGGAAATCAGAACCAACAGCAACAATAGGAAAACCAGTCCTATGGAGGAGGACGTGGTAGTTCTAGAGGCAGGGGGAGCCAAAGAGGCCGTGGTTCATGGCAAAGGAACCAGCAAGTAAATAGCAGCACAGAATGCTATTATTGTGGAAATCCTGGACACAAGGAGAATACATGCTATAAAAAGCAGAATGACATCAAAAGTGGGAAGTTGCAGCAAAGCAACTATGCATCATCAAGTGGGCATGGTGACGACAGAAATGAGCACCTTTTTGTGATGCAGCATATGGTTAACTCCATGTCAGGAGATGCTGCAGCTTGCAATGATGTTTGGTATGTTGATTCAGGTGCCTCTAACCACATGACCAGTCATGGTGAGTGGTTTCATGATGTTAGAAATTTGGATAAGCCAGGTTATGTTGAAACAGGTGATGATACTGCGCACCCAATTACGCAGGTTGGTAAAGTGCCATTAGCTATGCAGGATGGCAAAACAAAGTACTTGGCAGATGTACTTCATGTTCCAAAAATCACTAAGAACCTGGTTTCAGTTGGCCAGATGGTTGAGCAAGGTCTGTAGGTTAGATTTAATCCTGATGGATGCTTTGTTGAGGACTTGAAAAATAAGTGCCGCTTGGTTGCGAAAGGCAACAAAAATGGCAGAATGTTCACCTTGGATGTTGATATGCCTGAGGTGAAAGCTGCTATGTTTGCGCATGGGAGAGGTGTCATTGCAGATATTGAGATATGGCACAAGCGCATTGGGCACGTGAATATACAAAGGCTGAAATCTATGCAAACGAAAAACATTGTTGTAGGTTTGCCTAAATTCAGAGTTGAGGGAATGCAAAAGGTATGTGAAGCATGCCAAATGGGTAAGCAGGCCAGACATGCATTTCCCAGAAATGCTAAGGTGAGCAGAAGACCTTTGGAAGTGATCCATTCAGATGTTTGGACAACCAAAGCTGCTTCTATTGGTGGATGCCATTATTATGTGACGTTTATTGATGACTACACTAGGAAGGTGTGTATTTATTTTATGAAGCACAAAAGTGAAGTGTTCAGCCATTTCAAGGCTTTTAAGGCCATGGTTGAAAAAGAGAAAGGTGTGCATATTAAAGTGCTAAGATCTGATGGAGGGGGAGAGTACTTTTCAGAAGAATTTTGTGAATATCTGAAAGAACAAGGAATTCAAAGGAAGTACTCATGCAGGTCTACCCCTCAGCAGAATGGGGTTGCAGAAAGGAAGAACAGGCATATTGCAGAAGTAGGACGGGCGATCCTAAATGAGAAAAACATGCCTGATTATTTTTGGGCTGAAGCAGTAGCAACTGCTGTTTATATTATGATGAACAGAACCCCCACTGCAGCTGTCCATGGCATGACGCCTGAAGAAATGTATACAGGCCAAAAACCAGATATTTCTCACTTGAAGGTATTTGGTTGCATAGCTTATGTTCATGTTCCTAATGAGAAGAGAACAAAGCTGGATCCAAAGGCAGAAAAATGCATCTTTATTGGATATGCTCTGCACCAGAAAGGGTATCGCTATTATAACCCTTCCACCCGCAAAATGCAAGTGAGCAGAGATGTTGTTTTTGATGAAATGAGCAGCTGGTATGCACCAACTGTTATGGTAGGAGATGCAGATGCAGGAAATGGGAATGATGCAATAAATGCAGAGCAGCAATCTCAAGCCTTGAGTGGACCCAGAGAGTCCTCTACTAGTGGATCTAATGCATGGACAGGGAGATTGAGATCTAGTGAATCGTCACATGGCAGCCCTGATAGTGTTGTGCAGGTATCACATAAGGGAAAAGAAAAAGTAGACCATGCTCCAGTGTTTGATGTGTCTGCTGGTAGCTCTCATGTTGATGGAGAGTCAAGCAGCTCTGAAATGAGCCTTGATGAGGAACTTGGGATTCCTTCTGTTGTTACACCTGGTGCAAGGAAAAGCAGGCATGATTTAAAGACTCCTACAATTGATCCAGTTGTACGGAGGTCCACTCGTATTAAGTATCCAGTTGACAGGCTGAGATATGATGGGTATACAGCACATCACTATGCTTATATGGTCAAGGTTCTAGAGGAGCCAGAGCCCACATGTTTTGAGGATGCAGCAGGGCATAAAAATTGGGAAGCAGCTATGGATGAAGAGATGGCTGCCTTGGATGCAAACCACACTTGGGATTTGATGCCTTTGCCTCATGATAAGAAGGCTATTGGCTGCAAGTGGGTTTACAAAGTAAAACACAATGCTGATGGGTCTGTTAGCAGGTACAAGGCAAGATTGGTTGCCAAAGGTTTTGCGCAGACATATGGAATTGACTATGAGGAAACTTTCAGCCCAGTTGCAAGGATGGCAACCGTGAGAGCAGTAATTGCTATGGCTGCTACAAAGGGATGGTCTTTGCATCAGATGGATGTGAAAAATGCCTTCTTGCATGGTGATTTGTAGGAAGAGGTTTATATGATGCAGCCAGAAGGTTATGAGGATAATTCACACCCCGATTTTGTATGCAGGTTGCGCAAAGCCTTGTATGGCTTAAAACAGGCGCCGAGGGCATGGTCAGACAAGATAGGGCAATATCTTGTCACTATTGGATTTCAGATTTCCAATTCAGATTTTTCACTTTATGTGAAAAGGACAAACAGAGGGATTGTGCTTATAGTCATCTATGTTGATGACTTGATTATTACAGGTGATAGTGATGCAGACATTAATGAAGTGAAGCTGCTATTGAAGCAGAAATTTGAGATGAAGGATGTGGGAGAGCTGCGTTACTTCTTGGGCATTGAGGTTATTAGATCCCCGAGTGGGATATGGCTGTTGCAAAGGCAATACGGTTTGGACATGCTGTCCAAATATGGGATGACAGGCTGTAAGCCTATTTCTGTTCCATTGGAGCAGAATGTGAAGCTCAATGCAGAGACAGGTGAGCTTCTTGAAGATATTACTATGTACAGGCGCATAGTAGGTAGCTTGATTTACATGACTATAACCAGACTAGATTTGAGCTATGCTGTGGGGCTGGTAAGTCAGTTTATGCAGGCACCGAGGAAGCCACATTTGGATGCGGCTAGGTGCATACTGCGGCGTGAAGTCCACATTGCATTATGGACTGTTTTATGAAGCTGGGTGTGCATTACAGGTACATGGATACACAGATGCTGACTGGGCTGGTAGTGTCTCAGACAGGAGATCTACTAGTGGTTTTATGTTTTCCCTTGGGAGTGGTGCCATCAGTTGGAGCAGCAAGAAGCAGTCAACAGTTGCCTTGTCGAGCACAAAGGCTGAGTACAGGGGTGCAGCAATGGCTGCATGTGAGGTAGCTTGGTTACGGAAGCTACTTGCAGATATGGGACAGTCAATTCATGCAGCAGTTGTCATTCATTGTGACAACATTAGCAGCATCATGCTTGCTAATAACCCAGTTTATCATGCTAGAACGAAGCACATTGAGGTGCATTATCACTTTGTGAGAGAGAAGGTTCTAGCTGGTGAGATTGATCTTGTCTATGGCTGATATTTTTACGAAGGCATTGGGTACCGAGAAGCTTCGCAGATTTAGGAGCTTGCTTGGTGTACGTGAGATGGATTTGAGCTTGAGGGGGAGTGTTGAGATATCAAGCTCTACCCCCGATATATCTCCTGGATGACTATCATTTATGTCACCACCTATGATAGTTGTACTCGTGGTGTAGTTAGACTACCACGTATGTTTTTGGTTTGGGTTCACATATGAACCACGTATTCTAGGTTTTGACATATAGGGTATTTCCCTTATCTATTGTATTGTTGTTGTGTGCAAAAGCGAAGAAAGGCTTCACCTTCCAACCTTGTGTCCTCTCTCTTTTGTGTGTTGTGAAGAAAGCTGCACTTGAGTCTCCTATCTCTCTTCCTCATTCTTTACATACGGGAGATGAAATCGTGGAAGGCAAACCTAGCAGAATCCATGGTAGTTTGGTAGCTAGGAGAACTATGGCTATGATAGTGAGACTTTGAAACTAAAGTATCTTTATAACCTATATATACCCAAATGTTCTAAATATAAAAAATAAAAAGAATTATAAATTTTTGGAAAAAACTTGACATTGACATGAAACAAAACCATTCAAAACATCAAAATTAATTGCACCACTATTAATTGGAAAATGTCAAAATCCACAATTGTTCCACCCCACATTTTCTAAACAATCTTCAATATTGCAGGAGGGATAAAAGTGGCACTATGCACGAGCTTCTCTGCATGCTTTCCTACCTTTTCACCATTTAAGTTAAAGTGAAAGGACTCAGACATGCCATCCTCCATGACCAATAGGTGTTCCCGCACATCCCTGAGAGTCCACTATGATGTGATAGTCACATTCTTAACATCTCCTAAATGAGGACCAATACATAAACTTACCCCTGTATTATCATCATCGTTAGAGTCAAGGGGGAGCCACTTGTCACGTGTTTTCTTCCAGCACCTATATTGGAAAGCAAAATATAACATTTTGCAAGAGATGTGGTACTTGACAACCACATTGTCCTTACATACATGGCGTTGAAACATATCACCCTTTTGTTCACCTGACCTGCTTCCCCAATTTGCCCCAAGCAATTCCTCAAGGGCATTCTCATGTAGGCACTTGCATGACCACATGGTTTTTTTTCTATGCATCTAGATATTATGAAAACAAGAAGCAAAAATGTGCAGAGGCATAAACCAAGACAACCTTACCCATTTAGAGCCAAATGTAAACTTCATGGCCATGCCCACATCCTTTGCGATCTTTTCCTTGTATGATTGCATTGTTCTTGTGTCCACCATGCTGCAATCCATGTCTTCAAGTTGTGGTGTTGCAATGCATTGAAGATGGCCATAGCGTGATGCCATCCTTGGAGTAATGTACTTGGCATTATACCAATAGATATTTCTCTGTTTCAAAGCAGAGGACTTCTCTCCAGCATGCATTTGCCTTCCTAAATCCTCATGAATGGTAGTAAACTTACCTAAGAAGCACTCGACTGGTTCCCACTCCTCAAAGTCTGAAGGAAATACATCTGCTATGCACAAGTGCTATTTCAAAATACAATTTCAAACTGACTCATTACACTGGTTCTATTTCAAAATACAATTTCAAGCTGACTCATTACACTTCAAAATCTGACACAAAATGTAGACTTACAATGCGATGGTATTGTCAATTGATTGCTTGATGGAGGAAGGCGCATGTCCTTCCCCATGTAGATGTGTGCCCCTTTGCAAGAAATCCTTTCTTCCCAAGCTTGAACTTCATGATGTGGCCCTTCCATTCATGCAAAAGATTACCTCTTTTGCTCTTGGGAAGCTTATGTGGACCCTTGGCAGATCCTGTCATGACTATCCAATCATTCAAGCTGTAGGTGCAAGGCCTCGGGGGGGTTACTCATCATACGTAACCCTATCACATGAGTTCAACAGAAGGATATTTTCTATTTCTAAAATTCACAGAATTAAATATACATAAGGGACTATTTAAAATAGTTTTGGAAAATTTTTACGGATTTGTATAGAAAAGGGGTACATTTTATTTATGAAAAAATTTACAGATAAGGGATTTTAAATATAGGCCTTGCACGCACGTGATATAGAGGGTTTATACATAGTGACCCCCCCGAGTGCAAGGCACCCATTCACCCAGTGCATTTTTGCTCCTGTGGGACACAATGTACATCTATGGTCTCCTCACCATGCTTGTACATAGGTCACAACAGCAATAGTGGACTAGAAAGTGCAGCTTGGAGGGAGAGAGCAGCTTCGATAGAGGGAGAGAGAGGGAGAAGGTATAGAGGGTGCAACTGAAGCTTGAGAGAAGCTCCAAGAGGTGCTGTAGCTAGGGATGGAGGGAGAAAGAGTAGAGGGGTATGAGCAGTTGCTCCAGGAGGTGTTGTAGCTAGGAATGGAGGGAGAAAGAGTAGAGGGGGATGAGCAGCCACTCCAGGAGGTACTGTAGCTAGGAATGGAGGAAGAAAGAGCAGAGGGGGATGAGCAGTTGCTACTGTAGGAGGTGTTGTAGCTAGGAGTGGAGAGAGAATGAGCAGCTGCTATAGGAGGTGCTGGAGAGGGAGAAACACAATGGACCATAGCAGGAGGGGGCAGAGAAGATGCCAAATGCGTTCCCACATTTAAAAAATGGAGGGAGAATGGAGCTGGACCAGAGAAGAGGAGGGGGCTGAGAGGGGGGAAAAGTTCACCCAGAAGGACCACCCGCCTCTTGAATGACTTGTAGGTTTGTTTGGGGGAGGTGCATATGGGAGAAGAGTCAAGCATGGGTTCAGGGGGGGGGATGGTTTAAGTGGTCCCCGGTGTAAGAGGAGTAGCCAATAGGGGCTGTTTGCAGGTCTGCCCACCCTCCACCTCAACATGGCATTGCCCCACAAAAAGGAGCACTCCCATTGGTACACCTCAAATACCTCACTAATCCCTTGAAATTAGGAAACACTAATTGGGGGCCATTTGGAGACCCCAATTCTCCCCTAATGTACACCGCCCATGAATAATAGCTGGATGACAGCTATCTTTATGTGAGCTTTATGTACTCTAGTTAGTGGCTCAGTTAGTATGCCACCTAGGTTAGCTACGGTTGGTTTGAGACCCACATATAGGGTTCATCTATTCCTTTTGTATTAAAAGAGAGTTCTTTTGGCTTTCACAACTAAGAAGAGAAAAAATATTTTTAGCCTCCACCTTTGTGTGTATTCCCCCATTGTGTATGTGAGAAACCTGCAAGTGAGACTCCTTACTTCTCTCCCACTCTCTTCACATCGGAGGACCCTCTCACAATCTTTGACACAGGGAAAGTAAGAACTTCTACAAATTTCAATGAATCTGCAGAATTCATGACACAAATTACTAAGCTTACAGTAGAATAGCCTAAGCAAGATGCGAACACAGAAGTCAAAACTACTCCTAGCCATTCCAGGTGTGCTAGCCCCAGTAGAACCCATGAACAGCTAGAAGCAACAAAAGCACCACCGGCGGACACTCAGGAAAAGAAAGAAGAAAATGAGACTGTAGATCACCCGAGGAACACTAAAATTGACCTCAATGCATCACATACCTTCAAGGTGCACTTGAAGGAGTATTTTTAGTAAAGAAGTATTCGTATCCTTGACTTTTTGTGAAAAAGCCTCTCCTCCGGAAGTGCCAGGTGTTGAAGGCATAGCCTCCACCCACGTGGACACTGACCATCGGATTAGTTAAATACACCACTGGTAAGAGGGAGTTATTAGAACAAGGTAGTGGGATCATTTTGTAACTGTTGGGACAGTTGTAACTGCCCCTAACAGCACTCCTTAGTGGCCTGATCCACCACATAATGTTTTTTACCTATGACTATTACATTTTGAACTTACTATTGCCTTACAATAGTCGGATTGATCTCGGATGGCTATAAACCTTGTATCAGCTCCTGTTGAGAGTTTGAGTTGTTGAGTTGATGACAATGAAGGTGAAAGACACTCTCATGTTCTCCATTTGGTTGGTCGTCCACAATACGCAGCGCCTTATCATGTTATTTAGTACAAATGAAATAAGCCCATCAAAAGGCTCACCCTTTAGAACTGTGGTTGTAGCATCTACACGCAAAGTGAAAGAGGATGTCCCTCCCTCGCCAAAAGCTCGTTTGCTAGTGGTGGGACCCTCCACTCTGACAAAATCATCAAATTGAAAAACGTCTTTGAGATCTACAACATGTGTGCGGAACATGCAAGATGATTGTCTCCGAGCACACAGAATCAGTCAAGTCAATCCGCATGTATGCAGGGTACGAGACATCCTTTGCTTTGAAAGTCCCGTACTTCACCAAGACTTTTCCCTCAAAAGCAAAACAATTTGGGTAGGCCCAATGAAGATCCTTCATCGCACATTTGGCATGCTAGGCCCACTGCCATCACCTACTCCATGTCTAGGTTGTGTTGGATTGAGAAGCCCCATATTGGGATTCACAAAGCCTTTCACCACTTTAGGGGCAGCATTTGAACTTGCTGAAAAATGCTGTGGTGAGAAGTTGTAACATTTCATTTTATTCAATGAGTTATTAAAAATTATAAGGCTCTTAGCATTTTACTTTTCTTATCGTGTATGCCTTTCCATAGCGTACACAGCATGGACTATATTAAAATATATTTGAATGCAGGTGATTATAATTTTCTAATTCAAAGATCCATTCCTTTTCGAATTAGCTACGTGAGAGGAAGTCTCGAGGAAGTTAAGATATGATAGTCATTGCTTTGATTTTTTTTTTTCAAGTCTCTCAATCTTTCCCCCAAAAAAACCAAAGAGCTTACATTCATTCGATGAATGTTCCTTTGAAGAACAAGGCTGTCAAAAATTGGATTTTGAAGCGAGACTATTACAATCTCAAATGCTATACTTTGAAGGAGAAGTTTAATTTTTCCTAGCATTCTCCTACTTTTGATGAATTTGTCTTACCCTAATTTCAACACAATGGATTCTATTTGAATAGACTTGAACTAATGTGGTTACCAATTTGCAAGCACTAAAGGTTTTTTGTTTTTAAGTCAAATTCATGAGAGAAAGTTAACATATGATTATAGGTGTCTCCAACACTTTTTCCCCAAAAAAGTGCATTCAATGTTCTCACATCCTTTTCAAGGAAAATCGAAAGGATGATATAAATTCAATGTTTTCACATCCTTTTCAAAGAAAATCCAAAGGATGATATCAATTCATTGAATGATTTTTCTAAAAGCAAAGTCAAATAATATGAAAATTTGAAATAAGATGACTATATTTTCAAACGCTACACTGCAAATGAAAAGTTTGTTGCTACTCTATGCATTTGCTTCCAAGACCATAAATGCTATTTGAATTTAAACTAGGGCACACATAATGAAACACACGAGGATGACTTCCAACATGCAAAGTAATGAGAGGACATAGATAGGGTTTATCCCAATGAAATTCAACTTTTTTTAAAAACGAATAAGACTAGTGCACGAGCAAGCGTGACAGTAAGTATAGGCTAGCTACGTGTCCACAACTTCCTGTGCGCCATCGTCCTCTGGAATTGGCAGTCTGATATTAATAGTTATTTGACACTTCAACTTAATATTGCATCCTTTGTCGCGGATTGTTTACCGGACTGAATGGGCAAGGTCAACAATGAACGTCTGCAAGGCAATCCAAATGATCAAAAGTACATAGGGGGGAAAAAATGCTATGCCTTCAGCACATACTTGCTTGGCAACAGCATGGAATGCGGTTATTAAAGTTTTCTTTAGATTCTTTCGGATACCACCTTCTTTGGATGGGGCCAACACCAAAGGGAAAGTCTTGGTTGACCAAGACGAGGAACAACCAAGACCAAGATGGGGGAATAGAGGTCTTTATCAAATAGCCGCCCGAAGTTGAAATCATGCCATGTTGAGCGAGTGCCAGTACCGCTTCTTCCATGGGAGGGCCAAGGCCTTTCCGTATAGCAAAAAAAAAAAAATCACATATAAGGATGGCTACTAGAATTGTGATACCCAATCAATAAAAAACCTAGAGGGTGTACTGCGGAAAAACAAAAGAGAAGCATTTCTTCAAGGCCAGAAACAAAGTTAGGGGCTTAGCACATGGGAAGAAATAGGATGGGAATGGGAAAAGGTGGTCCCAAGTGGTCCCATGCATATTTCTATCCTATTCCCATCCCACCATGTGCTAACAAAAAAAGAACTACGGATGGGTTTAGGAGGAAGAGGACACATGGCATCATTTCATGTGTTTAAGAGGTGGGGACCTTGTGGGGACAAGGACACATGTCATCCTTCCATGTTTTTGAATCCCTAAAAAAGGGGAACCCATTCTTGTTGCCAGGGTCTAGAGGCCATGGTCCATGATGGGAGAAAAAGTAGCTACTCCCATTCTAAATCCATCCTAGACCACTTGGTGTAGGATGGGAGTAATGATGACAAAAATATTCCCATCCTAAACCCATGCTATTCCGATCCATGTGCTAAGGCCCTTACACATACCAATTGAAGAAGCAAGGACAAAACTACGTACCCCAGGTTCCGGACAGATTTCAGAAGCTGGTCCTTTGTCAAATTCACATATGCTAGATGGGAACCTTCGTTACGTTTCTCGATTCTAGGACTCTTCAAATTTTATTCATCGACTACTTATGTGAAGAACAAAGCATGCAAAGTTGACGATGAGAGAGATGGGTTGATCTTCTAACAAAGGCTATGGAATCAAGACACCCTTTTAGACATTAGCAAAGATTGGATTGCGTTGCACCCCACTGTTACAGTAAAGAATCCAGTATTGCACTTAGAAAAGAAGGATGCCGCAACAAAACGCTGACTGCATTATTGTACGAGACAACCTAAAGAAACATTGAGGTCTACAGAAAATTATGCGTTGATCTATGTCGCCTCCGCCGGCCAGTTCGTTTGTTCACGGTGGGGTGAAGGAGGAGTTTAAAGATGCTTTCAATCTGGGACCCTCCCGCCAGCCTTACGAGATGCGAGGGCAACAGAAGCCGTAACGTCGGTAGTGCTTCTGCGAGATGAGTGTAAGTACCCCCAAGAGGAATTGCAATCCCCGTCGCCTCCTTGAAAGGGAGATGTGCTACGCCTCTAGATGATCGGAGCCCAATCATTGATGGGGAATTGAAAAACCTCTACGAATCCTTATCGCAAAATCCCGCCGGATGCATACCTGTATGCCAGGTCGACTGGTTTCCAGATGTGTAGGAACTCGAACAAGAAAATCGAATACGACAAAGAGCTAAGGCATAGACACAGCTGATTCGAGAAGAAATGCAATCATGATCGACAAACCAAGAGCGGATTTGCGAATACGTAGTTGAGCACGAAGATCTTCATGAATTGAGAGAAAAGTTTGGCTTACCTCGAATACACGATTGGGCATCATCTGTACAGACCTTCTTCGATTCCGCCATACTCGTGATACCTTCATGTGAGAATAACAAATTAAAATATAGAGGACGAATGAAATTTCGAACGAAAAGATTGAAAGGAATCACGAAATACTCCACACCTCTCTCAAACTCTCCGCTGCTTGGAGTCTCCAAATGTGGCCCAAAGGTGGCACAGCCTCTCTAGGTGGGCGGGAGTACGAGCTACACTTGGCTCTGAACCACGCAGTGACAACCGACCAACACGTGGAAAAACAGGCAGTGGCAATGGGTCAACCAGAGCCAGGCCGCGTGAAAAATCCGGGCGGGCAAGTCGAAAAAGACTTCGCTTCTCCAAGTTGCCCGTGGCACGTGGCAGGCCAAAAAAGAAAGGAATGGCGGAAACCTAGGCCTTTAGCAAACCCTATCTTTTGTATTACATATGCAACTTGTACATTGTCAAGATGTCAATGGATTCCAGTGGTAACAAAGCTGAGTTGCAGAGCTTTTTGGAGGTATGTGGTCTAACAAAGAATTTTCTCTTGAGCAGACGCTTGTGGTTTATGCGAGAGAGAGAGAGAGAGAGAGAGAGAGAGAGAGAGAGAGAGAGAGAGAGAGTTTATACGTTTACAATATTCTTTATAACACCAAGATTCTCCAAGCGAGGGAAGTTCACTCTGAGCCGGAACTTTGAGACCGACGACGAGTTCAATGGCAAGGGCTAACGATTGAAGGGGTCTTAAGTTATTGCATGACAACTAATTGGTCTTTATATTTATCGCAAACGATGGAACAAGTACTTGCACAATTGCAAGCTCAAAGCGTAGACAATAATAGTAGCAACACGTGCAAGAGTGGTGAGGAGGGCCATCACTATATTGTAAGAGGGTGTCTTATTAGGGGACTCCAAAGTAAAACAAAGCTATAGCCTCCCATGAACAAAGTCTACTTGAATGTCTCTTAAAAAATGTTTGAGTTGAATGACTTGAGCTTGCCCAAGTATGATACATGTTACGATCTGTGACTTAAAATCTAAATTGCCATTTGAATTGAAGGGTGGACTACATGTTGAATGTGAAGGTTACTTGAGCTGTAACTGAAGTATAATGCATATTGTGATCTGGGATTAATCCGTTCCTAAGCTTTGGTTTATGATGGCTCCACACTTGTGATAAGCTGGTTGTGTAGAGGCGGTGGACCATGGAGGCATGCAAGAAAGTGCTGAAAGTACTGAAGGAGAAAGAGGGCCACTCTTCAATAAGTACTCATTGCATGGTGCATTGTGGCGCCTGCACATAAAGTCATGATTCATGAGCGGAAGCAAGGTGTATGTGCATATGTGGGATAGGCGTAAGCAGCTAAAATAGCCACTTGGATGGTTAGGATGGAAATGGTGGTTGAACTCCATGCTTAATTGCCATGTGGCATGCATCCATAAGCAAGAAATAGACCCATGATAGAGATTCAGTGCTCCACCCTCTGAACATTGACCTAGTTCAAGATGCTCAAGATGTAAGACCCTTATTTGAGGAAAAGCAGAGCTATAGGATTCCAACAACTTGTTCGTATACCACCAAGCATCACCCCATGGTTAACATTTGGGTTAGGGCTACGGGGTGCAGTGATCTAAGTGTACTATCTAACGATTGGGTCTGATGCTTCCACAATGGTTACCAGCAAATGTACAATCTATGTACGATCTCCAATCCGAATACTGAAATTGTTTTGCGGTAGTGTCTACCACAAAATAACCATGATGGGATATGTGCAAGAGAGTTCTCATTTCCTTTCTCCTGCCAGCCTATTCCATGGCTGAGGAATTGTGCTTTGGCAGCCCTTTGGAGATCTAGTTTGCCTTGCGTAGTTTTTATCCAAACCGAATCTGAATTTGTAGTCTTACAAAGGTATTTGTATCCAAACCGAATCTTCCAAGTATAGACTTACAACCTCATCCAATTGAGAAAGATGCTAATTTTGCGCATTGACAAGTCCGACGGGTGATTGCGATACGGTGGGTCGGACAAGCGAATAGGCCGTCGTGCATGTTTGATATCTAGAATAGATTGAGGTGAGAGGCAGAGGTCTTCATCGCAAAAGAAGTCGGAAGTGGATTTCGTGTGGTGAGCATGCCTCGTGAATTTCTATATAGCGTCGTGCACACCACATACAGACTGACTACATGCTCGTCTACGACCAATTCCTTCGTCCAACAGTGTTAGCGTTATCACTTGAGAAGGGAGGGGCAGACGTTGATATTTGTTTGCTGTAAGGTATTAGCATCCTCGTTCGAATTCATTACCTTTGTTTTGAAATACAAGGTCTACAACAAGACTAGATGGCTGGCCTGGGTTTGTACAATCACCTTTGAGCTTTCTGCAAGAGTACGAGGTGAACTATTCCTGTGAAGGAGTTTTCCCACTGCAAGTAGCTGTACTTTTGCTAAAAGGGGGATGATAAAAGAAAGCAGCTTGAGAGGAGCAATTGATTCTGTTTATCGTCCAGATAGACACCCTTAAGGATTTTGGAGACGTGCTTGTATGTCTTCTCATCGCAAGGAACAACAATCCATTAATTTTTTCTTGATTGTGGATATGGCTTCTTCCCAAGATGCACTTCATCGCACCATGACGGGAGTCTAGGAGTTGGTCAGGCCAGGCAAGAAGAGAGCAGACAATTCAAAGCTAAAAACTTATAGAGAGTTGCTTGCACAGCCTGCCCAGGCAAGAAGAGATCCCCTCTTCTGCAGATCGAAAAATCCTCGCGGAGAAGAAGAGCAGGAAAAAACCCCTTCTGATAGGCAGGAAAAGATCACCCAGTTCGCCCCCTTCTCTTTCATCCAGTCATACCTCTAAGAGAAGTAAGCAAGCCCATCAGGAGAGTAAGAAAGAAGAAGAAGAAGAAGAGCGATAAGTCTTCTTCCTCCTCTAGTTCTTCAACTTCTTCCAGCTCCTCTTTTTCTAGTTCTAGTTCCTCCTCGCCTTTGAACCTCGACAATTCAAGGAAGGTGGTAGTCTATGGAGGATTACCAAAAAGCGAGCGAGGCCAAATAAGCGAGCGTGGACAAACAACAATGCAAGGTGTTATCTATTTAATAACAACCACATCATATTCATCCCGGACAGCCAATTACCACAATTTATGCTCCAAGAAAGCTTACCCACTCGCTTGCATCTTAGGTAGCATGTTTCCAGAAGTACATGTTCAAATCATGTTTCCTTTGCTGTGAAAAAGTAATGATAAAATAAAACATTGAATGCTTTCAATAATGAGAATAGTAACATATTACTCTTCATGTTGTCAGAAGACACCTTTTTTCTAAAAGTTATTAACTCCATAGCACAAAAAGCATATGTCATACAAAAAAAAATTGATATAAAAATTTTATGCTTCAAAATATCTTCCAACCCTTGGAATGATTGTATAAAATGTTTTTTCGTGCATTGCCAAAACATGGAAGCACACCTATGTATATCATCCACTTGCAAAGGAAATATAAAAAAGGGACATCTAGGTTGCCTACTAAATGCTTGATGGGTTTCTTCCACCTTCAAAAAATACAACTTAGTGCAGCTTCATGCAAGGAAGCACACCTACATATATTATCCGATTCTGAAGGAAATGCAAAAATAGGGCATCCAAGCCATACACAACATACTTGATAGGTTTCTTCTACCACCCAGAGCTTGAAACAATTCAACTTTTGTCAATGCAGCCTGATGCATAAACTGATGCACCATTTCAGTTAAGCCCAAGACAACAATAAACACAAAGTATATGTGCTTGCAAGGCATGTAGGGACTCTTTCTTGCTTCCCTTTCTGTGAAATCAAGGCATGTGCAACATGGAAACTCTGAAATCAAGACACTATATGTTAGCCCCTTGGACATTGATCCTGTTGTACGAACATGGAATACATGCACCTCATGTGGAATAATGATGTTCTCTCTCACCACCTCCCCATTTTCTGTAATTGCCTTGTGTATCCTTTCCTTGAAATCTTTATTCAACTTACTTCTCCATGAAACAAGCTTTCCATCACGATGAGAAGGGCGCACATGGCTAGTTGTATGGATCTGCTGTGCATAAGGAGGTCCCATCACACCAATAGAATCATCACTATTAAATACGAACCCTGCCCTTACAAGGGCACCCCTCTCATCTATAGTCATTGATGTCCCACTTGTAATCTTCCATACACCTGGAGAGACCCCAGGAACACCTTGAATGGATTTATCCACATTCCATGTATGGGTGATAGAAGTATTACAAAACCATACAAACTGCTCTGTCACTCCATGAGAATGTTGCCTTCTTCCCTTAAAACAAGGAGCTGGCACACCATAACTTGCACTTCTACCAAGTGAATTGATTAGTGCCCTACATTGTCTCCGACTCTCTGCCAAGTAGCCAAAGCATGTGACAACGCTATGTGGTTCGGTTCTCCTGATCGCCCAATTGGCTTCATGAATATCTATCTCTCTACAAACCACGTCCTGTGATGGACTTTTAAAATCAATTTGTCTTCTTTTTCCTATCACTCTCCTTGTTGTCACTGTCATGTATTCTGGTCGATGACTATCATTTGTATGGACCGATGTTGAACATTTTGAACCCCTCTTTCTTCTTATGCTCATCGGTTCTGTTATTGGCCTAGGAGATTGTATCCTAGCCTCTTCAATCACTATGTGTGATAAATCCACAAGCCTATTTCTGTCCCCTTTACCAGACCCACTACCATCAAGTATTCTTCGCCGGAGAGCATACAAATTTGGTCCTGTACCCAAGTGTCTTCCATTCATAAAGGCATTGTAGTGGGCACTCTGAAGGAAACTCATTGCAAGATCTGCTCCACAAGCGTCATACAATATTATGTGTTTTGCATATCCATGTGCTGCTCTCATGCTAGAATGTTTTGTCTCTGAAAGGTTCACTGTAGGAACAAATCCAGAGTGCTCTTCTTGCCACAAGAACATTCCCCCCCACTGGTTGACTCTAACATCCCACCAAGCAAGCCACGTATGCAATGTTGGTAGCTCACCCTCCTTCACATGAATCGGGGACCAATACAAATTCAATGTTTGTTTGCATTCGTCTGCAGAAGTTGAAGTTGTAACCTCTCTCCACTTCCGACATAGAACTTTATTCTCCTCCTGAAATTGTGGCTTAATGCATCGTCTGGTGTGCTCAACCATGCTCATCTCCCAATGGAAAATACAAGTTCTTTCTCTACCATCCATCACATTTTCAGGTCCACCATTGTAAACAGTGCGGACAGCCAACCGATTTGCTCCTACTCCATCTGCCATGAATCCACGGAATTCAGGTTTTTTAAAACCATTCTTCTCCATTGTATTGTTCAGTAGCTCCCAGAATCGAACTTGAGCATGGTTATCCTCCACCTTGAATTCACATATTGCTATAGTTAATAGTTCCCTTATGAATGGGTCATACACATGAGCACCCTGTTGACCATCCCCTCACTCGATGCACATGGTCAAAATGAACCCATTGTGATCTCAAGCTTCCACCAGGCCGCATGCGATTCACTAGATCAACTCCTGATCCTGGACCAATGGTCGACATTTTGAAGATATGTGGTTGTTGTTCATCTTGCAATTGTTCAGGAAATAGGATACTTTGTAGGTATGGATATTTGCATCTCCTCTTTAAATCAAGTATTGAATCCATTCCAGCATCCCCTCCTCTAGCCTCACTTCTTGCGCTCTGCACCACCCTCTGAAGCCTCCTTCTCTGGGTCATTGGTGTAATGGTTTCAAGCACTTCTTCGAACTTTTGATCATCTAGCGGCTCCACAACAACCCCATCCTTTGCTAGCATCATCTCCATCACAAGGTCTTATGCCACAGACACCTTGATATTTTTGCAAGAGGAATTTCCATTCAACCTAGCACGCATTGAAATAAGATCCTCTACTTGCATTTCCTTTGCTCAACTTCTACCTTTTTCAACTGGATGGTCATGGAAACCCACATGCACTGCACATCTCGTTGTCTTCACTTGTTCATGGGGAGACCAATAATATATAATAGCACTGCATAGGTAAAGACACTCTGGTATTGCATCACAATGCTTGCACACAAGTGACCCAAAGGCTGGATCAATGGGACCATGTAGAGGAGGTCTCCTAAGCTTTCCTTTCCATTGTGTATCATTTAAAACTCCCATTCGTTCAAGGAAAGGACAATCCAAATTACAACATCTCAAATAACCTGAACATCTACTCATTCTCACAACACCATTGAAGCAGTCTTGCAAACATGTGGAATATTTTGTCCAAACATGACCATCATCATTTTGTTCCATTCCAGACATTGGTGAACCCTTAGGCATTGGTGGAAGTTCGAAGACAATATACCCATCGTAAGTTAGAGGAAGCTCAGTAACCTTCTCCACCCAAACTACAGATTTGAGCGCAACATGAAGAGAACTATTCAAAGGCATCCTCTCTATAAGTGAAACCACACTATTCAGTTCATGATTCATAAAGTCACCATAAGTACCTCTTTTATAGGGCATGTGAACTCTTAAGGTTGATTGTTGGCTACCACTAATCTTGAACCCTTTCTGACCATCCTCTAAGTTCACCACTGGAAGTACAATGGCAAGCTCATCTATTCCGATTTCTTGATGCAGCTCAATGCCCTTGTTCTCAATGTGAAAGTGTTCCTTAAGCTCCACCAATGAAACCTCCAGGAAAGGAGTGTCAAAACGAATGGTCAATGATTCGTGTTCTCCAAAGCGAATGAAAACTAAGAAAGGCATGATTCAAATGCTAGATCCAAGATGTAGCACCAGATGACACCAACCAAAGAACAAGAGAAAAGCTAGCTACACAGAGGGTCCGGAAGCAGGGAGGCAAAAGAAGAAATGGCATAGATGTGTTGGAGACCAAAGAGAATGGAGCAAAGAGAAGTGTTGAAAGAGCGACTGAGAGGGATTATGGGAGAGAAGAGAAGAAGCAAGTTCGTCTCTGTAAGTGTCAAATGCAAATGGATGTCACTATTAGCATCCAAGGTGGTCGTTTAACTGCAAATCTTTATTGAACAATATGTGTTTATTTGTTTAGAATAATGGTAATCTTTGAACAAGATGCCTTCATGCATATAGTAACTTGAATGACGCCTCCATGCATTTCATTTAGTAAGGGTACACATTCAATATAAATGAATAAAAAGAGAAGTAACTTTCAAATTTATATATTGGTATTAAAAGACTAAAATATCAAGAAAAAAATTAAAGATTTATAGTTATTATATTTTACTAGCAATAGTTAGAATGAGTAGTATCTTCAAATCCATATCTAAAATGAAAACTATCAAAATGTGTTAGTTTACTTCACATTTGTATGAACGAGCAATATTACTATTTCCATCATGAGTCATTACAAGGTGTTCTCCTCACTATTAAAAGGGTTATGCAGTTTTTGGTGTTACCCATACCCACGTCTTCTCCTACCGTCTAATAATGACCAGGCCTACAAAATCCCTCAAAAATCATTTCTCTAAAGGCTAGGCCTGCCATCGCCTGCAAAATCATTACTACAAAATCGCCTGCAAAATCTGGAGATATTATGAGGAAGGGCGTGGTGGGCTGGGTCTCTCTCTTTCTATCCAACCTTGAAGTGATTTTATCTCTCTTTCTATATATATATATATATATAGAGAGAGAGAGAGAAAGAGAGAAGGGAGGCAGAGAGAGAGAGAGCAAGAGTGTGGAACCTCATTGCTTGGAAAGTGAGGGCTTCGAACTTGGAGCGCTCCGGCCTGCAAGATGCACACAAGGACAACTCTAAGATGGGACAACACTCTCCAAGATGAGACATCACTTCAAACTTCATGACAAATGGGACATCACTCTCCAAGGTCATGACTCACGGATCCAATTTCCAAGGCTTCAGTAGCCTTTCACGGTCACGCTCTCATAGCCTCATTGTGTCGTATGGTCTTCATCATCTCAATGTCTCACAAACTCCTAGGTAGACCATCAGTTGCAAAATCAGGAGAATCAACAGCTTGTAGCCTCGGGATCAAATGGGTTTGGCCAAGAGTCCAAGATGCATACGCAAATGGTCAAGTTGCTCATAGTGACGTAGATGGTGGAATGTGATTTAGCTCCACCCTCCAAGGCGGTAGTGCAACACATCTTGTTTTTTGGAGTTTTTTCTTATCGTAAGATTGGTCGAATGTGGGCGCACACACACAGACACTTGACGAGGGGTGAAAAGGAACAAGGCAATTGAAATGTTGGGGGAGCCAAGTTACAACTTCCAAAGAGGCGTGCCAATTAAGGGGAAGAGGGATTATATAATGGAGGGTGTATCTATTGCATCGAGGAATAGGCCTAGTCCCGGATCTGTGCATTCATTGCTGCGATTACCCCAAGTCGTTGCAAGAAATTGGCAACCAGATGAATTGCGACACCTGGTTCTTGGCAGTTTGGCAAATTAACTGAAGCACCGAATATGAAGCGGCAGACATTTGTAACACACTATTCAAAATTTTTGGACTTGTGTAAAGTCCAATTTGAGAAATGGACTAAAAAACCTTGAGGGGGTCACTATGTATAAACCCTCTATATCACGTGTGTTCAAGGCCTATATTTAAAGTTCCTTATCTATAAAAAATTTCATTAATAAAATGTACCCCTTTTCTATACAAATCTGTAAATTTTTCCCAAAACTATTTTAAATAGTCCCTTATGTATATTTATTTCTGTAAATTTTAGAAATAAAAAAAATCCTTCTGTTGAACTCACGTGATAGGGTTACATATGATGAGTGACCCCCCCGAGTAAAAAACAGTCCAAAAATTTTGAATATACTAGTAATGTTGTTTTTTGAACTAGATTTGCCAACTTGTTTTTTGAACTAGATTTGCCAACTCAAAACAAAAGATTTAATGATTAAGTACTGAGAACATCAATGCATAACCAAATCTCTTACAAAGGTGGTCTACATAAACATCTTCATAACTTCACAAAAATCTCTTACAAAGTGGTCTACATAAACATCTTCATAACTTCTTGTGAATTGAGCAACTATCACCTAAGAACATCAATAGATGACCAATAATAGATGACCAATTCTCTTACAAAGTGGTCTACATAAACATCTTTATAATCACCTAAGAACATCAATAGATGACCAATAATAGATGACCAATTCTCTTAGAAAGGTGGTGTAAATAAACACCTTTATGTATAAGTGGTGTGCACACACCTTTATGACCATTTCTTTTAGAAAGGTGGTGTACATAAAGCCCTTAAGGTGGTGTACATAAAGCCCTTAGAAAGGTAGTGTAGATAAATCCTTTTATGTGTAAGTAGTGTACATATACACCACACTTGGTATTAAAAAACACCGTTAAGTATAAAATGGCCCTCATAAACAATCTTTATGCACAATAATGGGAGTAAAGAAATAAAAAAAGTAGTAAAATTTTTATTAGATATTTGCTTTACATAGAAGTTCAAAACTTGTGATTACAAAGTCATCAGCCATCATGTTAGTACCAATGTCCTCAATGCCAAGCCCTTGACTACCAGGGTCCTGACTAATAGGCTACTCTAAGACTGGAGTCTCAGTAGCAAGGTCCTCAGTAGTTCGCTCTTCAGTTCCAAGCACCTAACTAGTAGGCTACTCTAGAGTCTCATGACCAAGTTCTTGGTGAGTAGGGACCTGGCTACTAGGTTCCTGACTAGTAGGCTGCTCTGGAGTTTGTAAGGTCATGGTTGAAGAACCACCTATGCCTCTTGGTAACTCCTCCTGGTCATGCTTTGCCTCGCATCCATACCTTCTTTGAGTAAGGCTTCCTTGCTTGATCCACTTGCATGTCCTTCACCCAAGATCAAGGGTGCCTTCCTTACTTTTAATTTCAAGGGAAGTGCTTCCACCTCTTTAGCCTTACCTTTACCTGTGACGTGCTGTACTACTGTAACTTCTTGCTGCCACGAACCTTCCCGTATGATGAGTGGAACCTCCTTGACTCTAGTTGACAATTGATTACCCTTATTCTTTGTGCGGATTTCTTCTTGCCATAAGTCATCGGATGCAGAGCTTTCATCCTCATCATCACCTGAGCTAGAATCATCACCCTCAGACTCACTACCCTCTTCTTTGACATGTTCCTACTCAAAGAAAGTAGTGCAACTGTAATATGTGTCAAAGAACTCAATTTGATGGGGAGTATCAATGACATTTACATTTCTACCTTGGCGTAGCAATTTCTCAGCAGCAAAACCCATTCGATACAATGCTACTTCCCACCCATCATTCAATAAATTCTTTGTCATCTCTAGTATCACATCAGGATCCATCGGCTTTCTATAATCCACCATTGCTGCATCAAGCTTAACCTTATTGTCCTCAAAGTAATGAAGCTCGAGAGTCCTTAAAGGAGTTTGGATTAGATTACCACCACCACTCGATAAGAAGCACATCAAGAAAGGCTGCAAGACTTGAATGGCAGTGCCTTCCAAGACAGTCATATGATTACGCAGGACTATACCATGGTATACTTTTGAAAGTAAATACCCAAATGAAGATGTCAAACTCGCATATAGGGCATCCCTTTGTGATTCTGTCATGAACAGAACCAACGTTGATCTTTTCTTATCTACCATAGGACCTTCTACGATAAACCGCACAAGTTCAACTATCCGTGACACTGTAAGGTCTTGCAATTCATCTATGAAAAATACGCATGGCTTCTCCCAAGCATGACCGCTCATTGTTATGAAATGCTCTGTATCAATGCCATTGATGTGTGCAAATTTTGTATCATTCTCTGATAGCAGGATATCATAAGAGAAGCTGAATGGAGAACCATCATCTAAACCACCAATTGCTCTACCTTGGGTAGTGGACTGCAAGGCCTTTTTCTTGATGTCCATATATTCTGTCTCAACAACCTTTGGCATTTTAGCTCTTAGATCCTTTGTTGGTGTGGCATCTGCATCCATTGAAGCCAACCACTTTCTAGCCCATGTCTTATCAAGGAGTTGATCTAGGCTAAGTGCTTTCTTCTTATCCACATCAATTGACTTGCCAGCTAACTCATCATCAGATTTCAATAAAAATAATAGTGCCGAGAGAGCAGCCTCACTTTGAATCATTCGAGTGACCACTTCATCTAAGTTTCTATGCTTGCTCTTCTTTCCAAAGAAGCAGTCACCACTTAGGATCTTCTTGCATACTTCTTCTGTTATTGCATCTGGAACAAACCTTAAAGCTCTCCACCAAACAATAGACATCGGTTTCTTTATTTCTTTCCTCTGAGTTGCAATGTGCTCTGGTGCCTCAAAGGATATCTTCCCTGTTTCATATGCTTGGCAAACATCCACGATGCTCTGAAACACTGAGTCCTCGTGGAAGACAATGCAAGTAACATCCCTGTATCTTGCAACGGTGGTGTTCAAATCCTTTGCCTCAACCTTATTACCTAGTATGCCTTGCGTATTGCTTACAACACCTTTCAAGCATCTATAAGACTGAGTCCTCTTTGCCATGTACTCCGATGTAGGTCTCCTGCCCTTCACTGTTTGTGGCTTTCCACAGCCCATCCATAACTCCCTTTCCTTTATCAAGATCTCAGAAAGAGAAGAGCTTTTTTTCAACCTAAATGGAACAGAATTCAGCCTCTCTGATTCTAGAATGTACTTCGAGTCATTGTTAAATATGCATATATGACAAATGACCCGTTGAAACTTTTCCATCCACTCAATCTGTGGCAAGTTTCCTTTTCTTCCCTCATTAAGGGCGATCCTGCAAGCTTCACAAAAGTGTTTCCCATCAATGGGCTCAAACCTGCATCTTTCCAAGAATCTATTCTTTGCTAGCATGTATCTCTTCTCGATGTCACTCCCATATTAGCTTTGGTACAAAGCCTCTCCACGAACAAAGTCACTCCTTCTAAAGTTCTCAAAAGCATCAAGAAAGTCCACGCGCTTTTGAAATGTGACATTAGGCAATGTAGGATCATCTTCTTAAAGTCTCTTAAATGCCATAGGACGAAGAGTGATATTAGTGGCAACTTGAGTTCTTGTTTTCCTTGTATCTTCATACAATTTGCGTGCAAATATCTTATTGAGCTTTCTTTGATTTGTGAACAATGAAGCTCGATCAATAAGCATTGTGGCCACGCTGAATTGTGAAAATCCCCAAATGTATCCCTCATCCTCTGGAGGATGTAAGTCTGCCACACTTATAGAAAAGTCTGCCACACTTAAGTCTGCCACACTTATAGAAAAGTCTTCGAGACTTGTATCTTCTTCTTGCTGATCTTTCTCTTTATCGCTATCCAATTTTTTTGCCTGGTTTTAAACAGGCTGCACTCGAGCAATCTGCATGTGGAGTAGGAGTTATTTTTGCTCTCTTTCTGGGAATAGCTATAGCACTTGAGTCTGCTCCACGATCACTCCTTCTTGTTCCTATAGTTGCAGTAGTCGATATTGTAGGTACAGTTGGAGATACTGTAGTTACACTTGCCAGAGTTACCGGAGTTACCGCCACAGATATTGACGGTACTTGAGGGTTATATGTTATAGATGGCATACTTAGTGCTGCTGAAGGTTCAACACCACCACTTGGAAATGCATCCCACATTTTCTTCAATGCTTCTAAGGCATTAAGTAATTCTTGGGATCCCTCAATTGAATCTGGTAACAGCTTCAAGAAGTGCTTCAGAGTAACTCGTAACTTGTAAACCACCTCGTCATTCTTTCCTTGGCACACAATTTCTATCAAATTGTTTTCTTTAACGTTGATGTTTGATACCATGCCACCATTTCTTACTGCCTCTGCAGAATATTTCGCGCTTCATATATTCTCTGCAGTGATCACCAAACAATGCTTTGATTTGCGCTCCATAAAATACCAAGCATGTTCAAGCTATTTGAAAGACACCTTGGAACCAAAACTGGAAGCCATGGAAGCCATAGTTTTTTGAAAAACAATCAAAAATAAAAAATGAGAAATACAATGATTTTCAAACTCAAAATATTAAATAAATTTTTAATTAAATATTCTTTTAAGTTTTATTTATTTTTAATTTTTAAAATAAAATATTTTTTTTCCTTTTTAATTATTTTATTTTAATTAATTAGTTTATTTTTATATTTAAAATTTAATTTAATTTTTTGATTTTTTTAAGTTTTATTTATTTTAACTTTTTTAATTTTGACGGGACAGGGCGCAGGGAAAGCACGGGGAAGGAGAGCGGGACGGAGGGGGAGGGGGCCCCAAGTGTGCAACAGGTGGGGGTTCCCCTCCCCTCCCCGCCCCGGTCCCCACCTGTTGTGCACGCAACAGGTGGGGATCCCCTTCCCTCCCCGCCCCCACCTCCTCCCCTCGCTCCCTTCCCCTTCCCCTCCCCCTTGCCCCGCCCCGCCCCCTTCCCCTCCCCGTGCCAGCCCTCTTCGCCTCCCCTCCCCTCCCCTTTCCCTCTTTCGTCGAGCTTCCTCCCCGCGCCCGCACCCTTCTCCTCCCCCTTCCCCCTTCACCTGTTGCGTGCGCAATAGGTGGGGATCCGGGCATCGCCCCCCCTCCCCACCCCCGTCCCCTCCTCCGTCTCCTCTCCCTCGCTGACCGCCCCTTCCCCTCCCCTTCCCCCCCTCCCGGTGCCCGCCCCCTTCCCCTCCCCCTTCCCCCCCTCCCCGTCGAAGCCCGGGCAATGGGATGGGGCGGGCGGGGGGCAAGGGGGAGGCCGAGGGGATGGGGAGGGGGTGCGGGCAGGGAGGGGGAGGCGGAGGGGGGCGGCGATGCCCCCCTCTGCCTCCCCCTCCCTGCCCATGCCCCCTCTGCCTCCCCCTTGCCCCACGCCCCCTTCCCCTCCCCTTGCCCCCCCCTCACCTGTTGCATGTGCAACAGGTGGGGGATCCCCCCACCTGTTGCGCACACAACAGGTGAGCCCCTCCCCCTCCCCGCCCGCGCCCCCTCCCCCTTGCCCCACGCCCCACGCCCCCTCCCCCTTACCCTCCCCACGCCCCCTCCCCCTTGCCCTCCCCGCGCCTGCCCCACGCCCCCTCTCCCTTGCCCACCCCCTTGCCCTCCCCATGCCCCCTCCCCTTGCCCTCCCCGCGCCCGCGCCCTTCCCTTGCCCTCCCCTTGCCCTCCCCTTGCCCTCCCCCGCCCCGCCATGCATCGCCTCGCACCGCCCCGCCCTGCCCCTCCCCTTGCCCGCACCGCACCGCCCCACCCCTCCCCTTGCCCCCGCCCCGCACCTGTTGCGTGCGCAATAGGTGGGGATCCCCCCCACCTGTTGCGCACGCAACAGGTGAGGGGGCGATGCCTCCCTCCCCGCCCGTGCCCCTCCCCCTTGCCCGCCCCTCCCCTTGCCTGCACCCCTCCCCTTGCCCCCGCCCCGCACCTGTTGCGTGCGCAACAGGTGAGGGGGGCGATGCCCCCCTCCCCGCCCCTCGCCCCTTTCCCTGCCCCTCGCCCGCCCCTCGCCCCCTTCCCCGCCCCTTGCCCTCCCCACGCCCCCTTCCCCGCCCCTCGCCTGCCCCCTTGCCCTCCCCGCCCCTCACCCGCCCCCTTGCCTTCCCCACACCCCCCCCTTCCCTCCGCCTTCCCCCTTGCCCTCCCCACGCCCCCCCTTCCCTTCCCCCTTGCCCCCCCCGCGCCCGCCCCGCCCCCTGCCCCTGCGCCCGCCCCCTGCCCCTTCCGTCGACGACGGAAGGGGCAGGGGGCGGGCGCGGGGGGGGCAAGGGGGAAGGGAAGGGGGGGGCGGAGGGAAGGGGGAGCGACAACGGGGAGGGGGGAAGGGGTAGCGGCAGCGACAGGGGGCGGGCGGGGAGGGGCAAGGGGGAAGGGAAGGGGGCGGGCGGAGGGAAGGGGGTGGGGGCAGGCAAGGGGGAGGGGAAGGCAGCGTGGGGCGGGGGGAAAGGGGGAGGGGAAGGGGGCGGGGCGGGCGGAGGGAAGGGAGCGGGGCAAGGGGGAGGGGAAGGCAGCGGGACGGGGAGGGAGGGAAGGGAAGAACGGCAGGAGGGAGGGGCCGGCGGGGAGGCGGAGGGAGAGGAAGGGAGGGGGAAGGGCCCTTGGGGAGGGAGAGGAGGGGAAGCAGAAGGGAAGGCAGGGAGGAGAGGGGAAGGGGGAAGGGAAGGGAAGGGAGGGGAGAAGCGGGAGGAGAGGGGAAGGGAGGGGGAGGGGAGGGGAGAGAGGAAGTTGGAGAAGAGGAAGGGAGAGAGTACCGGAGTGGAGAGGTGCTGGAGCTCCAGGAAAGTTATGAGAGAGAATAAGAGAGTTGTGAGATAGAATGAGGAGAAGTAGAGTTTTATAGGAAATGGATAGCTTTTAGGTCAAGTCAGCTTTTTTTAGTTTTTAAGGTTTTTTTAGTTCTTTTAGGTTCACTATAAGTAGAACATTCTTCATTCTCTCTTTCATTCAAAGATCATTCGTTTACACTCCACGCTTCACTCCTCTCATCAACCTGTTGTAGGATTCTCAAAAATTTTCAAAATGTTGCAAGAGGTGAGTTCATTTCTAACCTATTGCGTACGCAAGAACTTCTAAGAATCAAGTTTTTATAAATTTGAATTTTTTTCAGATCCGATCTTTTTCTCAAAAACTTGTGTGTACGCAACAACTTAAAAAACCATTTTAGCATTAAATGTTTTTTCCCACAAATTTTTCTCTTTAACTCAAACTCTCACAACCCCTCCCTACCTATTACGTACGCAACAACTTCAAAACAAAATTTAACACTCAAACCCTACCTATTGCGTATGCAACAACTTCAAAACAAAATTTAATCATAAATCTCTCAAAAAAACTCATCAACCAAAAAAAACAATCTATTACAAATTTCTCTCTCAACCTCAAAGCCACTCAAACCTTCCTACCTATTGCGTATGCAACAACTTCAAAACAAAATTTAATCATAAATCTCTCCAAAAAACTCCTTTTATAAAAAAAACAATCTATTATACATTTCTCTCTTAACCTCAAAACCACTCAAACCTCCCTACCTATTGCGTACGCAATAACTTCAAAACAAAATTTTATCATAAATCTCTCCAAAAAACTCCTTTAAAAAAAAAAACAATCTATTACACATTTCTCTCTCAACCTCAAAACCACTCAAACCTCCCTACCTATTGCGTACGCAACAACTTCAAAACAAAATTTTATCATAAATTCTCCAAAAAACTCTTCTCACGACACTTTATTACAAATATCTCTATCAACCTCAAAACCACTCAAATGTCCCTACCTATTGCGTATGCAACAACTTCAAAACAAAATTTAATCATAAATCTTTTCAAAAAACTCTTCTCACTACACTTTATTAATATAAGAAATCCATTTATAATATTTTTACTCCATAATATAATAAATTTTTATTAACTAATGTTAAAATATAATTTTGCTAAAAATATATATTATTAATCTATAAATTAATATAATTATTATATAAATAAATATATAAATACATTAATTTAAAAAAAAAGTTGAAAGGGAGGTCTTCTAGCATATGTGCTTTATATAATACTTACTCTTAAAACAATGAAGAATTAGTGAATATATTGCTCTTCTATACATTATTAACTTAAAAACTAATATAAATATAAATTCATTATTATATAAATTTAAATAAATATATAAATAATTAATATTATACATTAATAACATTTAAAATTATGTAGATTATATACTAATAATCTTTCAATTTTAAAAAGTAGTCAATAAAAGAATTAAATTAATTTAAAAAATAAGAAAATATTAAAATTTACACACTTACTTTTAGCATGTATGCTTTTATTCCATGTGTATAATACTTGTTAGTTAGTCGAAGAATGAAAAATTAGATAATGTATTTGTAAGGTAGGTATTTAAAACCATAGAATCTAGAAGACTACAGTATCATTGCATCCATATCATTTTTTTACTTTAGTAACCATCAGATATCCATGATTCCATGTGTATAATACTTGTTAGTTAGTCGAAGAATGCAAAATTAGATAATGTATTTGTAAGGTAGGTATTTAAAACCATAGAATCTAGAAGACTACAGTATCATTGCATCCATATCATTTTTTTACTTTAGCAACCACCAGATATCCATGGTATCCATGATATGGAATACATATTTCTTAGAATGTCCATGATATGGAATACATATTTCTTCAAATATTTCTTATCACATACTTTTTCATTTCTTCTCATACACCATGTAGCATGAATGTAAGAAAATATGAATCGGTGTGCTTTTAGCCTATGTACTTGTTTCTAATCAGTAGCATACTTTGACTAGGTAGGCTTGTAACTACTTAAAGTAAAGCCTTTGCAAAGGATCATACCTTCTGATACACCATGCAGCATGAATGTAAAGAAATATGAATCGGTGTGCTTTTAGCCTATGTGCTTGTCCCTAATCAGTAGGATACTTTGACTAGGTAGACTTATACTTACTTAAAGTAAAGCCTTTGCAATGTATCGTACCTATAAACAAAACACTTTGGAAAGCATATAACATATAGTCTATATATATCTAAACTAAATACTTTAGAATGCATATTTTATATAGTCTATATATCTTAAATCTTACACCCTAAATCTTAAATCCTAAAGTTCCCTAAATCTTAGGTTATATAATCTAAGCTCTTAAACTTATATAATAGTTATAATCCCTAAACCTTAAACCCTAATCCCTATAACTTAAATTCTAAAACCTAATTTTCAATTGTAAACCCTAGATTCTACACTCTAAGCTCATGATCTTATATACTAAACCTTAAAACCTAAATCCTAAACCCTAAAACAATAATCATAAACCCTAAATGCTAAACCCTAAACCCTAAACCCTAAAAATATAATCATAAACACTAAACCCTAAACACTAAATCTTAAATCCTAAGCCCTAAATCCTTAACCCTAAATACTAAACCCTAACCCTAAAATACAATCAAAATTTTATGATTTTTCTCGATTTGTGCATCATGTTGGATATACCCCCCAACCTGTTGCTTGAGCAACAGGTTGGGGGGTATATCCGACGTATTGCACAAATCGAGAATTTCTCGATTTGTGCAACACGTCGGATATACCCCCCAACCTGTTGCTCAAGCAACAGGTTGGGGGGTATATCCAACATGTTGCACAAATCGAGAATTTTTTTGATTTGTACAATCAAGAACAAGTTGGGGGTATATCCAATCTGTTGCACAAATCGAGAATTTTCTTGATTCGTGCAACAGGTTGGATATACCCCCAACCTGTTGAATCAAGAAAATTCTCGATTTGTGCAACATGTTGGATATATCCCCAAGGTTGGGGGTATATCCAACATGTTGCACACCTTGGGGATATATCCAACATGTTGCACAAATCGAGAATTTTCTTGATTTGTGAAATCAAGCAACAGGTTGGGGGTATATCCAATCTATTGCACAAATCAAGGAAATTCTCGATTTGTGCAACAGGTTGGATATACCCACAACCTGTTGCTCAAGCAACAGGTTGGGGGTATATCCAACCTGTTGCACAAATCTAGAAAATCAAATCTAGAATTTTCTAGATTTGTGCAACAGGTTGGATATACCCCCAACCTGTTGCTCAAGCAACAGGTTGGGAGATATATCCAACAACAGGCCTCCAACCTGTTGCTTGGGGGATATATCCAACAACAAGCCTCCAGGTTGGGGGGTATATCCAACCTGTTGTACAAATCGAGAATTTTCTTGATTTGTGTAACAGATTGGATATACCACCCAACCTGTTGCTCAAGCAACAGGTTGGGAGATTTATCCAACAACAGGCCTCCAACCTGTTGCTTGGGGGATATATCCAACTGTTGAACCTGTTGCTTGGGGGATATATCCAACTACTGCTCAACCTTGCACAAATCAAGATTTTTCAGTTGTAGGTTGGATATATTCCCCAATTGTATATCAAATTGTTGCACAAACAAGAAAAATTCTTGATTTGTGCAATAAGTTGGATATATCCCCCAACCTATTGCTTGATATATCCAACCGGTTGCTCAAGCAACAGGTTGGGGGATATATCTAACCTATTGCACAAATGAAAAAAATTCATTAAATTTTGGTTGTATTTTAGGGTTAAGGTTTAGGGTTTAAGATTTAAGATTTAGGGTTTAGGATTTAAGATTTAGGGTTTAGGATTTAGAGTTTAGGGTTTAAGGTTTAGGATTTATTGTTTAGGAGTTTAGGATTTAGGGTTTAGGAATTAAATGTTTAAAGTTTAGGATTTACAGTGGTTAAGATGTTTTGGTATTAATTATTTAAAGTTTAGGATGTAGGGTTTAGGTTAATGCCTTCTCTGCTAGTTTTGATATAGAAGTTATTAAGTAATAATAAGCTCAATGATTATTTATTAAATGTTCATTTTGAGTTGCTAATTTACTTTTATACATAAAACAGGTATTCACCCTAACAGAGGGTATGGATGTGGTGTTATATAAGAAGAATGAAGTGGTGGCTTTTGGACGAATTCATAGTCTTGATCCTATGAATGTGTGTCATTTTCAACATTGTGGTGAGAGAAGATGTGTAGTGATAATCACCAACGTTGTAAATCCTGAAGTACATTTAAAATATCCACATGGAGACTTTGAAACATTGGGAGATATCTTACAATGTGACATATTTGATATGCAAGCACACAGAACACTTTGGGACCAAGACGAAATTGTTCCAAAGACATACTTTCAAGATATCAAGAAAACTTATATCCAGGGGGAAAAAGTACAGATGTTATCTTGCTCCGGAGAAGTTTTAGCAGTTGGCAACTTTAAGGGCTATGCTCAGAGTTTTCTTTGTATAGTGGAGATAATTAAGTTGACTAGTGCAGGTGTCATTCAAAATGCAATGGATAGTACTTCACAATTAGACGTCCATAATACTACGTCTCAACTACAAGTTCATAGTACTTGTAAATGGGGGTTAGCTTTCTTGAAATCAAGTTTGCCCAAGACAGTTTCCTTCAATGTCATGGAAGACACAATAGAATATTATCAGAAGAAAAAGACTATAACACAAATGGGATCCAAATTGATAAGAAGCTATAGTAGTAATCAAGAGTATCATAGTGGCATGCTCACATGTATTGAGGACATTATAGTAACAAATATTGATGTACAAAAGGTTTCTTGTGTTGCAAGTGACTCAAATATACTCACTGGTATAGAAGACTTGTCTTGTGTTGCAAGTGACTCGAACAGGCTCACTGGTATAGAAGACTTGTCATGTGTTGCAAGTGACTCGAACAGGCTCACTGGTATAGAAGATTTTTCCTGTGTTGCAAGTGACTCGAACAGGCTCACTGGTATAGAAGACTTGTCTCTTGTGCTGCAAGTGACTCAAACATGCTTATTGATATAAAAGACAGAAGATGTGTTGAGAATAATAAGATGGGACCACAAAGAAAAATACACGCAAAGATCGATGGGATAAGTGATGCAATAACAGGAATTGATGATATTAGTGACAATGATCATGATGTTACCACTCGAATACAAGGCAAAAGGGGCAGAGAATCTCATACTTGTCATGTTGTTCATAATATTGTTGCTAGCATGCTAGAGAATAAAGATGGGAGAATCTTGAGTTACGAAGGAGAAATAGTTCAACCACAAAATTCAAGAGGCATTGGCAACAAATTGACATCAATGAACATGTCGACCAGATTGCCATTTCTAAGATATTATAAGGTATCAAATAATTCTCAAGCCCACACAGCATTTGATTATAAAGATGAAGATTCAAGGGAAATGGATTCGAGGTTTGATGGTCTTACAACTAGAAAACGCAAGACATTATTTACAAAAAGAAAGTATGTGAGTGTGAAGAGGCGAAGAATCATGGCATCAATTCCAGAACCAAAGAGACATGTGATGCTATCCGAGGAGAATATGGAAAGGATGCTTATGCGAGTTTGTTACAAGAGACTTTGCATTAGAAAAGTTGGGAAAGATGATTGTGCAGCCATACGCCTTGGTATTTGGAGTAAGACAGCGCCTAATAGACATAACTATCTTCTTCAAGAGTTTTCATGTTTTCTTCATCAAGGCACTAATCAAGATTTGAGCACACGACACTGTAAACCTAGATTGAAACCCATGGTTAATGGGAGACCCATTTGCAATCGAGGATATCAATGGTTAGCTGGACTATCACATGGCACATACTGGACCATCTTGGCAGAGGTGAAAGAAAAATTTATTCATACAATTCATGGAAATACGTACAAGCTTAAATGCCATGGAAGCACTATAAATGCAACCACAACATTAAAGCAAGTTCTCGAAGACCATGCATTACCGCAGCCTCATCTTCAACAAACAATGCTAGATGGACGTGTCGAATGCCAACAACATCTTCCTTTGGGAATGACAAAGAAGGTCGTCCTAGAAACTGTCAATAAAACTTTACAAGACAGAGATGAGAGCATGATTTCATGATCAACCTTGTACAAAATTTGGCGTAGAGATTTTTGCCATGTCAAGACACCATCAAAGCAAAGGATGTCAAAATGTAAGACATGTGATGAATTAAAAAATGCCATTGAACATAGTAAATGTGAGCAGCAGCGAGGAAGATATATTAAATGGTGATCAATCCATTTACGTCATGTGCAGGATGCTCGAAAGTTGTATGCTTCTTGGAGAGAGGAAGCTATTTCACATGTCGATAAGTCCATGTGCATCACCATTGATGGCATGGACCAGAATACAACCACTGTGCCACGATATAGATGTATCCCACTGGCATCGGAGGGCAAACGTGGACTAAAAACTCACTTGTGTGGAGTATTAGTACATGGATACCGAATCTTTTGTGATGTATGGATTGATAGTTTGCATGACCATGATAGTAACTAGGTTGTTACATCAATCATGAAAGCAATAAGAAAGGTCAGAGATGCTCGCGGATGTTTGCCTAACACATTGCAAATACAAGCTGATAATTGTTGGAGAGAGAACAAGAATAAATATATATTTGCTTTATGCTCTATGCTGGTTGGTTTGAAAATATTTAAAGAAGTGGAAGTTGGCTTTCTTCTTGTTGGCCATACACATGAAGACATAGATCAAATCTTCAGTGTTACCTCTAGTGAGTTGAAGGCAATGGATGTTTTGACAATGGAGGATATGCTATTTCGAATTGGGAAAAAATTTGGAGGTTCTCGCAAGGAAGAATCAGAAGTGGCTATCTTAGAGAGGATGGTAGATTGGAGAGCATTCATAGAGCCACATTTACAAATAGGAGATGATGCCCTAATAGGACACACAAATCCACACTACTTTCGGTTTCACATGCATAACAATATTCCAGTGATGCAATGGAAGCACTACTCAGTAGATGGAGATCATTTATGGAGTGAGTCATATGCTTTATTACAACGAATAATTCCATTGGAGGAAACTAGATTTGTTCTTGCAAAAAACAAATCACTTGACATAGGTGAAATGAAAGGCTTGAAAGCCTTCATTAAACATCTTCAAAGTATGATGCAGAAATATCCTGAGCAATCAACTAAGAATTTGGAGACAATTAAATCAACTGAAGCACTTATCCAATTTTTAGAAAGACAAGAAAACTTAATGAGCATTGAATACTCTAAATCCTTTTGGCCGGAACAAGCTAGGTCACCAAGTTTTCCTTTGGATATAAATATGTTAGTAGATATGGAGGAAGCAGAGGAATGCCTTTTACCTCGAAAATATTGTGGTAGGAAGGAAGACAAACACTTACCAGAGTTTATACCATCTAATGAGATTGAAGAGGGTCTATTTGTTGCAGTTTGGGCATCTGATCCAGGTTCAGAGTTGGATGACCAAGGTGGCCCAATTTGGGTTGCAAATGTTGCTAAGATAGAAAGGGATGACAAGGGAACTCCTATAACATTTACAGCTTTATGGTATGAACCAAAGCCATTGAAAAATCTCCCGAGAAGATATACAATAAAACAACTCTATGAGGGATGCTTGCAAAAGAAATGTGAATGGGTTCCAAATAATGAGGGATTAACAGAGGTGGAAGTCAGTAGCATTATTCATTGCTGGAAATCGAGGACACAAAGTTTTAAAAAGAAGCATGGATACAATGTTGAAAAATGTATCACAATCCCTGATCCAAGTCGTGTCCATATTAAACATCATTTGGCAAGACTTGACCCATCAAGCTCAAATACATTACATGAATCTGATGACTCTGAACGAGATTCAGATGCATAAGATAATGTTTTGTATGCTTTTTTCCATACAAATGGTGTATCTATACACCACCAATAAGATAATTTATTGTATGGTTTGTTTTTCAAAAAAAGGGTGTATCTATACACCACTTATATATTGAATTCAACAAACTCTTTTTTTTCAAAAAAATGGTGTATCTATACACCACTTATATGTTGAATTCAACAAACTCTTTTCATATGGTGTCATATTTTCACTTCATAGTGTTAAAATTGAACTTGGGTTAGGAGACTACTATTATTATTATTATAGTTATTGGATGGGGGCACCATGCACGAGTTTGGAAATTATAGCTTCACTGAGCCATTTTTTTTAAAATTAGAGGTTACCACTTGACTTTTTACTAGCTTAATAAGCCATATTTGTATATAAGTGACCCATTTAGTGCTCAAAAAAACCCAATTTTTTAGCTCACTAAGTGAAGTTGAGTGGAGAGGATATGCTCCAAAAAAAAGTCCAAACCAAGAGAGAAAGTCCAAAAATTTTGAATAGTGTGTTTTGTGGGCAAGAACACGCTATAGAGTCCAGACTTAGGAGGTGGGAGAACAGTGCAACCATCAAACACAGTATTAGATAAAGTGGGACAAAAGTTGCATAGATAGTACAGGCAGTGGTAGAGGACTGAGCGTTGGGTGGGGTGACAGGTCCATTGGAATTCGAGAGGAGTAAATGCTGATGAAACTGATGGAAAACATTGGCTCATAAAAGAAGAAGAAGATCTCAAGAAGCATGCTCCAACATCTAGATTCCAGAGTCTAGTTGGTGGTAGCTAGCTCGTAGTGACTCGCGAGGTTCTCCAGAGTCCAGACTCCCTTGCTCACTGCCTCCTCACTGCCTCACCGCCTTGGCGTAGACAACAAGTCGACTTGCTTCTACTGCTCCTTCGCTCACCGCCTCCTCACTGCCTCACCGTCTTCCAATCTTGACCGCCTCCTCATCGCCCTCCTTCAAACCTCCTCACCTCGTGTCTTCCAATCCTCACTCTCCTCCTTCAAACCTCCTCCCTCCATCACCTCATAGCTTTCCAACTCCCTCCACAATCACAACAACCGCAGCCCTTCCCTCTCTTCCCTGGTGATGTACCTTACACCTCTGCCTAGCTCCTTGCCTCCATAGATTCCTTGGCTCACCGCCTTCACTGTGAAGGTAATTTGGAACAAGCATAGATCGGAGAGCAAACTCAAAGGAAGTTTGGAATCCTTATCGGTCCATCGGTAGAATACATCATTGCTGTCCTTGCGGTGCTCAAATGTGGCGTAGTCTTTGTTCCGTCCGAAGGATTTCAACAATTGTGGATGACTCAAAGCCTTGCCTCTTATTGACTTGCGACACAAATCCATCTTTGTCTGCTACACTCAATGTCAAGCTTCCCATCCTCTCCCTGTTTCCTGGATTCGCAAAGATGCCCAAGAACCACATAGTTAGACATGCCGCGATGGTGGACATGGTGCTTCCATCTCCTCCCCCAAATGCTCCTAACACTCCTCCAACACTCCCCACCCCCTTCCATTCCTGCCCTCTCATCTTCCCATAGTTGAAATGCTGTGGTGGTGGTTGGACTACTTGGGGCAGCAAAAGAGATGCGCTGCCTCTTTTGCTGCCCCAAGCTATTGGATGTACACCTTTCTGTATAGTCGAATTAGTCTGCATTTTGGCATCGGATTTTCTCTCCTCGGGCTCTTCACGACTTTTGCTTGCTCCATTTTGTTTCGTTACTCCATTTTGCTTGCGTTGCTCAGTCATAGTTGCTTAGGACTTGATGGTGTTCACAGGTTTTTTGTTGACTTGGTTGTGTAGCAGCCCGACGTATCATTTCATTTCACAGGACTTGTTGTCAAAAATTTGTGCCCATATTCTACAAACCATATATATGAGGCATGTATGCCCGTGGTTGCTAGATTTACCCAGAGCCATGCAAGGGAGGGAAACTTGGACTATCGGGGGTAGTAAAAGAGGCAGCGCATTAACGTGCTACCTCTTTTGTTGCCCCAAGCAATCCAAGACCCTCTCCCATGTGAGGCATTCAAGTGATATTCAACTCTTGAACGGATGAAAGAAGTTCACAAAACAAATGAGCGAGTGCAAGTCCAATGTTCAAGCGTAGAGATAAGAGGATCAATTTTACAAAACCTTATAGACCATAGGCATCTAGGTAGCGACCATGGTAAAGAAGGTCGAATTCGAAGATAGTCCTATTTATGCTCTAGAATTGCATGAGACCAAAAGAGACAGCGCATTAATGTGCTGCCTATTTTGGTCCCTCGGGCAGTCCAATAGTCCCCTCCTTGCATAGCGTTCAAAAGACCATGTGACCTATCCCTCCAAGAGTCCAATAGCATTCCAAAGACCATAAGACCTATACAACAAAGCATACTTGTAGATAAAAGATGAAATGGTCGAAGCAACCTTTTGTGAGTATGAAAGAAAGTATTGATACATGGAGGATTGAGTAGAAAAGCCTTCATGAAAAGCCTTCACGAAAAGACAGCTTGAGATGCCAAAACAGATAGCGCATTAACGCGCTGTCCTTTTTTGCCTCTCAAGGTGTCTTTTCATGAGGGTAAGGGGTAGGCATAGAAGTGCATATTTACCACTGCAATTCCATATATCCAAGTGTATAGATACCACTGCAAGTTGATATACTATGTGCATTGAAGATGAACCTTTTTCTTTTAGGAAACAAGTGGGTGAATGTTCCCTAAACTGGAAATCAATTGCATTGGTAGATACATGTATTTGTGTCTAGATATGTAAAATGATATTCATTCATAAGTGTGAGTTTACACACCTTTGCATTCATATATGTCAGCAATTTGAGATATTTGTTGAAGCTTTTTCCTCATGAGGTGTACACACTTCATGATTTGTTTGGGGCTTTGCACTCGTGATATGTATTGCATATGTTTTCATAAACAAAACCTTTATCATATATATATGTGAAAAAGCTCTCATGTTTTTTTGAGCATATGGATAGATTTGAGAAGACCTTTGAACCTGCCATACGTTATACTCTATCTGTTGTTACATGTTGTTTCTTGTTTTTAGTTTTGGTTTTTATTGAAAAGTTTTTGAGAATTATGATTGGAAAAATGCCTTGTTTTTTGTCTTTTCCAGATGACAGGAAAAAAAGGCAGAAAAGTTCAAGTGGCACATTCTACAAAGGTGATAAGAGGAACAAAAGTAGATCACAATGTTGAATCATCAGTAGGTGGAACGGAAGAGCAAGAAAGTGTGGTGGGTCTAGAGGTTGAAGTATCATCAACCCAAAGAGATGAAGGTCCAAGCATGGAGGAGGATGAGTTGGATGATAGTGAAGTTCAGGTGGAAGGAGGAGGTGATGTGATTGGCAAATGTAGGATGCTGGATTCGGATCAGTATCCTCACATTCCCTTGTGTAGGTTGATACCTTATGCAAGAGTGAGAGGACTTCGTGATGATGTATCTTCACTCAAAAGTACATTTCAAGTGGAGGACTTCTCCCAAAGAAAGGGTCTTTCATTGTATCTGTCTACAAGAGTGATGGAGAGGAGATAGTTATGACAGATCATATGAGGAAGAGGGTCTCCCACCTGGAGAGAGGTGGATGAGGAGTTTGAGAAAGATGTGATGTCTAACATTGACTTTCATTTTATGTCGCAAAAGATGTTATTTGTTTGGGAGGGCAATCATAGGACCACTGCATGGACGAGTGTTATCAAGGAAATCTTTCCTACAAACAAGAAAAGACATGTACGAGTGGTATGCACAATAATTGACCCAAGGAAAATTAGTGAGATTGCTCTCTTGGTAGGGCTACAAAGAATGAATTCATAAGTACATGGACTCTTTGAATCTTCTCCACATTTGTGTTTTATGTTACTTTACATTTATTGATTGGGTTGTGTACTTTGCTGTTTGTTTTCTAGCATGAATGAACATGCCATTATCAAACCCAGTCTAAGGGACATACTCATAAATGCACACAACATTTGTGAGTGTGACTCTATGATGTTTATGAGAACATTGTCTTCGAGTGAGATCAAATCAATAGAGAATGGGAGGGCTCAAGAGAGTAAAGGGAAGAAGCCATGGTTTCCATTGACAAGAGGTTATCTGGCAAGGCTTGTCTTCCACGTAGAATGCTGCATTTGTATTGATGCACATCTTTATCACTCCTTTTCTTTCTCTAATTGGAACTTATGTATGTAGGTTGAGTACAATACAAAGCTTAAAAAATCAATGGACAAAATATCTACAAAGCTACCTTTAGATCAAAGGGGAGAGGTAGAAGGAAAGCAGCATACCATAATTCAAAAGAGAATTGTTGATAGGATGAGAAAGGTGTGAATTGAATTTTCTATACTTTGTTGCATTTATTTTGAAGTTAAGTGACTGACATGTCATCTTTGGATAGGTGTTGAATTGTATAGATCCTGGTCTTGGAGAGGCTTGGTTGGAAAAGTTGTTTGCCTTGCACTTTGATGGTACAGACTCTTGCGTGACATTGGAGAAGCTCCAACTCATTGCAAAGCCTGATTTGAGATTAGAAAAAAAAAATATTTTCCTTTCTTTGTTAGAAGCCACTAAACCTATGCGAGACATATACTTCATGCCTGTAGGTGACCTTGAGTACAGAGGGTGTGTTTCTTCTACCAATACAAATCATCTTTCATGGTGTTTTTTTGTTTCTTGCCAATGGCATGACTCTTATTTTTTTGTTATAAAATTGTGTTAACTTTTATTGTTTAGGTGGATTAGTAGAGAGATATTTTTGGAGAAGGTGGAGAGACAGTCATTGAAAGTGCTTGAAGATTTGAGGGTGATCACAACAATGGGCATGCCTTTGGATACCCCTAAGGATTACACATTGTAGCAATACATGGAGGATATAAAACTAGAGGGGAGAAAACATATGTTTGTGGTGCTAAGATTAAAGGAAACAAAGATGGAGAGCAAGGGTGGAAAAAAAGGAGATGGACTATCTGAGTTGGACATGGTTGCCCATAGGGTGGTTTATAGGTATGTTGTCAATTCATTTGAAGGTTCATTTTTCATTTGTCTATGTCTGTGCTGTTGATTCATGTAATTACACAATCATTGATGGTTGTTCCACTTGATTTCTTGACCTTTTGATGGTTTGGGACATCCAATTTTTTTTTGTTTCTTGGTTGATAGATATCTCTCCCACTTGGCAATAGAGAAAAGGATCTCTGACATTCCAAATTTGTGCAAGAATTGGGTGGAGATTGGTCATGCTGCATGCATGTATCCACCTGGCATGCACCATCTCTCTCAATGGGAATTAGCACATTGTCCCTGGTGGATAGATTCAAGGACAAGTACTGGTGTGAGAAAGAGACTTGTACAATACTTATGCTTCACAAAAAGCCAATGAAGCAAGTAAGGACAAAGTGGAGGGAAGCTCAAGGAGAGATAAGAAAGAGAAAGAGAAACAAGAACATCCTATAGAAAAAGGTAAGGAAGATACAATATGATTGTTTGTTGATGTTGTCTTCAATTCGTTTTGATATTGCATTAATAAGTTTATGATTGTTCTCTTTCTAGATGAGGGACCATCTAGTCCTATGCGGCATGAAATGGATCACATAGAGAGTGCAAGTAAGGGTGTGTTCTGCATATGTAGTTGTTCCTTTAACACTAGTTTTACTTGTAATTGATTTGCTTTTGCATATAGGTGGAGAATCAATCTCGGGACTTGTGAAGCAATACGTGTTCCATCGATCACAATCACCTGACATTTCCTTGGCCCGTGGCATCACACCTTTGTTTGCTTGTAGAGTTGGAGATTACATTGCAATGGGCAAAGACTTTGCTGACTCTAAAAGAAATGATAAGTATGCTATTTTGCATGAGTTTTTTATTACAGTGGCTAGTCGAGATCAGGACTACAAGAGGATGGGTAAGAAGGTGAAGTGGGCTTCAGATTTTATATTGCTCAATTTTCCATCTGGCTATCCACTTGATGAGAGAGGATCCACTCCTACTTGGAATGTCTTGCTCAAGGACCATGTGCGGCATGGGCTTGTAGTTGCATTAGCTTCTTTGTCTAATAGTGGTTGGTTGGCATGCATATGTCCTTTGGCAGGTAAGGCACAATACCACAATTGACATTTCACATTTTGTGTTTCCATTATACTAGTTTTAAATAAAATTAATTGCTTGTAGGACAATGTATTGGTCGGATGGAACAGTTTGCATATGTCCAAGGCTTGGAGGTTGTGAGACGTGTGATCATTCATGACAAGTTTCCATATGGATTTTGTAGAGAACATGATAAAAGTGTTAAGGTAAGCTACCATTCCATGCATTCTATGTTTGCATTCCATGATAAAAGTGTCTTTGACAAATGTCTTCTTGTTAGTCCTATGCATGCTATGTTTGGAAGGATAAGTCCTATGCATGCTATGTTTACCATCTTTCATGCTATAATGCTTGCTAGTTGAAGTCAATATACTATACATGTTTTTCTCCATGTGGTTTCCAAATGCAATCCTCAGTATTAGCTCTAATACGTAGAGCAAAGAAGAATCCAACAATTTTTTAGGAGGAGAGCATTCCACTTTTCCAACAGCTTTTGATTGATCCACGTGAAGATGTCTGGACTCATTACATACCTCCCTCTGCAAGGACAATCGTGCTGATGTCTTCTCAGTTAGCACAAGGTAGACTAGAGAGGAGTAGTTTTTTTGTAGGTTGCATTATGTCTCTTTTCTGTGTTCCTGGAGGGCTAGTTCTAGAGATGGGTTGTGGTACAGCCCCTCTTATGCGTGCTTGTCAGGCCATTGGCAGGCCTTGTTTTTCATTTGATTCAGACAACCGTATTGTGGCTAGCATTGTTGAGCCACTTGTGGCAGATCATTCTGAAAAACGGATCAAGTCAGAGCATGATGGAGAGGGGGAAGAAGAGAGAGTGGAACCTGTCACAAACCCCTTTGATGAGTAGTATGCTACTAGCCCTGAGTTTTTTTGTTATATATTTTGAATGCTAAAATTGAGGACTTTGAAAGTGTTATTTAGAATCTTTATAATACAGTAGATATGAACATTTACGGGTGCCTTTGAATCAAGAAAGTACAAATTTTGATGCTTTGGATAGTGTTTGTAAGGCCTTGATCTATAGGCCTTGATCTAGCAATTGATTTTTTATGCTTTTTGTTGGTAGCAAATTGTCTTTTGTATAACACATAAGGATGGCAAGTTCTTCTTATTGGAAATTATTTTCATTGTTCCACTTTGTGAAACCAGAAGGTAATTATCTTCACACAAATTCACCACTTAATCAATTGGAGTAAGAGAACACAAGCACACCATGAAAATGATAGCAGAATGGGTACAATCTCCCCCCCTGGATGAGTCGCTCACGCTTCCTCATCTAGAGTATTTATGATTTTTCATAAAAGCACTAAGGAGCCAAAATTATCCCTCTCATCCAAAAATGAGGGATTTGCTTTACATAGCCATCTTAGGGCCCAAAATGATTTATGTCCTCAACAAAATATATTGCTCAAACTTGCAATAATTAAACAAATACAAAATTGGCCCATGGCCATATATAATGCACTGTGCGACACCTCGATCGGTACCCTCGCACTAACTCCAATCCTTGCTATGAGTTCCATCACCTGTACTCAAGCCACCAATTACATTAGTTATTAACAATCGATTGAACGAATCATCGAATCAACCGATCCCAACCAATAACACTAGCGACATCAGTATTAACATGGAATCACCCACAATACCGAACATCTAGCATGGCAAAACACAAGCTAGTCAGGCGTCCCCAACTAACCACACAAAGTATCCACTAGGACCCCCGCTGCGTCGGGTGCGCTCCTATGGAGTACTTTGCCATAGTCACACTCGACTTAAATAATAATGTCCAAAGCAAGATAAATCATAAATATAATTTTGATAACATCCCTCTTGCATCCATTGAGCATCTTCTTTTGGATGGTTCTTAAATTTGAGCAAGTATTTAGTATAGACATTTCCTTTTCGGGTCGAGGTCTGTTGATGATGAACAATGCATTTGGGTTCTAGAATTTCTTCTTCATCAACAATCAATGGGGCCTCTTCATAGACGGGATGAAAAGGTAAAGGTCCTTTGAAGGGCTTTAAGAGGCTGATATGGAAAGCATTATGTATTTGGAATGGTCCATAAAAACGTGGTGACATCTTGATTACTGGCCATTTCTCAACACTCTTCAATCCTCTTTTCTCAATCCAAAGAAGTACATAATCGCCTTCTTTAAAAAGCATGTGTTTCCGTTTCTTATTGGCTTGTTTTGTGTAATTCTCTTGAGCTATTGCAATCGCTTCTTGAACTTCTTTGAGAATATTTTGATAATCATGGGTAAATGCATCTGCTACTTCCACTCTATGGGTCAATCATGTGATAGGAATAGGTAAAACCTTCCCATAGATAATCTCAAAGGGTGCTATTCTAGTTGCAGAATGAGGAGTATTATTATAGGCAAACTATAAGAGATGAATGTATTTGTCCCAAGTCTTTGGTTGACTTCCTGCATAAGCTCTTATCATATCCAAAATTATAGTACTGTTTGTAACTTCAATTTGTCCATTCGATTCTAGATGAAAAGCTGATGAGAAGTCTAATTTAGTGCCTAGATTATGAAATAATGCAGTCCAGATGTTACTGCAAAACTTTGAATTTCGATCAGACACTATAATCTTCGGCAAGCCATGATGAACAAAAATATGCTTGATGAATAAATGTGCAGCTTGCTGAGCTGTTAAAGTCTTCTTGCATGGGATGAAATAAGCTAGCTTACTAAAGCGATCTATTATCGTCCAAATCATATCATTTTGATTCACTGTAGTAGGAAAACCTGTTATGAAATCCATAGATATTTGTTCCCAAGGTTGTGTAGGAATAGGCAAAGGCATAAGCAATCCTAGGGTCTTGCCTTTGTAACTCTTGATCTTCTGACAAGTGATGCATTCAGCTACGAACTTCGCCACATCTTTTCTTATAGTAGGCCAATGGAATTCTCTTGCTATCACTTGTAAAGTGTTAGTCACTCCCTTAGGTCCCATATATGGTAGTTGGTGCATTTCCTCCATTACAATTTGTCTAAAGGGTCAAGTGATGCATAATTTCTTTTGATAAAAGAGGTATCCATCATTGCATGAATAATCCAACATAGGGTTCCAATTGTTATTTTCTAATTTGTTCCATATATTAGAAAAGTCCGGATCCCCTTGATAAGAATTTTTCATACCTTCAAAAGGCTGGGTCTCTATAGCAGTGATGTGATTAATACTTGGCTTTCTGCTAAGAGCATCAGCAACTACATTCTCCTTTCTAGGTTGATACTGAATCATGGGTTGAAAACTCTGTATAAATGATGGCCACTTGATGTGCCTATCGGATATTAGTGGCTGAGTCAACAAATTGCTGATCAGTTTTGATAAGAAACTCAGATCCTATCAAATAATGTTTCCACATTCGTAAGGCATGAACAACAGCGGTTAATTCTTTATCATATGTGCTATAATTGCATTCCGTTGGTTTTAGTTTTCGGCTCTCATATGCTATTGGATGTCCATCTTGCATAAGTACGGCTCCAATTCCATATCCACTAGCATCGGTTACAACTACAAAGAATGGTCTAGGGAAATCGGGTAATTGCAACACAGGAGCTTGTGTGGGGGCTTCTTTCAAAGCTGTAAAAGATTTATCTTGATGCTCAGTCCATAAGAAATGCTTAGCTTTTCTAACAAGGTCTGTAAATGGATGTGCAATGTATGCGGAATTCTTGACAAACTTTCTATAAAAGCTACACAATCCCAAGAATGATCTCAATTCATGTATATCTCGGGGTTTAGGCCATGTGACTATGCACTCAATCTTCTTTGGATCTACTTGAATCCCATCGATGGATACAATGTGACCCAAATACTCTATTTGATAAGAAACTGCTCTTTTCAGGATTAATGTACAATTGATTTTCTTTCAAGAGTGAAAAGACTAGCTTCAGATGTTCTTTATGCTCCTCAACATCTTTGCTAAATACCAGAATATCATCGAAAAATACTACCACACAATCTTGGTGTTTAAGAAAGATTTGGTTCATCATCCTACTAAAAGTAGCTAGAGCATTAGTTAGCCCAAAAGGCATAACTAAGAACTCATAATGTCCCGTGTTGTATATATCCTCTTCTACCATCCGAACTTGATGATAGCCAGATTTGAGATCTATCTTACTGAAGACCTTGGCCCCTTTCAATTTGTCCAAAAGGTCATCAATCCTAGGGATTGGATATCTGTTCTTCACTGTGATTTTGTTCAGTGCACGATAGTCTATGCACATTCGGTAGGTTCCATTTTTCTTTTTGACTAATAAGAGAGGTGCTCCATAAGGAGAACTGCTGGGTCTTATCAATCCTCTCTCTATCAGTTCTTCCACTTGCTTCTGTATTTCCTTTTGCTCTAGTTGGTTGACTCTATAAGGAGCTTTGCAAGGTGGAGTATTGCCCGGTAGGATTTCTATCCTATGATCTTTAAGTCGAGAACAAGGTAGTCCAGGCGGTAGATCCTCTAAGAAACAATCAAAAAATTGAGAGAGAAATTTTTGGTGCATAGGCTTAGTGTTTGCTGAATAGCCATAACCGTATTCACCAAAATAAGATATGTCTTCTCACATTTTCTAATTGCTCTTTTGGCTTGTGTGTGGTTGAGACCTCAAATTTCATTGAGCTTTTCAGACATATTTCTTGTCTGTCCTTCTCAATCCACATCTGATGTGAATTGTAATCTACTTAGGATTGTATTGATGCCTCCATGGCATTCCTAAGATGATGTCCACTCCCTGTAGGGGTGCCACTAGAAAGTCTTGTGTATCCTTGTAGGGTTTGATTGAGATTTCAAGATTCTTGACTTCTCTAGTGCAATTGTATTTTGTTTTGGTAAAAGCAGCTTTGACCTTATAGTTAGATGGGAAAGACTCTAGGTTTAGCTTTGCTAAGGTTCTTTCTGAAATGAAGTCATGTGTACTACCATCGTCATGCAAAATGACAACCTCTTTGCCATTAATGAAACCTTTCATCTTTAGAAGAGCATGATAATTATACTACCCTCCCTCTTGCTTGGCTGCTTCATCGTCAATCATGTGCACTTTCACTGTCGGGGTCTTCTTTCTTTCAGGACACTCAGTGGCTATGTGTCCTAGCTTGTTGCATTTGAAACACCTTATTTCTTTCTTCGGAAAAGTCCCACCGTTTGGCTTCGAAGAAGAATCTGTCTTCTGTGGTACAAAACCATTTTTAGATTTAAAGAAGGGCTGTTTATCAAATCTCTTTTTCTTATGAAAGGGTACATGCCGTTCTTGATCTTTTCCTTCTTTTGGGATCCCATTCTTCCTTTCACAATTCATTGCAAGAGAAATTGCTGAGCTCAGTGAGTGAGGATGAAACATGTTAATCTTGGCTCTCAACTTAGACTTTAGACTTGCCACATACTTCCTTCGTTGATCACGCTCATTAATTTTCTCTAAAGACTGTAATTGGATCAACATTTGCCAAAATCTACCAGTATATGTGGAGATCGTTTCCTTATCGAACTGCTTGAAAGTGTCCCATTGTTGTCTAGCTTTTGCTTTGAAATGTGAGGGAAGGAAATCTCGCTTGATGAGCTTTTGAAAAGACTTCCAAGATTTTGGTCGCCTTTTACTATGCTTAGTGATGTTCCACCAAAGTGCAGCACTCTCTACTAAATGATTTGCAGGACATTTAATTTTATCTTTTTCAGAGAATTTCTCCCCCGAAAAATAATCATCTAGCTGACTGATCCAAGACAATACAGTGCGTGCTTCTTTCTTTCCATCAAAATTTTGAAATGAGAAAGCTTTGCTACTTATCTTACCCGTCTTCCTCGAATTTTGTGCTCTTAGTGTGGCTTTGACTTTCCTAATAATAGTATCATCGTCAGAATCATCGTCGGATGACTCATCATCAGATGAATGCCTCCTCCTTTTCTTACCATTGATTTTCTTTTCCAATCTCTCCCTATGCTCACGCTCATTGGCCAACTGTGCCTGAAGTGCATCTAACTACTCTTGGAGCGTGGGTAAGTGGCTGATGTGCCATGCTATTGCGATAAGTACAAATAAAGCAGAGTGGAAAAAAAATAAAGATACTAAGTGTATGAGAATTAAATGGATGGAAAAAGTGCATTTCGAGTATATGGTAAGAAATGGATAGCATAAGATACTAAGTGTATGAAATATAAAGCAAAGGAAATCACTTATCTTGCTCTTTGATCAGAGGTGGAAAAGACTAGAGTGGGAGATATGTGACCAATGATGTCACTCGTAGTCGCCTTGCACTTGACTGATCTCCAATTAATTGCACGGTGGTTTCGTGGTTCCAAATCGCCTTCTTCATTCAAGCGTCTTCAGATTTTGCTTTTGTCTTCGCCTTGTTGAGCTCCATAGCTTGCTGAATTTCCTCTTCTTTCTTCTTCTTCTTCTGTTTTTTTTAAAAATAAATAATTTAACCTTAGAAGACTAAGGTGTTTTGGAAGTCAAGATGGAAAAACATTGACTTTGATCATTTTTCAAAAGAAAAATGTCGCATGCTAGAATGTAATCGGTGGGGAGTTTTACGATTAGGCATGCACTTCAATAAAGCTCATGATAAATGACGATCACGAGGAGTAGTCAGAGAGGAAAAGGGGCAACTCGAGTAATCATGAGTGCTTTGAAGCTTGTTGCATGAGTGCTTTGAAGCTTGTTGAGCTGTACTGTAGGTAGGTGCATGGTCCAAAGCTAGGAGGCCATCTCAGAGCTTCTTGCTTGTCTACTCAGTACCCTGGAATCTGTGAGGTGCACATGAAGACCAAAATCCTACAGGTGGGTGCAGTTTCGTAGTTGAAATGGCCGCACGCAGTGAGAAGCTTTTGGTTAATCTGCAGTGGGCGCACTGACAGAGGAAAGATTTCAAAGTCCCAAGTTTTTTTTTTTCAAGGGCGGCTACTGCGCAAATTATGAAGGACTAGAGGCGATGAGTAGAGCTCTTTTATTGTCTACGTCAACAAAGGTCCATGAGCCGGGGACTGCTGCTGCCGGTGACTGCAAATATGCTTGTCAGTAGGAGGCGGCTTCCAAATTCGCATGGGTGTTTGCGCACGCGATAATTACATGAAAGACCTAAACTTTGTTGAGCGCACAGATAGAGGAAGAAGTCATGCGAGCCTAGACAATTTAGTAGACTCTGGAGCACACTGGCGGTCGTATGCAGCCAAGGAGATTTAATGTCTTGCAACCTTCCATTGCTGGGTGAAATCTTCAAGCCAATTCGTTGAAAGCTAAAGTGAGCCTTGAGCCACTGGGGTACTTCCCTCGATGGACACTTCCTCTTGAATTTTTCCACAAAAGTTCTTGAATTCCACATGAGGAAGCTTCAAACTTTCCTTTTCTTCACAAGAGCATGACCTATGCTCTGATACCATTGAAACTAGAAGGTAATTATCTTCACACAAATTCACCACTTAATCAATTGGAGTAAGAGAACACAAGCACACCATGAAAACGACAGCAGAATGGGTACAATCTCCCCCCCTAGATGAGTCACTCACGCTTCCTCATCTAGAGTATTTATGATTTTTCATAAAAGCATCAAGGAGCTAAAATTATCCCTCTCATCCAAAAATGAGGAATTTGCTTTACATAGCCATCTTAGGGTCCAAAATGATTTATGTCCTCAACAAAATATATTGCTCAAACTTGCAATAATTAAACAAATACAAAATTGGCCCATGGCCATATATAATGCACTATGCGACACCTCGATCGGTACCCTCTCACTAACTCCAATCCTCGCTATGAGTTCCATCACTTGTACTCAAGTCGCCAATTGCATTAGCTATTAACAATCAATTGAACGAATCACCGAATCAACCAATCCCAACATAACTGCGCTCAAAGCACAATAATCGAGCACAATATCAATAACACTAGCGACATCAGTATTAACATGGAATCGCCCACAATACCGAACATCTAGCATGGCAAAACACAAGCTAGTCAGGCGTTCACAACTAACCACACAAAGTATCCACTAGGACCCCCGCCGCGTCCGGTGCGCTCCTATGGAGTACTTTGCCGTAGTCACACTTGACTAAAATAATAATGTCCAAAGCAAGATAAATCATAAATATAATTTCCATAACACTTTGACTTACTTTCCTTTGAAATGTATGTTTTGTTGTAGTTTGTTGCCATGCTATGCAGAAAAAATGGCAAGATTCATGACAGCCGACAAGAGATATGATGAGTGTCAATTAGATAAACCACATGCACGCAACTACTTTCTTGATGATGAATGTCAGGGGGATTAGAACATGGTTTAAAACACCATTTTGTTCATAGATTGATAATTGTTATGGTGAACCATGGACACATTTGGAAAGTTTTGGTCTAATACATTTTGCGGGTGAAGTGGTATTTCAACAGTCATTTATGTTATGAGTTTGGTAATTAGTTTATGTTCTTCAAGTGAAAGATAGGGTGGATTGTAAGTCTGATTATTGGTATGCTTATTATGACAACATCTTGCTATAGTAAGTTCGGTTTTAAATTTGTTCTCATCGGAGGAATTGTAAAAAAACTCGCTCGCTTCATTGGGCCCGCTCGCTTTTTCTCACTCGCTCTATTGACTACCTCTAGTCTATGAAGTTTGTCAATTATAATGGCGAGTATGGTCACATAAAAAGACAGTTTGATGGCACCTTTAGTTCAGAGAATCTCTACGAGTCTTCGAAATTGCACATGCATCTCACTGGGATAGCCAATGCAGGGTGGAGTGTGCAAATTATTGATGGCTGAGCCCCTAAGGATTGGAAAGACCTTAAGAAAGGATTCTATAAACAGTTCATGCCTAAACAATTTCGGGATCATGCTAATTTTCAGTTGGGAGAGTTTGCATATGGATGCAAGGAGAGTTTGCATATGGATGCAAGAGATACAATGGAAACTTATAATCAGAAATTTTGGGATTCCTACCTGCAGATTGCCCCTTTGAAGAGCATTTCCAAAAGGCCCAACTGAGGGAATATAGGCAGGTTTGACCCCAAAAATCAGGCTGTTTATGCAACATATCAAAGGCATTCAGGATATTATGCATTTAGCTTATGTGGCCAGCCTTATGCATATGCAAGACCTTGCTACCGTGCCATCATTACAAGCAGGGGACAGCAGAAAAGAAAAACCTAGCCCCACCCAGGTTTGAGAAAAGAGAGTTTCCTAGGGCTAAGAAGAGGGAGATTCAACTACGTGGTGCCAGTCTGGCATAAATTTGTACATTATAACTTTGCTACTGACCCCAGCAATTGTGAAAGGATCACATTTCGCTACTCTACGCCTAATTCAACTCCACCTTGATGCGCTACAGGGCAATGAGGGACTGAATCAACCCAAATGTTAAGAAAGGGCAGTGCTGGAACGATGTGAATGGACATGAAATCTGGAGAGAGCCACATGCAATTGACGTGTGAAGCAGTCGTCAAAGTTGCACAGTAGCGTCAACTAAGGAGAGAAGTTGTGAGCTCTACGCAGAATGGCAAAGGTTAAGTGAACTAATATTTCTAGGAGAGAAATGGTCAAAATAGGGAAATGGAATAAATAGTTTCCCGACTCAAATGCACTGGGCGATGATTACATGCTGGCGGTGGGATGCAGCTTCTTCAACCCAATTCGGGTGATGTTGTTCGCAGATGTCTACAACAGTTACTTAAAGGTGGGCAGATAAGCACTCCAGATATAAGAGAAGCTTACTACCACCCACTGAAATCCGCACCCAAATAGTTTCCACATTACAGCAACGTAGTCCTTCTGCTGTCAAATCTACGATTTAAAAAAAGTTATGCTATGACGTCGAAATAAAGCAATCTGCACGGGAGAAATCGGACCAAGGAGCTCTTTATTCTCTCTTAAATTCAGTTTGTTAGAGTTTTGGAATTTTCTGAGTTCTCAAGTTGCGTGTTAGGTGTTTGCAGGCACGTGGATCTCATAGAATCGGGAGTCCAGAGGGCACAACAGATGTCGTGCTCTATGGCTCATACACTAACTGGTAGGATTGCTGTTGCAAAGGATGCCTAACAGCTACAGGCTAATCTTGGATAGACACCGTTAAGAAGGATGGTTCGAGCACTCTATCCACAGAAGACAAAGGAAAGGCTGATCTAGAGTCTGGTGTACACATGTAAAGGTTATAGCGCGAATATTGCAAATTATAGACCGGACAAGTATTCTGATTGAATGGAAGACCGTAACTATGACATCATTAAGGGTTGGTTACACAAATAGGACAAAGCGTTCGTCATTTATGAAATCAAGAATGACATTGAAAAAAATCCACGAGGCCATGTACATGTTTACTGAGGTAGCGGATAGGTGGTGGATAAAACTATAGAGGGATTAAATAGCATCCACCACCTAGGAAGGGTTCAAATGGGAAGTTACAAAGCATATTTAGTCTCTTATCAAAGCATCCTAAGCTTGGGATGATGAGTAAAGATTTCTTTGTAAGAAGAATTTGTTAGACACTAATAAGTTTAGGGATATGAGGATATCTTAAGCTCTTCCTTAGTCGATGCAAGTAAAAGATTATATTCTTGGATTGAATGACTTGGTTAAGATGGAAGTTGTGGCTAAATATGCAAACACATGAAGCAGCCCTGAACTATGAAGATGCCAAAGGCAAATTGAGTGGATTTATGCAAGTAGTCCAAAATATTAACTTGACTTTTCAGAGCTATATTCTTCTGTTGTAGCATCTTAATATTTGATTTTAGGGCTTTGGTGAGTGATGCCTAATTAGCATAAGAGTTTTGGATGTGTGTGTGTTTGTGTGTGTGTGTGTGTGTGTGTGTGTGTGTGTGTGTGTGTGTGTGTGTGTGTGTGAGAGAGAGAGAGAGAGAGAGAGAGAGAGAGGGAGGTTTTCTGTATTATTTACGAGACCAAGAAGATATTGACAGTTTATGCCGAGACATGCAAATGACCATCTAAGCTTCTTTCTGACATCTTCTATTGATAATACCTATGTTGCAGCAAGAGAAGCAACGGGCTATGCTGAATGAGCTGGTTACCAAGCTCACCAGTGTTTGTTGGGAGAAATGCATCACTGGTGCTCCAGGTAGCAAATTTAGCTCAAGTGAGACATCATGTCTATCTTACTGTGCTCAGAGATACTTGGAGACAAGTGCAACAATGAATTGTGAATTTTGATAATGAATTCATTGATTTACTACATGGAAAACATGGTTGAGCTAGCGTTTTGGTATATCTCATATGCGGGTAAACAGCTTGATTCGGCAAGCATGTCCATTCTGGCTACATGTGAGTTGTTGTCTGTAAAATTTGATGTATGCAATTTTCATTAACTCCCTTCATGAGAAGTAGCTACAAGAGTTGAGTGTTATTTCAAGCCTAATTTTTACAAGCAGAGAAGCAATAGGTTCACTTTACATGGGTTTGATGATTTGGTTTTTGATGTTCTCTTTTATTGTAAGCTCTCTGGCTAGGAAACCTACTTTCTGTTGCAACTTGTTCAGGTCCACTTTGGAGTTTAAGAGATGCAAGCAGTGTCTTAACAAAGGAATCTGGGAATTTACGTTACCTTATTCAATATTATAGTCAAAGTAGGATACAACAATACACTTGTAGTTATGATCCTAAGTACCATGATTAACATAGATAAAAATAGTGCATACACACCCCCCTTCTATTGTAGAAAAGGGGGTAGGAACAGATTCGGAAAAGGGGGATAGACTAGCAGAAGGAGAGAAAGATAGGGGAAGAAGGGAGGAGAAAGGGGGTAGGAGAGAGAGAGGATGAGATAGGATAGAGAGGGAGAGATTGAGAGGGAGTAGGGAAGAGAGAGAGAGAGAGAGTGAGTGAGCGTAGGTAGGAAGGAGGAAGGGAGAGTAGATAAGATTAGAGGTCACATCAAAAGGTACATAGTAGGGGGTGGATGGAGACTTATATAGTCCCTCCACATATTCCACCTATAACTTAGTGTCATGTGCACAGATTGGTATCTGTACTGGGCACACAAGACTAGCTTAGGTAGCCTGGGGAGGCTTAGAGCTAGACAGGCTTGATTCTTGGGTTGAGTGGGAAGGGTACGAACCAGTTAGAGGTCTTTGCTATTTTTGGCGCTTGGGGCCCGAGTCTATATAAGGGGCCCAGAGGTTCAGTTCTCAGGGAGCCGATGGGAGCAAGTCAGCAGGTTCAAGAATCTGAGCTGAATCGTCAACTCAGCTCAGCTAGCTTACCTTCTTCATCAGCCAGCTTTCCCTTCTTCCATCGCCTCCTTCCTGGCCAGCTTTCACTTCGTTTCTACCTCCTAGCTCTGAGGTTACCTGCTTGTTTCTCTTCTCTAGCCTATTTTCTTTTCAGATCAGATTTCAATCATGGCTGATTCTGTAGACCCCGAGCTTGCGATGGGAGACCAGGATATGAACTACCAATGCGGAGGATGACCAGGGTCTCTACAATGATCTGATTATGAAGAGAGCCTTCAGGGAATTCACCACTGCTCTTGATGAAAAGTTTGAGCAGGTTAACATGAATCAAACAGGGTTGACATAGCAACTCCAAGGGATTCAGACTACACACTCACTTTTGACTAGCACTATTCAGGCGCTCACGCATGTGGATGCCATGACTTCAGTGTTAGGTTCAAACATCACTCGAGATCCTTTTCCTAGAGATCAGAAGTCTCGTACCAAGGAGGTTGTTGACACTTGGTTGCACAAGTGGCAAGTACACTTCCAGTTTCACCCTTACCTGGATGACAAGAAAATACAACTTCCAGCAAGGTTTATGTCAAGAAAGGCTTTAATGTGGTGGAAGGAACTCCCACCCAAGCCTGCAACATGGATAGAATTCGAAGGGGTCTTCAGGATAGAGTTTCTGAAGTAGGAGGAAGATTACAATATCGTAGGCAAGCTAAACCCTCGATATGTCCAAGCTGAATCTGACAAGTTTTGAGGTTTATCTTTAAAGGTTTTGGGATTTGTAGATCAGAGCTACAAAGATGGATCCAGTGACCTTGTTAGGTTTCTTTGTGGATGGTTTGCCTGACTCGTACAAGTTACAGATCAAGAACAACAAGTGTACCACTTTGCAAGAGGCCATGAATTACGCGCGCATCTATAATGATGCCATGGCCAGTGCAAAGGGAACCACAATTGCCGACACAGGTGGGAAGAACACTCGGGGGGATCACTCATCATATGTAACCCTATCACGTGAGTTCAACAAAAGGATATTTTTTATTTCTAAAATTTACAGAAATAAATATACATAAGGGACTATTTAAAATAGTTTTGGAAAAAATTTATAGATTTGTATAGAAAAGGGGTACATTTTATTAATGAAAATTTTACACAGATAAGGGATTTTAGAAATATGCCTTGAACGCACGTGGTATAGAGGGTTTATACATAGTGACCCCCCCGAGGAAGAACAAGAGGAAGTTCTTCCAGTCTACCATTGGTACTGTGACGCCAAAAATTGATATTTTTAACTTGGCATTGATATTGTATTTCTCTATGTTTGATAAGAGTTTGAGTATCAAGTGATAGCCTAGCGGCTCTCACTTATTTCTATTTTCTATGATATTGTATGGGATTGAGAGGATGAGTGGAATGGCTCATTGTAAATACCATAGGTATGAATTATAAATACCTTGGTATGGGGTGAGAGTTATTTGTGTATGGGATATTATGAGTTTTTTAGAAAATAGGAAGAGTGAGTCATATAAAGAGATGGGCTCATGTCCATGTGTTCCAATAATATAAGAGAGGCCACATGCCAAGCATGTGGAAGGCATGTGGAGGAGTGTGAAGTCAAGAGGAATCCTTCTAGAACTCCTATGTGGAATAAGAAGGATGTGGACATGTGGAAAAGAGAGGGTCCCTATGGGCTCCATGTGAGGAGACTCTTAACTTTCTCAATATTTTAAGAGTCTTGAGCATCTTTTGATGGGACACATGGCAAGAGTAGCCAAAAAGGACATGGATGGTGACATACGTGCTTATGTGATTGATGGGGAAAGGAATCTACAGGCAGCAATTGTAAATGGGTGAAGGAGGGTAACAAAATCTCTATAAAAGGAGCCCTCCTCTCCCTTGTTCATCAGAATCTCTTCCACCCTTGGGCCTTATGTTGCTGTAGTTCTAGTCTCCCCAAGCCTCTTCCATGAACCTTCTCTTCCTCTTGTAGATATTCTCTTATGTAGACTCTTCAGTCCTTCTCTCTCTAGTGTATTCTCTCTCTATGAGTAGTCTTGGAGCTTCCGCTCCCTCTTGTATGTATGAAACCTCTTCTTCTCCCTAGTGTTTGTAGTGTTGAGATGTATTCTCACTCTATTTGTAATGAAGGTCACTTCAGGTTCTCTCTCTCTCTCTTGAGTGTCTCTTCCCTTTTCTTTCTTTCAAAGCCTTAAAAGTTCTTTCTATTCGGCTGCTCACTGTGCACACATGGTCCATTTGTTTCCCGAGCCACTATGCAAACTTCTTCCCCTCTTCTAGGCGAAATCTATGAGGGGTGGATCGTTGATGAAGGTGGAGTCTTGAGGGAGCATCCTGCTCAGGCGAAATTAGCTTGGCTGGAGGGTAGTTTTCATGACAGTTTTTAGTGTTTTGCTCATAACTTTCTGCTCGATAGTCCGATTGTAATGAAATTTATATCAGCGCGAAGCTCTCTTCAAGGCGCATGTTATTATGTGATCAGATATTGAATCAGACACTGGTGCAAAAAGTTATGAGTCTCTGTGTTTGACAGTCTATTTTCATGATAGTTTTTACCCCCTTCTAGTAAACTGTCCATATCTCTTCAACCGTCTGTTTGTTTTCAATGAAATTTATATCAGCGCGAAGCCCATCTCAAGATGCATATCTTTGTGTACTTGAATCTTTGATATCATGTCTCTACTGAAAGTTATAGGCCTCTGTGTCTAATGACAGTTTGTAGAGTGTTTTGAGCTAAGTATAAAGGTGTCTATGAAGGAGGTGCAATGTTTCCTCGGAATCTACCCATCCGACCTAATCAGCCCCTTCAAACTCCTCGATATATATCAGTTCATGTCATGTTGAGCCGCAAGATCTTCTTTCAACAACGTATTGCTCTTCTCTTTGGTGCAAACCGGCTCGCTGAGATTATGGCCTCTGCTGATCCTTTCCTTCTCCCTATGCTTGACTACAACATCACTTGGGATGTTACCATCTTCATTCTTATCTAAGGGAGGAAAGTATGGTGTGGTATCTTGGCATAAAAGCTTCTTTCTAATGTCTCATTCTCAATGATAAGTATCTTTGGTAGTCAGTTCGAATGCTGCAGGAAGTGAAGAGGTGCGTGAAGTTTATTACCCCCAACTTCATGTCACATCTTTTGGTGGAGATGCTGGGTACGTTTGGTATTGGATTCATCCCACCTTACTAAACGATCTCGGGTGTACTTGATTACATGTTATGCCTAGTATAGGCATGTGTTTTCTGATGTGATAAAGAAGATGCCTGGAAGAACTCCGTTAGAAGAGATTGCAGCCCGTTTAAGAGAACTTGAAGATTGTGAAGGTGATGCTCAAGCTATTCGCACAGTCACCATGATCATATCCTTTATGTTTGCATTGTTGAATATGTTGGTGAATCGACAACGCCGATAGAGGCACAATGATAGATTGGGGATTGTTCCATGCACTGGCAGCTTGGTGTGAAGAAGAGTTGAGTCTTTGAGTGGTTTTTGACTATAACAATGGAGTGGTGATTCTCAATGCTTTCAACTTCTTTTGCTATGAAAATGATGAAGATTACAATATCTTGAAGCTTTTATGTGCACTTTCTATTGTGAGAAGGGTGATTCTAGAATGCATGTATACACAATGTTTTCATGGTGCTGGTTGGTCACTTATTTTTGAAGATTTTGTTGAGGATCACATTGTGGAGGGTTTTCAACAAGTGGTTATGCATAATAAGCTGGTCTTGGTATAATAAGGCTCTGTGGGATCTTGTTCGGATCTTGTTTGGGATATTATTTGGATCTTGGTGTTTCCTTCTAGTGTTTCATCATGGTGAAGATTCCAGTGTTTCGAGGGACCCAAGGAGAAGACCCGGAGTCTTATCTTCGGGATTTTGTTCGAGGATGCTGGCTTTCTGGATGGTCCATGAAGGATTGGGCGGAGATTTTGCCTGATTTTCTTGAAGGTGTAGCCTTGAGTTGGCATGAGACCTTGCCGGACTCTACCAAGGAGGACTGGGACCAAGTGGTGGCAGCAATGAAGCAGAGATTTGGGGCAGTGGAGTCGCCAAATGCTTTGATGTTGCAGTTGGACCGGTTCTGTCAAGGAGAGGGTGAGTTGGTCTCTGCATTGGCAATCCGATTGGCAATCCGATATGAAACTTTATGAACAAAGTATGAAAGGGCAGCTTTGCGAGCTGTGGTATCTGCATCATCGGCCCCTCAAAGTCTCTCAGGGATGGAGCACTTAAAGATGAGCAAATTTGTTATGGCTTTGGAGCCTCGTCTTCGTTCAAAGGTAATGAGTAAAGATCCAACAACATACGTGGAGGCACTTCGCATTGCGACCAAGAAAGAAGCTTCTCTAAAGATCGAATCCTCTTTTGTGTCTTCAACAGCTTCAACTTCTAAGGTGGAGGTAATGGTCACTCCTCAGGTACCAAAGTCCTCTAAGTTAGATCATAATATCTCCCAATTGATGGCAGAGTTTGCTGATTTGAAATTGCATTTGGTTAATGCACGACAACCTAGAGCACCAATGAGTGAAGATAGGCCTCGAGATAGGAGTGGGGTCACTTGCTATGAATGTAATGAAAAAGGTCACTATTGCCCCGAGTGTCCTAGATTGAGAAAGAAAGAAGAAAAACAAGTATCCTTGTTAGAAGCTTCTTCAGGGGATGAGGAAAGAGAGGTAATGATGGCTAAACGGGGGCATGGTAAAGCGAGAGAAGAAGAAGAAAGCAAGGAAGAAGTAGATGAGGAACATCAGGAAGAGGAACACCATAGTAAGAAAAAGAAGGCATCTAGAAGGAGAATTAGCCAATCAAACTTTCCTTTAGGACAAGGAATTGGAAGCTATGACTTGTTGTCCAACCTTAAAGAAAAGGAAGCTCATATCACCTTTGGTCAATTACTTGCTTTGTCTCCAAAACTACGGAAGGAATGGGGAAAACTAGCAAGCACAAGGGTGTCAAAGAAGAAAAAGAAGAAAAGTGCCAATCCTGTTGTTCAAAAGGTAGATATAGATGTTGGTGATGATGTACCTGTGGTTGATGTGATCATTGATGGTCAAGTGATTTCTAATGTGTACATTGATGGAGGTGCATCGATTAATGTCATGAGTGAGAAGACCATGATTGATGCTGATTTAAAATACTCTAGTACTACCTCTCCTTATCGCATCAAATTGGCTGACAACACTAGGGTTAAGACCTTGGGAGTTGTGAAGAATCTAGAAGTGGATGTATGTGGAATTTCTATGCCAACTACTTTTCAGGTGATCCCTACCAAGCCAGATGCACGTGCCTATCCATTGATTTTGGGAAGGCCTTGGCTACACAAGGTGAAGGCTGTTCAAAAGTGGGATACTGGAGAATTGATTTTGCAAGGAAATGATAAGAAGGTGCGCTACAACATCAGAAGCTGCAAAAAGGAAGTTGTCAAGGAGGAGTCTTCAACATCAGAGTGTTCAAGCTCTGACTTAACCGATGAAGAAGAAGAGACAGGGTGTAGCTCCGAGGAGTCCAACTCAGAGGGTGAGGTGGAAGGAGTGGGCTTTGGTCTTTGTCTTGGTGCTGATCGAGATGAGTCAAGAAGGAACAAGGTGGTGGTGCAAGAAGATCCTGTAGAGACACTTCATGTGGAGGATGTGGAGCACATTAAACGACGCCAACGCAATGAAGAGCTTCTTAGTGATTCTCTATCAGGTAGCGAGAAGCTCCAGTACTTAGATATGCTAGATGATTTTCCATGTCTCTTTGCAACAAGCTATTCACAGGTTCGGCAAGTCTCTCTTGTGGAGCACAAGATTGAGTTGAAGCCAGAAAGCAAGCCAGTTGTGCAACGCTTAAGGCGATTGGGGGTGATCCAAGTTGAGGCACTAAAGAAAGAGGTAACACAACTACTTGAGGTGGGATTCATCTTTCCTGTTGATGATTCAGAATGGATATCTCCTGTAGTTGTCACACCAAAGAAAGGAAATAAGTGGCGAGTTTGTGTGGACTTTCGTCCTTTGAATGCATGCACTAAGAGGGATCATTTTCCTTTGCCATTCCAAGATGAAATACTAGACCAAGTAGCAGGGCATGAGATGCATTCTGTATATGATGGGTATTCTGGGTACTTTCAAATTTGTATTCGGGAGGAAGATCAAAAGAAAACATCATTTGTCACACCTTGGGGAGTTTTTGCTTACAGAGTGATGCCTTTTGGGTTGACCAATGCACCAGCTACATTTCAAAGGTTCATGAGTCAAGTCCTGGAGCCTTACTTGGGAAAGTTCATACGGGTGTTTTTGGATGATTTTTGCATTTATTCTCGGCGCATAGATCACATGGAGAAGTTAAAGATGGCCTTACCTAGGATTGATGAAGCAAAAGGGTGTCTAAATCCTAGCAAGTGTCATTTGGATCAAACAAAAGTAGTCTTGTTGGGGCATATTGTGTCTCAAGAAGGCTTGCAAATGGATCCTGACAAGGTTCAAGCAATCATGGCATTGCCAAGTCCTGAGAGTGTCACTGGTGTTCGCAGAATTCTAGGAAAGAGCAAGTATTATCAACGCTTTTGTGATGATTTCACAGAGATAGTGCATCCCATGAACTTGTTGACAAGAAAAGGAGTTTCTTTCCAGTGGGGTATGGGCAACAAGAGTCTTTCCAGCAACTTAAGGAGGCCATGAGTAAGGGCCCAATATTGAAGCCCCCTGATTGGTCTCAAGACTTTTATGTAAATCCAAGTGTATCTTTGCATTCAATTGGTGCTGTATTGCTACAAAAAGGAGAGGCAGGTAGAATGCAACCCATCTATTATGCCAGCCGACAGCTTACAGATGTGGAAACAAGGTATGAAGAAATGGAGCAGCAAGCTCTCTCTTTGGTGTTTTCCGTCAGAAAGTTTCGCTCCTATTTATTACCTCGACCATTTTTCTTCCTTACCTCTCAGTTTGTATTAGCATATCTAGTTTGCAAGCCTAATCCTGGGGGGAGATTTGCAAAATGGCTGTCAGAGCTTCAAGAGTTCTCTTTCTCTTTTGTCACTGAAAATACCACTAGGTCCACTATGGCAGATTTGCTCACAGGGCGGGAGGATCTAGGAGAAGAAAAGAAATGTAAGGAGAACATTAAAGATGAAAGGGATACACCACCAACAGCTTTTGTTTTGTATTTTGATGAGGCTTTTAGTCCTTCATGCCAACAAGGAGCCGGGGGGATAGTCTTGATGAATCCTGAAGGTCAAGAGGTATGGGCAAGAGGACAAGAGCTTCCAGGTATCACAACTAACAATGCAGCTGAGTATAATGCTTATATTCTTGGTTTGGAGGGTTGTCTTCAAAGTCAAGTTAAAGAATTGGAAGTAAGAGGAGATTCTCAGCTTATTATAAAGCAAATGCAAGGGCATTACAAGACAAGAAGTCCTCATTTGAAGGAGCTTAATCAAAAGGCTATGGCACAATGTAGTCGGTTTGATTTTTGCAGGTTTGTTCATATAAACAGAAAAGAAAATCAAAGAACAGATGAGTTAGCTAAAGCCATTGTAGTGCCAGACCGGGGGGTGGTTTCTTGGGTAGACACTGGATGGCCAAAACTACAAGATGTTCAGCAATATGCGGAAGAAGGCATGTTTCTTCGAGGGTTAACTCCACAACAGAAGCAGAGATTGGTTACTTTTGGCCATGCCTCCATAAGGATGTATATGAATGTCACGAATAGAACCTATCAGCTTGAGGATGTTGATGGCATAGTGATACCCGGACGCACCAATGAGTATCGCCTTAAATTCTTCTATGCTCGACCACCTTGAGGGCCAGCAGACCCTCTCTATACTAGAGAGGATCTGCTGGGGGGGGAAAGATGTGACGCCAAAAATTAATATTTTTAACTTGGCATTGATATTGTATTTCTCTATGTTTGATAAGAGTTTGAGTATCAAGTGATAGCCTAGCGGCTCTCACTTATTTCTATTTTCTATGATATTGTATGGAATTGAGAGGATGAGTGGAATGGCTCATTGTAAATACCATAGGTATGAATTATAAATACCTTGGTATGGGGTGAGAGTTATTTGTGTATGGGATATTATGAGTTTTTTAGAAAATAGGAAGAGTGAGTCATATAAAGAGGTGGGCTCATGTCCATGTGTTCCAATAATATAAGAGAGGCCACATGCCAAGCGTGTGGAAGGCATGTGGAGGAGTATGAAGTCAAGAGGAATCCTTCTAGAACTCCTATGTGGAATAAGAAGGATGTGGACATGTGGAAAAGAGAGGGTCCCTATGGGCTCCATGTGAGGAGACTCTTGACTTTCTCAATATTTTAAGAGTCTTGAGCATCTTTTGATGGGACACATGGCAAGAGTAGCCAAAAAGGACATGGATGGTGACATACGTGCTTATGTGATTGATGGGGAAAGGAATCTACAGGCAGCAATTGTAAATGGGTGAAGGAGGGTAACAAAATCTCTATAAAAGGAGCCCTCCTCTCCTTTGTTCATCAGAATCTCTTCCACCCTTGGGCCTTATGTTGCTGTAGTTCTAGTCTCCCCAAGCCTCTTCCATGAACCTTCTCTTCCTCTTGTAGATATTCTCTTATGTAGACTCTTCAGTCCTTCTCTCTCTAGTGTATTCTCTCTCTATGAGTAGTCTTGGAGCTTCCGCTCCCTCTTGTATGTATGAAACCTCTTCTTCTCCCTGGTGTTTGTAGTGTTGAGATGTATTCTCACTCTATTTGTAATGAAGGTCACTTCAGGTTCTCTCTCTCTCTCTTGAGTGTCTCTTCCCTTTTCTTTCTTTCAAAGCCTTAAAAGTTCTTTCTATTCGGCTGCTCACTGTGCACACATGGTCCATTTGTTTCCCGAGCCACTATGCAAACTTCTTCCCCTCTTCTAGGCGAAATCTATGAGGGGTGGATCGTTGATGAAGGTGGAGTCTTGAGGGAGCTCTGCTCAGGCGAAATTAGCCTGGCTGGAGGGTAGTTTTCATGACAGTTTGACCCCCTGTTAGTGTTTTGCTCATAACTTTCTGCTCGATAGTCCGATTGTAATAAAATTTATATCAGCGCGAAGCTCTCTTCAAGGCGCATGTTACTATGTAATCAGATCTTGAATCAAACATTGCTGCAAAAAGTTATGAGTCTCTGTGTTTGACAGTCTGTTTTCATGACAGTTTTTACCCCCTTCCAGTAAACTGTCCATATCTCTTCAACCGTCTGTCTGTTTTCAATGAAACTTATATCAGCGCGAAGCCCATCTCAAGGCGCATATCTTTGTGTACTTGAATCTTTGATATCATGTCTATACTGAAAGTTATAGGCCTCTGTGTCTAATGACAGTTTGTAGAGTGTTTTGAGCTATGTATAAAGGTGTCTATGAAGGAGGTGCAATGTTTCCTCGGAATCTACCCATCCGACCTAATCAGCCCCTTCAAACTCCTCGATATATATCAGTTCATGTCATGTTGAGCTGCAAGATCTTCTTTCAACAACGTATCGCTCTTCTCTTTGGTGCAGACTGGCTCGCTGAGATTATGGCCTCTGCTGATCCTTTCCTTCTCCCTATGCTTGACTACAACATCACTTGGGATGTTACCATCTTCATTCTTATCTAAGGGAGGAAAGTATGGTGTGGTATCTTGGCATAAAAGCTTCTTTCTAATGTCTCATTCTCAATGATAAGTATCTTTGGTAGTCAGTTCGAATGCTGCAGGAAGTGAAGAGGTGCGTGAAGTTTATTACCCCCAACTTCATGTCACAGTACCAGGGAGTCGAAGCCTATAGACAACGCCTCTAAGAAACATTCAACTCAGGTGAAGAATGGTCATGCCCGTTTCCTTTGTACCTTGAAGCTAAAGAAAGAAGAATGTTGCTTCATATGCGAGGAGCGGGGCCACACTAGGAATGATTGTCCTAAGCACAAGAACCAAAAGCAAGCGCCGGGACCGAAGCTCCATGCAGATCTAGGTACCAAAGCTAAGGGAGCTAATCATGTTTCGATGACAAGTACTTCTGTAACTGTTATTACCTACCCACTTTCTTGTAATTGCACTTTTAATAACTCGTTATTTGGTTCCCATGATCTTATCTGAGTTTATGGAGAAGTTAGGGACCAAAGAGTTCACATTCTCTTTGACCTAGGCAGCTCTCACAACTTTGTTAATTACAAACTTGTGCAGAATATGGGGCTGTCCATGATACCTAGCAATCACACCTACGAGGTGCAGCTTCCAGCTAGAAAGTAGTTTTGGGATCACAAGATTGAAGCGCTTTCTATTCGGATTAAGACTACACAACTACTCTTACGTGCTATGTCATGCACTTGGAGCATGTGGACTTCTTAATCAGAATAAAGTGGTTTAAAACCCACGATATTCGGATTGGATGGAAGGAACATACCCTTTCTTTTTGGGATAAGGACACCCAGTTGTGTATTCAGTGTGATAATATTCCCTCTTCTCAGGGACCTATTATATCTGCAATGTAGCTTCGGAATAAATTAAACACTTCTCATTATGATGTGTATCAGTGTGTTTTGATTCCGCTTTCTTCATTTGTTGTCTCTATTAATAACAAGAATGATTTAAGTGTGTTTGAACACCGTGAATTGAGAACATTGTTGGATGCTTTCATGGATGTATTCCCTGCTCAACTGCCAGAAGGTTTACCTCTAGAACGGGCAGTAGACCATCGCATAGATTTAGTACCTAGGGCTCAACCTATTAGTGTTCCACCTTATAAGATGAGCCAGCTTGAGGAGGATGAGTTAGCTTCACAGCTATAAGATTATCTGAATATGGGCTATATCCGCCCAAGTAAATCACCTTGGGGAGAATCTGTCCTCTTAAGAAAGAAGAAAGATAATTCATGGAGAATGTGTATAGATTATAAACGATTGAATAAAGTGACAATTAAGAATCGATACCCTCTTCCTTGTTCCGATGATTTGATAGACCGTTTGGCCAGAGTGAAGTATTTCACTGAGATTGATTTGTGTACGGGTTATCACCAAATCCGTATCTATGCTAAACACATAGATAGAACCGCATTCCGAATTAGGTATGGCCACTACAAGTTTCTCGTATTACCTTTTGGTTTGATCAATGCTCCTACCACCTTTCAGCAAATGATGAATGATTTGTTCCAAGATTTTCTGGGCAAATTCATTGTCGTGTTCTTAGATGGCATCTTGGTATATAGCCGAATGCTAGAGGATCACATTGGAGACCTCCGGATTGTCTTAGTTATTCTACGATAGCATAAGCTCTATGCCAAGATGAGTAAATTTGACTTCTTTATGAAGGAGATCATCTACTTAGGACACAAGATTTCTTCTGAAGGTATTAGCATTGATCTGGATCGTATCCAAAAGGTTTTAGAATGGCCTATACCTCAGACTGTGAAATAATTTCATTCTTTCCTAGGATTCACGGTTTTTCTACGGAAGTCTGTGCATGATTATTCACATATCATGGCACCCCTGACAAACATATTGAAAGGTCATGGACGCAGGTCTACCCAACCGATCTCTTGGAATGATGCATTGAAAAAGGAGGTAATGCTAAGGATTAAGACACAAAAGGACCCCTGAGGCTATCACATGGTGAAGACTCCAAGCATTCTTCCACAGAGAGCCAAGATTTGGAATGCATGCAAGACTGTTACTAGTGTCTTCAAAAGGGACAAAAACACCAACATACATCCACTTCTAGTAATGGAACTACCAGAGTCGGATTCACATCTAACTAAACTCAGAAAGAGACAAATAAAAAATGCGTATTTAGAGATCCGAAGCAATGTTTTAAAAAGACAAAGCCTTGCAACTAGTTTGTATTTCCAGCTTACAGCATACAAGTCTCTTAAAAAAGGAGATGACATATCTCTGCAGATGTCTACTGACTTCAATGAAGAAAATGTTTTTGTATCAGTCATTCAGGTTGAAGACTTTAACAATAAGAGATTCTAATATAACTCTGATGCCACTCAAGATAGCAGGCTTCAAGGCCTCAATCTAGCAGAGCTAGGGCAATATACAAATCTGGTCAAGAAAATGTCTCCAATCACTATCTACAGCAACTCCCTCCATGGATTGCAACTAATTTCAACATTTTCTACTATGATCCTACCACAGTCAAAAGGAGTACATAAGGCAATGCTACATGGATCAGCTTCACTTCAACTCTTACCATCCATCTCAAGGCACTAGCCGAGCCAACAACAACCAGACACCTCAATGAAAGTCCAACAAGAGTTTGACTATAGGCTTGAGGGGCACAGAAGAAAACCAAATCAACGACCTCAAAAGGTCTCAGATAAGCTTCAATGCATTCAGCATAAAGCAATTGAATAATGCATGTATGAGGGTGCAAGCACGCATGAGCACAGTGGCAAAAATAGGCAAGGCTCTGATCTGACCATACGATGTCCGACCTGATCATACGACCACAGTCACAAAAATAGGCAAGGCTCTGATCCAACCATGGTCTGACCATACGACATCCGACTCCAATCCGAACGAGCCGCTCGTGTGTGGAAAATTTGACTCCAACCAGCTTTTGAATCTGGTTCCAGCATTTAAGAAGCAAATATGTTAGAGTTTACACTCTGAGAAGAATACTCACATAGAGAATCATCCACAAGATGAACATGAAGAGGAAACACAAGATATATACTTCCACCATGGAGGATGTGGATTACCAAGTCCCACTAATTAGATGTGGATTATAAAAAGTAAAGGATCCCATAAGTGCTTATAGATGGAGGCTCAGGAGGAACATACAATCTGAGGATTTGTTCAAGAAGTTTTGTTGCAATGAACTTGCACCAGATCCATTTCAGGTTAGAATGGCCGACCAAAGAAGAATTCAACCACTTTGGGACTAACATTCACAGTGATATTTGTGGTACTGATGAGAATGGAAGAAAAAGATCGTGCATATTCCATGCTCTTGGGAATACCATGGTTGAGAGCTACCAAAGTAAAACAAGATTGGGGATCAGAAAGAATCACAATCAAGAAAGGAAAGAAGAAGTTCAAGATCAACCTCTCTTCAAACAGAAGTTTTCCAAAACAAGCACAACCACTACAAGAAGAAGGCATAAATATGATTGCAGAGTTTGATGAAGATGAAGAGGAGGTCTTCCTTAGAAGAAACCCTACTGTGTTCCCCATATTTGAAATTGATGTGATCAAAATTATGGATCAATATACATACTCAGGTCAATAGGAAAAGCTATCCAACTCATTGGTTGAAAGCATAAATATCAAAAGCAAATCAAATTGTGAATATCACTCAAATACAGAGAATGCTTTAACACAGAGCAACCACAAATCTTCTGTACAAGCAGGTGAATGTCAGTTTGAAGAGCATATGAAAAGAAGTGCAAGAGTCAAGTAGGATGACCTAGAAGAAATGAATCTTGGGGAGCCTAACAACCCCAAGACAAAGGAACCCCCAAACTGGTTTGATAAGATGCTCTTTTTTCATACTGATGGATTGATTCCTGAAATATTAAGTAGGGATCAAAGAAAAAAACTTGTTTTACAAGCACACCATTTTTTGTTATTGCTGGTGTTTTATATAGAAGGGGCATTGACCAGGTCATTAGAAGATGTGTGCAAGATCATGAACAAAAGGCTGTCCTACCAGAAGCTCATGGAGGAGTAGCAGGAGGATCTAGAGACATTACAGGTAAGATACTGATAGAATGCCTCATCAGTGCATTCTCCCTTTGGGATCATTCCAAAAGTGGGGGCTAGATTTTATTGATCCTATCAAACCACCAGCAAAATTTATAGGTAACCAATATATTTTGGATGCAACTGATTATTGAACACAGTGGGTTGAGGATGTAGCCCTTAAGACATGCAAAACTAAAACTATGGCACACTTTCTTTACCACAATATTGTGACTAGATTTGAGTACCTATTGAAATAGTATTAGACAGAGGTACCCACTTCATCAACAAAAGAATTAGAAAAATGACAAGGATGCACATGATGTTGCACAAAAAATCCACAGCATATTATCCTCAAGCTAATGGACAGGTAGAAAGTTCTAATAAGCTTATGAAAAAGGTGTATAGAAGGATAGTGGGGCTGATTATCCAGAAGATTGGGATCAACATTTGGATTCAGTTTTATGGGCCCTCAGAATAGCTCACAAGGTTGCATCTGACACCATTCAGATTGGTGTATGGATGTGAGGCAGTGGTGCCAATGGAATTTATTGCAGGCAGCTTGAGAGTTGCAATTGATAATAAGCTATCACTAGAGAAATCTATTAATTCTAGATTGCAGCAACTTCTACAATTAGATGAAGATAGACTAAGCAGTTCCCACATTGCTCTGACATCATTCGAAAAAGAAGAGCTGCTTGGATCAATAGAAATATCAAGTTCAAGTTATTCAAGAAATGTGACTTAGTTTTGATGTTCAATACAAAGTTGGGTAAAATGCCAAGAAAGTTCAAGCTAAGGTATGATGGACCATTCAAAGTACTGGAAGTATTTGATTAAGATACCTTCCAATTAACTGGCCTTCATGGCAATGCTTTTGAAAATCTAGTAAATGGTTTCAGGTTAAAACCCTACATTGGACCTGACCCAACCCAGTCCAAGATCAATACAATATCTCTGCAGATGTCTACTGACTTCAATCAAGAAAATGTTTTTGTATCAGTCATTCAGGTGGAAGACTTTAACAACAAGAGATTCTAATATAACTCCAATGCCACTCAAGATAGCAGGCTTTAAGGCCTCAACCTAGTAAAGCTAGGGCAACATACAAATCTGGTCAAGAAAATGTCTCCAATCACTATCTACAGCAACTCCCTCCATGGATTGCAACTAATTTCAACATTTTCTACTATGATCCTTCCACAATCAAAAGGAGTACATAAGGCAACGCTACATGGATCAGCTTCACTTTAGCTCTTACCATCCAACTCAAGGCACTAGCTGAGCCAACAACAACCAGACACCTTAATCAAAGTCCAACAAGAGTTCGACTGTTGACGGGCATAGAAGAAAACCAAATCAATGACCTCAAAAGGTCTCAGATAAGATTCAATGCATTCGGCATAAAGCAATTGAATAATGCATGTATGAGGGTGCAAGCACGCATGAGCATAGTGGCAAAAATATGTAAGGCTCTGATCTGCTGACCATACAACATCCGACTCCAATCCGAACAATGAGCCACTCGTGCCTAGAAAATTTGACTCCAACCAGAGTCCAAACTACTGTTCCCTAACCTAGTCAACTAAGAAGACTAAGCCGAGTCCAATCCAACCATGGTCCTAGAGTCCGAGCCCACTCTGACTCATAACGCCCATTCTGACTGAGATCTGTCGACTGTACGAGACAACAAACTATCACTTTCAATGGCCACCCCAAATCGTCGTATCCCAAACAGTCGGACACATGTAGGGCATACAAGGAATCATCATGAGTCTCTCCACCTCTCCTAGATCGATGGCAAGATCACTTGAGCTCATGCTACAACAAGTCAATGTTTACATCCACTTGCCACAGGCTCTGCATTCCCTGCCCTGAGCCATATATGGCACCCAAACCAGCTCTCAGACTCACAACCCTTGCCACCCAGCAAGCTCCCAAATAGTCACTTGATCTTCTCAGCGACACTGCCCGATGTGACATCGACATGGAGAAGAAGACAAGCCTCACCCCTGCCCACAAGAGTTTCCAAAACAAGGAAGTGGGAGAGGAAAAGTCTATAGTCATTCCCAATCCAGAAGACACGGAGTCCACTAGGAGAGACGCCCTTGTCCTCTCTCAAGAAGCAAATGGTGCAGACCAGCCTCGCCAATTTCAGGATCCTTCTCGACCTCGCAAAGCACAGCAAATGGTTGCGCAAGATTGGTCTTTTGCCATACACGAGTCTATCCTAGAATTCTTGGAAGGACTAGCTTGATGCTCTCACCCAATATGAAGCTTTTCAAAAGTCTGAAGGTATGCTAACCCCAAATCTCATGGTTACCCCACAAATCATTGCTAAAGTTTTTCAATTGCCGAATCTAGAGCAAGATGTCATGTACAAAAAAGACATAGATGCAGACATGCAGTAAGAGTTCGGTCTGCCCGAGACGCAAAAAAATTACTTCTTCATCGCAGGATACATGCAAATGACAACAACTTGTATGGTACTTGGAACGATTGCAATTGTTAGTCAAGACCAACACCATGAGCTGTGACTCTTATATGCAACACTTCATGTAGCAGAGAAAAGTACAAAAATCTCATGGGCACATCTTCTTCACTCTAGGATGATGAGTGAGATTGTGCCCAGAGGAATTGTGTAGTATCGAGAAGAAAGAACAAAATACATCCATGATAATTTGGATGATGATGATGAAAAAGGGAAGCAACAAGTCATTCAAGATCTTCAAGCTGCACACTACACCAAGGAAGAAGCCACAATGGCCATGTATGGTCAATCGATGCTGCTGGCAGAGAAGCTTTGGGATACACCTCTCATCAGTACTGAGCTTTTGGCTGGACCACATCCGACACCAAGCCGGAAAAGAAAATCAAAGAGCACTCTCCCCTATCCGAAAGCTGACAGAATTGCAAGAGACAACTCCACACATCAGTCCGACCACAAGCAAAGGTGCAAAGGTATTGACCATGGAGGTAGAACATGCACTACAGGTATTGCAGACATTCCACAAGCAACAAAGAGAAGGGCAGATGCAACTTCACAAACAGATCATGGAGTTGAAGCAGGACAAGCAAGCTATACATGATTATATTGTTCAGTAGCAAACTGCGTAGAAACAACTCGAAGAGACAAAAAATGAACTTGTAGTAGAGAAGCAGAAATATGCCCAATACAAGGAAATGCAAGGTAAGAAGATTTCCAAGCTTACAGGCCAAAAGTCAGGGTGCAGAGAGAATGTCTACCAAAAGTCACAATCAGGCTAATTGGAGTTTTTCCTCTAGTTGGAGAGACTGTCTACCTCACATATGGACCTACAGATTGAGAACACCACTCTCAAAGAAAGAGTTCATGCACTCGAAGGGGTAGAGCAATCTCTAAAGGAGATGGCTGAAGAAATCAACAGTGTTTTTCTCAATTCAACAGACCTCGAAAATATGGAGCAACAGTTTGCCGAAGCCTCCCAGGGCCTGTGGTATAATTTGAAACAAAGATTATATGTGCTTGCTAAATGGGCTTATGAAGTGTTTGCTTCAGCCGCTCATACGTACGACATTATGGCCAGTGAGATGAAACTGCTAAAGTCAAAGGCTTGTAGTTTAGGAACAAAGACAGTGCACATTGAGGAGGTCACAACCCTAGATGTATTCTAGTCAAAGTTGTTAAACTCTAAGAGGATTTTTTGTATGCTGGCAACCCTCATTAGAGGTGAACCTTTCTGCCATTTCTTCGACATCATTGAACAGATGATCAGAATATAAATAAAAACTTTTCTTTGCCCAAAAAATAAAATAAAATAAAGTGGCCCTCCTACCAAGGAAGACACAAAACACAATAGCCTAATAGATGCCACAAAATAGAATAAAGCTGCCATAGGAAAGCCCAATTATGATGTGTAGACAGAAGCTCTGCTCAAGCTTCAACCCATTGAACATATTGTGGAAAACAAACCAGTTGAAAGTGTAGCACCAATGACAAGGAATGGACAGACCCCCAGCTTGCCAAGAAAGGAAGCATTGACATCAATTATACACAAATTATCAATGTACAATTGATGGAATATTTCCAGGTCCGTGTCCCCGATTTTTGGAAAAAACCTCTCCACTCGGGAGTACCAGGTGTTGAGGCACCCATGTGGCCATCACTTTGGGGAGTAACAAAAATATAAGAGTGGAGGCCATTTTGTAACTGCTCATAGTCTAGAGTAGTGGCCTTGTCTAGTGAATGATGCTTAGAAATCCAACTGTTGTCAGAATACTATCGGAATATCATGGACTAGCAGTTCACTCTTGGTCTTGACTTAGTAGTCAGACAATGTCTTGTTGAGAGTTCATGCTCAACATCATGTGATCATGTGTGCATAGCACCATCACGTGATCATATGTGCATAACACTAACCCAATAGAGTGCTATAAAGGAAAGGGTTAGATGCCCTAACCCTAACCCTAAATGGGTTTATATATATTCTACATTTTCAACTAAATCTAGTGTATAGTTAATCATTTGTGGTGTGCTCTCTAGCTGTGCCCTCTCTCCTCATCTCCACTCTTCTCCTCTCCCATCTTCATATTTTGTCATGGTATCAGAGCATGGTTCTACCTTCTGCTAAGGCGCCATCCTTCTTGTGAGAGTGATTGAGAGATCGAGAGCGATTGAGTGTGCATTCTCTTCCGTTGAGAGAAAATTCTATTCACTGAAAAAATTTCATTCATGTGAGAGATTCCGTCCATTCAACTCCACTGCGAGAGTTCTTTGATTGAAAGTGAGAGAGAGTGATCTTCTTCTCGCTTGAGAGTATCTGAGAGAAAAGGAGCGAGTTCTTCATAGTCTTCTATATCACTGAGGGAGAGAGAGAGATAGTATCTATATTCCAAGATAGAAAGAGAGACTATCTACAACTATCTATCAAAGCAACTAAGCTACAGCTAAGATATCCAAGGCATCTATAGCAATCGACTCTACAAGGCAGCTTCAACTACATCTACAAGGCAACTCAAGTGTTGCATGCAAATCTGAAGGTAGCGAACATTCACAATGCAGGCTCCCTTCATACCAACCAAGCGGCTTCCCATTGACTCCACTACAATGAAGCCTTAGCCTCTCTAACAAGAGCAGACAAAGCTCACAGCCTCCGGTAGACTCCATACAAGGCACCATCAGCCCACCTCCAACATCTACATCTGAAGACGGCTGTTGTAGTAATCTAAATACATATGAGGGACAAAAGCCTCCATCGATGAAAGGAGCACAGCCTCTTCTTCCATCCAAAGCAAAATGTGCTCCCCGTCTCCAGCTGTCTGTAGCTGTCAAGCCTCTCCAACGACGATGAGTCATCTAACGCCTACAACGACTAGCTTGTAACTCGGCCAACAACCTTGCTGCTATTCTCCAAGATGGCCAGCGCTCCTTCTCCAATACCGCCACTAGCTCCTGTAGCGCTGGCTTCGACGAACTCCAACCCCGACCTTCTCCAACAGAGCTTAAGCTCCAGCGACCCGAGCACCAAACAACCCTACTGCTCTGCCATCCCTTACGCAGCGCCAATGCCATCATCGACTATAGCAGCCTAAATGGTAGTGTTGGGTCACTCTATTGTGTAGGAGAGTCTTGGTTGCTGTAGTCTATTAGCCATGATGCTAGCACCTCATGAGCTACCTAGTAGCTGCAGCTCCCCAGATTTGCTTCCACGAACACCAACAGAGCCCTCAAGCCTCTAATGGCCCATTCAACTAAACAGCACAACTCCTTAATGGGCTACTCATTTGTGGCTCTTCCAACTGGCTTTAGGCTTTAGCCATGTCCATACATGACAAACTAGCCCTGCCAACACCTACTCCTCCAACAGCTTCTCCTTCAAGCACCTGTGGTTCCACATGCTCCTACATCGGAAGCTCCAAGCTCCTGCGCCTCCAGCGTGGACGACACCCCCAAAGATCCCCAATGCTCTACAACCGAATGGGGCTCGCCATCAACTCCCCTCTTTGCAAACGATGCTTCAGCGCCTCCAACCGAACGGGACTCCCTGCTGCTCTCCAGTGCCCAATGCCCATAGTCGGTAGCAACGTCCACGGGCTGCATCTCCATCGGACGGCAACGTAGCCTCTCACGCAAGACGAACCGGTCCTCAAACGCCATAGCTTCTCCGTCACAATCCCCAGCTGACGACACGTGGCACTCCACAAACCACACCCACCTTGGGTCAACTTAACCCGAGTACAATCACCTTGGTTAGAAGTGGATAGGGTTGGTTAATGGAGGAGACCTTGAGTCAGCCTTCTAGATAGGGTTAGTTATATTAACCAAGGTCAAATTAACCTTGGTCACCAAACAACCATGTGGCACCCTATCTGCCACCTCAACAATTGCCACATCACTTGGTCTGCCATGTCACCTGATCTGCCATGTCAGCATTCCACCTTGGTCGTCAAAGTTAAAGTCAAAGGCCACATCATCGTTGACTAGTCAACAATTGACCAATCAAAGCTGAGTCAGCACTACCACATCAGCATCCTATTTAGCTGCCACCTCAGCCAGCAGTCCACATGCGCAGGCACCTCGAGGGATTCACCGGGGGGAACTTATGATATCACATGAGTGTACAATAGGGGGTTTTTTTGAAGTGAGGCATAAGCTTATACATTAGGGATGGGGGCCCTTTTTATTTTTTCCCAATATTGAATTTAAGTTAGGGGGCCATGCCGTATTTAAGAGGGGGGGACATAGTATAGGCTACCTTGGGTAACTAGTCCGAACAAGTTTGGTTGTGTATGATTTTAAATAGTCATAGGGAAAGTAATCTAAATTTTCTTATTGTGTAATCTAAATGCTTGAGAAAGAATGTAGATTTAAGAAAAGGGGGGGACATAATAGAATTTTAGGGGTATCTTATAACCTTAAATAGGGGTGTTTTATCATCCTACATAGATCTTAAATAGGGGGCTTTCTTGAAGTTCATGCATGCAGGTGACGTCCCCCTTTAAAGAAGAGTGAATCCCTCGGGGAAGGCATAGTCTCCTGCCAGGCACACTGTGCACCTTGCATGTGCACACAGTTGCCACCTTAGCACACTACTTCACAGGCACACCTCTTGCTAGGGATAGTGCCACATCATCACTACATGTGGCACACAGCGACACATCATCATTGAGCACATTTGCACTCCTTTCGTATCTCTTGATCCAGGAAGAATTTGAGGGCGCTCCAAGAGGAAAGTCACTCGTTTTTGTCATGCTCTATGTGCTCATCACATCACGTGCACATTTCAGCACAAGTATCACTCACTTTTGAGCTTCGTTGGCAAAACCACTTCCTACACACACATCTGCCTCTACATCGATGCATTTGACCCAGCACTTAAAAAGAACAAAAGAAAAGGAATTATTTGTTGTTCTTTCATCGATCGACGGTTGGTATAGATCTAGATCAGAGTAGACTAGATCACCATAGAGGGGACACTTTGAATCTCCCCAAGTTGCCAATCTAAGCCATGCCCGAAATTCTCGACTAGTACCTAGTCCATAAGCTCACATACGGTTTCATATCATCACATTACCTAAAACTTGACGTTCATCAGTTCAATGAGCAGACTTCAGAGTGTTCAAAGGCATTGCCAATTGTTCAGTGGCAGATAGCACGAGAGTTGATTTCACACACACATGCCACCATTGTAAAGCCTATTCGGCTATTTCATAGCATTGTGCACATCATTTCAGCCTTGCAAAGCCTCTTGGCTATTCCCGGCATCATTTGCCACAAGCCTTGTAATACATTAGATTTTATATATTGCAGTTCTATCTTCACTGATAGTTCATATTTCACTTGGCACAGTCAGTGTTTTGCAGTTGATTCAGTGATTTTCATGACACTTTGAGTACATTTCTTGCACCATGTCTACGACCAGCTACCTCAATCTAGAGGCATCTACTAAGCTAGACAACTCCAATTATGGTACATGGAAATACCAAATGGAGACCATTCTTATACTTCAGGACAAATGGGAGTATGTCGATGGGTCTACGCCTAGACCATTGGATGATCTAGTCACCAGTATCTCTACTCCACGTGTTGTCATAGCACCAGCAGCGGGATCTGCAATGAGATGTACAGCTACACAAATAGTTTCCGCCATTCCTTGAGCTCAGGCAGAATGGGATAAGAAAGACAAGTATGCCTATCATATGATCAAGCAGAATGTGCAAGATGTCATGCTAGGATAGCTCAACACAGTCAAGACATCAAAAGAAGCATGGGATATGTTCGCAGCTCTCTACGAGTCGAAGAACACATCCAGGATTCTCACATTGAGAAACCAAATCAACTAGAGTTTTTGCAACAGCAGCGAAACCGGTCATGCTTATGTACTCCGGATAAAAGGCTACAACAATCAACTCGTAACAGTAGCAAGAGAGTATATGAACCACACAAAAATGGTTCAAGTAATCCTGGATGGACTAGGAGATTGATACGAGAATCTAGTCCAGAGTATTGCCATTCAGCGGCACATTCCAACACTAGCAAAACTCCAGTCAGTCCTACTTGGTGAAGAACTCAGGACGCAGGCCATTCTAATGATCAGGCATTCATAGCTTTAGACAAAAGTAGAGGCAGAGGCAGATCATTCCAGAAAAGTGGTCATCATCATCATGAACAAAATTAGCAAAGTCAAAATCAGCATCAGCAGCATCCTCAGCAACATCAGAATTAGCAGAGCAAATCATTCCAACCGGAGGAAGATTTCAAGGACAAGGGAATGCATCCACAAATGTGTTAAACATTTAGTGCAACTACTGTCATAAGTTTGGACACTATGAAAGAGATTGCCGCAAGAACGACCAAGGCGATCAATCCAGCAATAATCGAGGGAGGCAGGGGGAGCCAAAGATGTCGTGGTGGATGGCAGAGAGGCCAAAATGCAAACAACAATGTCTCTGAGTGAGACTGAGTCTTCTCACTCCTCATGCTCATTGTTGCTACTCTCAATCTTTGCCATTTGTCATCCATTCCTAGCTATGCATTTAATTCTAGTCTCTGATTAGCCTGGTTCTGCCAACTCCTTGCCTTAGTGTAGGTGCTCTTCTTGCCTAGCCGTGTACTACTAGCCATGCTATAAACATGTCTCATTGACATTTGCTAAAGTGCTAGTAGTCTGCAATGGCTTAAATGCAACACTCTGTCCAAATTCCCATTGTTGCACTAGCCTTGAGAAGCCACAAGTCATCTTTGGACACTCAGATTACTTGGTTTTCTTAATGTTCTGCTCCAAGCAAGTGCCACAGCTCGCTGCTCCATAGCATGACTGCACTCATGATGACTAGGAATTGTTAATGCTCATTCCACATTTTTGTATCTTGTCCCACCATGATTGCCAAATGTTGATATCCTTTTTCCCTCACCCCTTGGTTCCCTAGTGGAAAGCATGGTGCTCGATGCATGCTTGGTTCCTAGTGCTCTCGCAAAGTAGTGCTTGTCTCTTGAAGATGCCCTCTCTTACACTCCTTGGGTTGCCTGGCACTCGACGTCCCACTGGTGCTAGGTCCTGGATACCTTGTGTTGCTTGCATAGTTGAGATTACCTTGGCTTAATACTCACCTTGCCTTAGTCACATGTGCTTGCACTCACAGTCCTATGTATGCCTTGACCCTAGTCTTTTCTTTGGTCTAGCACAACGCCCTCGATCTAAGAGACTTGGGACCCTTTCTTGGTTCCTCCAGTTGAGCATGTTGCTCACTCACAATCGAACACACATCTCAACTCGAGGCCTCTGTATTTTGTGGTCACAAATCCATTTGATAGCCTTGCTCATGGGTTGATTCTTACACAAGAGTTTGGAAGTAGATAGACCTTTGGATTTCCATAACTGAATACTCAGGGTGGTCTTGGACACAGAACCCTGAGTCACCACACCAATCTAATTAAGAGAGATGTGGCATATCACAAGTAGAAAGATAGAGCCTAGAATTGAAACATGTCCATAGCAATGAGTGTAAGCATGCATGACCCATGGCCAAGTGGAACCTAGAGCAAAGTCTAGCCACCCTCTAAGAAGCCAGAGAAATAGACAAAAACCCAGAACGTGATGAGTTGGAGTGCTTGAGCTCAAGGTGACCATGATAAAATTGAAAGCTTCTAGCTCATTAAGGTAAAGTTCCAAGATTTTTAGGAGACCAAGGATGAAGACCCTGTAGTCATTGTAGAGTTTCCTATAGGTATGCCGATCAATAGAGCAACGACCAAGGAAGAGTATATGAATTACTTTCCATGCACTTTGGGCAAGACTACACATAGATGGTTCAACTAGTTCCTATTGGGTACTTCATAGATTGGTAGCACGTGTCTGAGGTGTTCCTCAAGAGATCAATGAAAAAGATGACCAAACCGAGTTGAATGACTTGAAATAGAAGAAAGGTGAGGCCATACAAGATTTTGAACTTGAGCTTTGATAAAGCATCTAAGTACTCTGTCAAACAATAAGTTAATGCATACTTGGTTAATCATTCGCTTGCACTTAGACCTACGTGAACCCAAACAAGATATATGACAATCTTCTCAATTAAGGCGTTTACTTGCACTACAACCATGGGCACCATTACTGACACTTTTTTCGATGGAAAGTACAATTTTTTCCCAAAGTCTAGAAAGCATCAAAGTTTTAGTCAAAATCAACATAAAAAATAATGCCCATATTTGTATGATATTATAAGTTTTTAATTGAAATTTCAATGGTAATTTTGATGCTTATATCAACTCTAGATTTTGTAGAACAGTTATTGACAAAAATATTGACTTTGGTAGAAATTCTCGAGGATTTTTAATGGAAATATTGTATGGGTGCCAATTCTTTTACGGAATATTAGGGCTTGGCTAATCTTTCCTTTTGTATAAATATATGTATTACACTAGACTGACCATTTCATATGTGTTTTTACATTGTTTGAGTATAAAAATTTGTGTTTACATTGTTTGAGTACAAAGTTTCCAATCCCTCATATGGGAGTCTTCCTACTCTAGCCTACTACATATTTACATCCTAAATACTATAGCATATTTTGATTTCATGCTCCCATCATCCTTGTCATTCTTCCATTATAGCTATCCCCATCCCCCCTCAAGTTGCTCCACCAATTCCTCCTCCAACTTACTGGGCTTCTTGGTGGGACTCTGCCAAATATTTGTCTCCATCCTCCTCTTCAACAAGCACACGTGTTAGAAGTATATCTTCTAGTTGCTCAATTTGAGCATTTTATAATGAATGGGTGTAGTAAGGACTTATATTAAGGAAGGGCATGAACTCCCCACTCTTTGTGACGATCAAGTTGAAGAGAGATTTAGTACCATTTTCATAAGTGCATGTGTATACATCCTTCATACACGCCTTGCCCATTTACTTGTACTAACATTACAAGAGCACATGTTAGTCTGAATGATTTAGATGCTACATTCCAAAACTACATACTAAAATAAGAGAAACAATAGCTACTTATTACAAAGAAATGATGAAATCGACCCTTGCCTCCTGAGCCCAAGCGGGATTACTCCTCTTTCTCCTTCCTTGTAGCCATCACCTGCTTCTTTTGATCATACTTCTTGGGTGTCTCCTTAATTTCTTTCTTGACCACTTTCCAATTGTTTGTGTGTGCCCAAGCATGCTTCCCTTCCTTTTTTCTTGCCCTATGGATTTGGTCATTTCGTGACCTAAGCACTGCAGCCATCTTGCTCAAGGTCCACTTAGAGTTGAACTCTTGCTTCAGCAGCACTAGGAATTCCTCCTTCAATGTGGTCAACACCCAATCCTTTTTCCCTTGTAGCTACTTTCGGAAGTCTTCCATTACCTTTGAATGCGGAGGTCCATTGAGTGTGCATTCAATTCATAATCATAGTACCTCACATATCCATTATGATCTCATACTAGCTATTGACCAAATAGGGGAGAGTGGTGAAAGTTTGGGAGTCCATCCCCTGTGCCACTTCTTGTAGCTCCCAAGCCCAAGCATCTACATCGACGGTCACTCTCTCTCTCCCTAGCTCTGGCCATTGGCCACTTGTGCGAGGAGCATTTCCTAGAATCCCCCACTGGAGAAGGAGCTTCCATGGTTTCACTCTTGGGGTAAAACCTCGAACCAATAGCTTTTGCTCTACATCTCTAGATTGGTGATGCCCAGTTGGCTAGTGTTCGAATGAAGATGCTCTCTCTTGTAGTCCTTAGTAAGCTATGGATGCGAACATGCTTGGGTGCGATGAAAACATATGTCAAAAAAAATAACTCGGAGGTTGGGGTTGCTATTGAAAGAGAAACTATAGGATGATGGGGGATTGAGTATCACGACCAATTAAACAAATGGTATTTAGAGGATTTTGTTTACAATGAAATCGCCTCATCTTGAATTGAGCACTGAGTTATGCAAGCTCCTATCCTAGCAAGCTAAGCCATAGAGATCTTGTGAACCACAATAAATTTCACTTTTCTCCTCTCGATTACAAAACTTCTCTACTAAGTAGACTAACTCTACAAAACATCATTGTATTAGTGACACTCACAGTTTGTTGGACCATTATTCTCCATTGGTCTACCACCCTTAGCTTTGATACATTACATGGCGCAGCAGAACAGAAATTGAACAAATATTAGAGAGTACACAGAAAACTAGAGACGAACAAAATTTTCCTTCAATATTGATGTAGTACAGATGATGGGTCTGTCCATCACCCATGCACTCCCACAGTGGAGCTTAGATGGCAATCCAGACAGAAACTAGGTGAAGAGCTAATAGCTACTGCAAGATCTGATCTGACATAATGGACTAGGAAGGTCTCCTCTTTATATAGCTATGAGGGCGGTAGTCGGATCAATGTAGTCGATGGAGCCAACCAGTCAACCTAGTGAGTGGAGCCGACTAGTCAACCTAGTCGGTGGAGCCGACTAGTCGTCCATGGAATATTCAAGGAATATTCCCTATGCCTTCGCCTCAGGGGCTCTCGCCCTCGAGCCCCCACCAAGGGGCCACTGGCCCCCCTAGGACCCCCCAGCTGGGGGCCAGCTAGCCCCTCGACCCCAGCGAGAACAATGGGCTCCACACACAATCAAGACAATGTGCCTCGTTGTGCTACCAGCTTACCTACCTTGCGTGGCCCATAGGCTAGACTCACATAGATCACCTTTATACCATCAACGGTCTCATTTTGATAGACCTCATTTGACATGCAAGTCAAGATCCATCTATTGTCCCGGGCTCAATCGTTTGTCTCTTTGTGTGAGTAATGTCTTAATAACAATTGGACAATTGCCATGAGGGTATATGTTTTTGCAGATATGGGGGCCTTACAACTTGAGCACCTTGGACCACTGGTGGTTACCAGGAGGGTGGGGTATTGAGCATATCTAACAAGCTTTAGGATGAATCCTCCTTAGACTCGAGGTCACAGACTCGGGGTCACCACCTTAGCTACTACTTTCACTCACTGCTCGAGCAGTTAGCCAATGATGCACTCTCATTTTCTCTAGCCACCACGGGCAACACTTGCTCTTGTGCTTGTGTTGGTAAGTTCACCTATGTTGGCCCGACCCAAAGGCCAACATTGTTGCCTGGAGCCAACTAGGGTTAGTGCAAATTGGGTAGTTTGGCTACCCTTATATGCTTTGGAATCCATGGCCTTAGACCCTTGGGAGTGCTTGGAGTGGGTAGATCCATCTATTCTGTTGGCTTGTTGGATGGTACTAGGTCCTAATTCTACTCAAGGTCCTTGTCTTGAAAGTGATCCATTGGTGTGTGTATATGTAGAGCCTTTGTTGGAAAAGGGCATTCTGGGTTGTTCTCAACATGGTCCTTTGTGGTCTCTTCCTCCTTGTGCTTGTTAGAGATGGTAATCTGGAAAGAAACCATAGATACGAACTTATGAAAATGGAAGGGGGAATGTAGCATGGGAAACAAGAATTAGTCAAGGATCTGGTTGTGGTTAGACTGATGAACCAGGCGTTGTGGCCCAAACAACTTAACCTGAGCATAACCTATACTTTATGAGAGATAGATGAGGTCCAAGCTTGCAATGTCCTTGGCCTCTAGCAACTACCTAGATTCTTATTTCAAAGTTCTTGTAAAAACATTAAGCAAGTCCACACCTCAAGTTTGGTCTCGAACCCACTTCACCACCAACATGTGTGAAACATTCCCTATGCTCTTTTTGAGGCCAATATACTTGAATGGAAAGTGGAAAGTGGATGTATGTTCTCATCACAAGACTGGTTGATGAGGTAGCCCCATGATGTGACCCTGATGAAAATAAGTATTGCAGGACTTGGCATTTGGTATCAACATGGAGTTGGAAGCTATAAAAAGGAGGAATACTTCCTTGAGGAGATATTTGCTAATGTGAAGATAATATGGTCATTCATTCCATAAGAAGGGAGGGCTTTAGCTTTGATCATGAAGATAATATAGTCATGCATGCCATAAGAAGTAGGGAGGGCTTTAGGTTGATCATGAAGTCTCCCATGGAAGCTCAGCAAATGCTTTCAGGTACTAATATGCTTAAGCATGGATCTACTGGCTGGCATCCACTCAACTAGATGTGGTTTGTCCTAATGATGGGTTGCTTTAGGCTGAAGAATGAGGAAGCCATGAGGAAAATGACAGAGATTAACACAGATCTCTGAGAGAGAGAAGAATGATAGAGCCATAAGAAAGCTTGAGGAAGATGAAAATGTGTGTTGCAAAGACAATTGAACTCCCTTATCTGTCTACATGATGAATGTTTTGTCTAAGCTAGACCACCATCACTTTCAATGGTGCATGTGATGTTTGAACTAGCCATCATGTGCATAATGATCCTAATCTATCACTTGAATTGGAGTGTTCAGCTCATGTGAAGGCACCCATATTGAGTATGCTATAATGGGCCCCTAGGGTAGCGAGGCTGAGTATCTTTCCTCGTGCTATGTGCTCCTATTAAAGTTGGTGCATTGGCTTTCATGGTTGGATGTAGTTAATTCCTCTGACTCAAGAATTCTTTGTGTTTGGTTGTGTATCTACATCTTCTTTCTGAGCGTGTATCAAACATTGGCTAAGTTGTGAACTAGCTTATTGGCTATCTTGATGCTTTTGTAGTCCACACTTTGGTCTTCAAGCATGCCACCAGACTATGCCACTCATTTGTGGTCACTCAGAGGAATTTCTTGTAGTAGCCCACGACACCTAGCAATTGCTTCAATTTGTCACTGGTCAGCATGAACCTCTCTCAATGAATGTGCAGTCAATCCTAGGCTTGCTAGACCCAATCCACTCAATTCTTGTAGTGACCAGCACATCACGGCACAAACTCAATTGACCCCTCCCTAGTAGGATTGCCAAGGGACATTATGAAGAAACACTTGAAGAAGGGGATGCTTATTCTTTTGCACAATGCCAAATTAGGCCCCCTCGAGACAAATCTCAATTTAGGATGGAACGGGCTCTACTATAGTAGTTGGCCAAGGTTTTCACCAAAGGGATAGTCTAGCTATGTGATTTGTAGGACTAAGTCATCCTTGAGCCCTTTAATAGAAGCTGAGTTACAATACCATGTGTCCATTTGTATTAGTGACATTCTTTTGTGGGATTCATTAGTTTTTACAGGTGTATTATAAATTTTTTTCCCAAGATTGCAGCTCCATTATATGAATTAACTAAAAAGGATGTAAAGTTCAAATGGATTACCCAGCTATGTGTGTTGTATTTCATGACTTGAAAAATTGAGCTCTAGCTACACCCATTGTGAGGCAACCTCGATGGGATATCATTTTTCATGTGCATGTTGATGCCTCTAGATATGCCTTAGGGATTATATTGGCACAACCAAATGATAGATTGGGTTATATGGTATATTATACTAGGCAGTTGTTGTTGACACCTATAGAATCTAATTATGGAACTACTGATTGTGAAACCTTGGGCATGAACTTCAGTGTGCCAAATTTGCGACACTATTTAATTGGAAATCCATTTATTTTCTATGTGGATGATTAGGCTTTTCTTTATTTGATCAATAAGATTGTCATTCAAGGATGACTTGTTCATCGGATGCTTCTGTTACATGAATTCAATTTTAAAACCATTCATAAGCTTGGTAAAATGCATGTGGGAGCCAATTGCTAAATGTTGATGGTTGGATTTGATCACTCCCTATTCGTTAATTTATGGACCGTGCCTGGTGTTCAATGCTTGTGAACCCTTAACCCATTATGTGAACTTTGAAGTGGTTGGACAAAGATGCTAGCTCTTGTAGTCCTTAGTAAGTTGTGTGTGCAATGATGAAAACAAATGTCAATAGAAATAACTTGGAGGTCAGGGTTGCTATTGAAAGGGAAACCATATGATGATGGGGGATTGAACATTGTGAGCAATTAAATAGACAATAGAGAATCAATATAAACAAGTTGGAAGAAAGGCCCTCTTGTATTAAGAGGTACATGTTTTGAACAAAGTTGCCTTGTCTTGAATTCAGTACTCAATTATGTAAGCTCCTATCCTAGCATGCTAAGCTAGAGAGAGGTTATGAGCCACAATAAATGTCACTCTCCTCCTCTCTATTGAGTCTCTATTACAATGCTTCTCTCTAAGTAGACTAATTGTAAAATTGACTTCTATTACTAACACTCATGATTTGCTAGACCGTTGCACGCCACTACCACCCTTAGCTTCAATATGTCTCTTCCTCAGACTTGGGGTCACCACCTTAGCTGATGCTATCGCTCACTTGAAATTTAGCCAATGATGTACTTGCCTATTCACTAGCCACCATGGGTGACACCTACTCTTGCACCTGTGTTGGTAAGTTCACACATGTTGGCCTGACCCAAGGGCAAACATTTTGCCTCAACTTTCTACAACTAGGCCATCATGGGTTCGAGGCTTACTAGAACTAGGCACTGCTCAAATGGAGATGCATGGGGGTTGAAACCATGGGACCATTGTGTGCAGCCATGCAATTAGCATGGAGGAGGAAGGGCCAGGGGCATCATTTAGAGGAGCTCAAGAGGAAGTTGGTCTAGGATATGGAGGATCAAAAGGATTCAACATCTGAGAGGAAGCTAGGGATACAATGAGCGTATGTAAATGAGAGGCCTGTTGGGATTAGTAAGAAAATCAATATACCACAATTCAATGAGGGGGTCCTCGAAGGGTTCGGTGATGCCGAAGGCATTGTCAAAACGAGTCACATATAATCTTGCTAGTGTGACTCCCTCCAACCATTTGAATCTCTAGTCCTTGCAGAGGTCTTGAATATTATTGCGCGTGCACTTGTGGCTATTGAATAATTTCTCTACTCCCTAAGTAGTGCCGTGTAGTAATTTAAAAGAGTTGGCATAGTGGGGCACAACAATGCATGGGTCCAAGCTACTATAAGGTGCCTCTTTGCCTTATGTATATTATGCTAGTGGGCTACTCACTCCTAGACAAAAGGATCCAAACTAAGAATGTCTTGGTCATAAATAGAGACTTCTGGGTGACCGGCCTGAGTATCGCATTGTGGAGAGGTTGAGGTGGGGCTAGAGGGGGATTAACATGTGTGACAAAGCCCAATAAATGATAGGGAATCAGTCTCAATTGGGCACTCAGTGTAAAACTTTAGTTGCTAGAGTGGCAACATGGATAATATCCCATCTCTCCAAAATGGGCTCTACCTCAAAAACCCACTCGAACGAATTCTAACTAGCTATCTCAAAATGGGAGGGTCTACCTCAAAAACCCACTAGGGAAAAGTCTAACTAGCTATCTCACTGGGCGGTGCGAAAAGCTATATTGCCTTGTCAAAATGTATTGAACTATCAACATGAGCTGGGAGACATGCCTGTACACCCATATCAACAAAGAAAACCAAGTGGGTCTTAGTCAACACTTCAACTCATAGCTCAACAATCCCTTGGTTAGGAGGATCCAATAAACAAAAGGCATGGGATGTGTTGTCTTCATCCATTGCTTTAGAGTGACCTTAAGCACTCAAGCTGTACCTTTAGAGATTGAGGCAGGGTTTTGAATGGTTGCCCAAATCTGAGGAGAGATTGAGAGAGATGCTGAGGTCTGTGGCCTGCAATCGAGTCACTGTTGTCAGACTCCCTTCAACAAGTGCTTGTCAGGTGCCTGGAGAAGTCAAATAAGTGACTACAGCTAAGAAAATTGTACCACCTTTCTTTTGAGCCACATATTCTTGGATTTTAGACACTCCACTTCCTCTAAGTCCTAGCAAAGCCTTGCATTCTCTGTCTGAGTTTGGGCCTTGGCCTGTAGGATTTGCCGGTCGCCTGTCACACATTCTGTAGGGCTACCTATGGTTGAATAGCTTTGGCAACAATCATCACCTAGGAAGCCTACGTGACTTCTCCACCTCACATTGTAACTTACCTTGGTTCCTTTGTAGCTCAATGTGAGTGTTTTAAAGCTACCTGTGCGATTGTACCAATTCATCATAAACATTTTTTTGGCAATCTAGTTGCTCTTGTAGGTTGTCCTATACCTCACTAAGGGTGGTTTGTGCTTGGTCGTAAATTGTCCGTGTTCTCCTCAAAGAGCTTATCCAACTACTCTCGTTACTATTTCTAAAGCAAGAGGTTGCGATTTAGTACCTCGAGAAGGAGCTAGTGGTTGGCTAAGTAATCTAGGGCCTGGGCCACCACAACCATGTTCTCTCTTAGGCAATGCCATTGTGTCTCTATGGCATACATGTCCATGTGATCATCCTTGAACAATGAAGGGTTGAGAGGAAAAGTGTGAGCTAGAGGCAAAACATAGAGAAATTTGGGTGGCATGAGTAGAGTAGTTGAGTTGGCCAAAGGTTGTGGTTACCACTTCATTTGATGTCTTTTGCCCTGGCTGTGGTCTTGTGCCCTATTTTTTTAGTTAGGGCTCTTTTGAATTTTCCTACTCCCGCTACAGCCTTCCTTGTCCTCATCCTTTTTACTCATTACTTCTAGACCTTTTGTCATCTGACTTAGAATCTTGTGACGGAGAAGAGGAGCCTTCACCTTCATCTTTCTACATCACAACTATTGGTGCCTTGCCCTTCAATTCTCTAGAAAATTTAGTAGCTAGCTCTTTTTTATTTTTTCCAGTTAATATCTTTGGTTGATGAACTACTATCTGTGGAGTTTGCAATTGGACCCTTCGAGCTGTTCATCTACAATTGCTCGGCACTTTGGATCCACTTCTTTCAATTCCTTGGTTTTAATGAATTTTACATACTCAGCCCAAATTGGACATTCAAAACAAAGATGATTCTCTCTATCAAAAACATCATATCTTCAAAGGATTTGTATTCTTCCTCTTGTCATTACTGACTTTGTCTTTACTCTACTTGGGCCATGCCAATTCGCCACTTATTAGTCGAGAGTCAATTGTCACCTAGTTGGTAGATACTTGTCAACTTTTATCATTGAACGAATAATTGGATTCATCATGCCCAAATTTAGTTGCAAGTGTTGCAATACTTTGTTTTGAAATTATCCTTTGTGTGTCCACTCCTAGGACACATATTGCACCATTTCTCATTGCTACCTAGATTCTCATGAATGCCCAATTTCTTTGGTGCCTTTTTTAGCTTATCCTTCTTTGATGGTGCTTCTTCAGTGTCACTATCTGCATCTTTCTTCTTTGCCTTGCCCTTAATGCCTTCACTCTTTTTTGTTCAAACAATTCTTCATATGTCAATCAAATTCACTATATTTGGCTCGTGAAATTCCACTTAAGTGCACCTTGTAATCTGCTAGGACCTCATGCACTTATCATATGGCACAGTTGTCAGCTGGTTGATAAGAGCTTGCATCTGAAGTACAAAGTCTTGGATGAACTTATTTTGTTTGAGATTCCTAATCTTGGGGCGAGCATTTTCCTCATTAAATTCCTATCTGAATTGACATAGGAATGCCTCAAGCATAGCATACCAATCGGTGGGGAACTACCCAATTGGAAATTGGTTGAACCATCTCTATGCATTTTTTAACCAATGTACATGGGAAACAGTCCATGTATTCTTCTTCAAGATGGATTTTAGTTTAGAATCTGTTGGACCCTTACAATTTCTTGTTGCTAGTCTCCAAGTGGTAGCTGAACATCACTTAGATGAGTCTGAGGCAATCAAGGGGTGATTGCATTAGGTAGCCCACCTGGATGAATTGTGTCTCCAAGCAATCTTGTCCACAACAAGTGATTCAAAGGAGAAGGAAAGCATGACATGGCACACATATTGTACCTAAATGTTTCAAAAAAAGAATGTTGGCGCTACTATACAATGCTAAATTGGGACCCCTCAAAACCACTTTCAAACTAGGATGGAATGGGCCCTACAGGTTAACTAAAGAATTTGCTAATGGAGCCGTATAGCTCAAGGATCTACAAGGAAGAGTGTTTTCCAAGTTGTACAATGGGAGAAAAGTAAGGCATTACCAAGAAACAAGCTCGTTACACCACGTGGCTCGAATACAGGTCACTAAATAGTGACTTGGTTGAGCCTTGAGTATCAGCAAAAGCATGCCAACAAGCTATTTGGATATAGTGGATGGGGTAGCTTGCATGTAGACATATGCAGTTTGAGAATTACGAGGGCATTAATTTCATCTTATCATACCAAAGAAGGGGGTGTTTTATTGAATCATGCAGTCACTAAGGTGATAAGACGTCCATCTCTAGCTATTGTTCATTGCTTCCCTTTGCCTTTGCTTCCACCTTCGCCTACATCTGTCTTCATTTGCACCATCTTCTTGATTGCGGAGGAATGCAAGCACACATTATCCACTGGAAGTAATGCAAGTTGTCTTCATGGGTTTCTCCCCCTCATTCAATCATAGAGTTTACAAATGAGGTCCTCAAGGAGATTTCGAAATGCAATTGTCTATTTTGTTTTGTAAAACTTCCATGGGATAAAGATTGGGATGAGGCTCTTGCAGAAAAATTTGGCTTCTTACGATAGAGAGGATCATAGTGTCTTAATACAAGACATACATGTTCAGTTATTATCTATAGCATTGTTGGGAGATGTTTTCTAATTGGTAGATGTTCAGTTATTATCTATAGCATTGTTGGGAGATGTTTTCTAATTGGTAACTTTGGCAGCACCAGGTGCATTGGTAGCCAACGATAGATGTGACAAGTACTTTGAGGTGGATAGTTAGTCATCATTACAAGGTTACTTGATTAGCAAGTCCCCGGATGAGGGTCTCAAAAATTTCTCTTGATTCATCTCATAATTTATAGGGCTAAAGAAGAGTGTCGGGTATGTGCCTTGCGAGTACATTGCTCGGATGATTGCTACCTCCGGAGACACCCAAGAGGTGGATTGGATGTCTACCTTTGACAAAACATTTGAGACACAACTCAAAGTTGTTAGTCGAGGCCAAGCACACTGCAAACTTGGGCCACAGCTTTGCATGCTGCACCACTTGTTGACCTCAAGAGAAGTGTAGCAGCCAAATGGCCTTCCCAAAACTAGCACTGGAGCACCATCCGGCATAGAGAAATGTGCCAAGGAGAAAGGCAGCGAGTGGGAGGAGTCTTAGGAGAAAGGCAATGATTAGGAGAAGCCCAAGGAGAAAGGCACTGAGCAAGCAAAGTCCAAGGTGAGAAAGATGGAGGCGAAGGCTTCTCTTCGCCATCATAGGATTCTAAGTCAGGTGGCACAAGGTTTGACTCAAAAGTCACAAGAGTAAGCGCGATAAGGAAGGCTTTGAGTAGTCAGAGTAGGAAAAATTGAAAGAGCCCCAATAGAACAAACAGGGAGCCCCAGCAGAAAACCTCAAATGAAGTGGTTGCCCATAGCCTTGGCTAGCTCAACTATTCTACCCGCACCACCAGAAGTTCTTCAAGCTCTATCTCCGACCCACACTTTTCCTCTCAACCTTTTGTTGTTTGAGGATGATCACATACATAGGTATGCCATACAGATGTCATGGCATTGCCTAAGGGAGAACCGCGTCCCACATGCCTTGGATTACTTAGCCAACCCATTGGCTCCCTTCTCAGGTACTAAATCACAACCTCTTCCTTTAGACACAATATCAGGATCAATTGGTTAAGTTCTTTGAGGAAAACATGGCCAATTTATGGAAATCATAGAAAAACCTCAGTGCAGAACCGGATAGCCTACAAGAGCAATTGGATTGCCAAAAAAATGTTTATCATTAATTGGCGCAATTGCATAGCTAACTTCAACACTCTCACACTGAGCTTCAGAGGGACCATGGTAGCTTATAGTGTGAGGTAGAGAAGTTGCGCACTGCTAACTCTGGACTCCAGGCTTCCTAGGTGATGATGGTAACCGATGCTACTTGGCTACAGATAGCCCTACAGAATGTGTGATAGACGTAAGCCAACCAACAAATCCTACAAGAGGGACAAGCCGAGGCAACAACCTTTAGAGAAGAGAATGCAAAGCTCTGCTAGGATCTAGATGAATTGGAGTGTCTATGGGCTAAGAATACATGGCTCAAAGGAAAGTTGGTATAATTTTCTCAACTGCAATCAGTTATCCAACTTCTCTAGGCACTTGGAAGACACTCGGTGAAGGTGCATAGGCAAAGGGAGTCTAATGATGATGGCTCGGCATTAGGCCAAAGACCTCACCATATCTCTCAACCTCTCCCTTAGATTTGGCTAGCCATTCAAAAGCCTTCCTTGAGCTCCAAATGTACAATGATTGCTTCACATCACTCCAAAGCAGTAGATGAAGATGGCATGGCTTAGGCCTTATTGTTATTGGATTTTGCTACCCAAGGTTTTGGTGAGCCATGAGTTGAAGTGGGTACTCAGACCCACTTGGTTTTCTTTGTTGAGATGGGTGTATGTGTATCTCTCTTGGCTCATTTTTCTAGCCCAACACTTTTTGACGAAGTGGTTTAGGTTTTGCCCCACCCAGTTTTGAAATTCGTACTTAGACTTCACCTGAGTGGGTTTTTGAGGCTTGGAGGGACATAATGTGATCCCTATTACCACCCCGGCAACTGAATTTTTGTGTTGAATGCTTGGTCAACACCAATTCCCTATCTGTTATAGGTATCTACAACACATCAACCTAGCAGACCAACACTAGAGGAAGGTGGATAAAGTACATCTGTTTTGACATCACATGCTGCTGTTGTTCCTACTTCATCTCATCATGACTTGACATTGCAAGATCAGTCTATGCTTGAAATGCAGGAGAATAGGAGCTTCACAGATAACATGCATGCTCTGGAAACTCGTGTTGCTGCACTTGATATGCCTGAAAATATTGATTCTTGTCCTCTTGCCTCTTTGGATGAAGTTCAGTCTCGGGTCGATATGACTATTGTTGATGACACTAAGCCTCCAATGGATAAGCCTATTTTTGATAGTATTGATGCTTTTATTGAGGATGCTCAATCTGAGCTAGCTTCTTTAGCTTCTGAGTCTCAGCTGATTAGGCTTATTTTGGAAATTGTTGTTGATCCATGTGATCAAACAATAAATTAAATTAATAGTGTCTACCACACCCACTGATTCACATGGCAACAACTCTACTTTTACTCTTGAGGAATTGCATCCTATGATGGAACAAAGTTTTGACCATACATAAGTTTCAACTTCCTGCTTATGTGAAGGACAATCACAAGGGTCAAAAAAACTATATTTTAATGATGGCATTGTTACATTACTTCATGGTTTCTTGGTTGAACAGGGCATACAGCTCGAGGATGTGATCTTCATGTCCTCTCCTCTAGCCTCATAGCTTCGGTCTTTTTCATTTTGGATCTGTGCATCTTGATATCATGTCCTTCTTGACAGATGTTCATATTCCACTTTCCTTTATGTACTTTTTAGTGTGGAACAGATACGTAAACATTTTCACTTTTCTAGTTTTCAGTTAGCCTCCTAGCTTTACCTAGGAACCTACTTGTAATCTTTTTCTTTTTGTACTTCATCGCTGGTTTTTACCTCTTCTAAGGTTTCCCGCAGAGAAATATAAGATTTCACCAAAGAGAGAGAGATATATATATATATATATATATATATATATATAGAGAGAGAGAGAGAGAGAGAGAGAGAGAGAGAGAGAGAGAGATGATATGATTGTATTAAAGTCCGTGAGAGACCCTTCAGGATCTATGGAACTCACCTATTAACTAATAGTGATCCCTTATCTAGTGAAGAGAAAAATCTTATAGCTTTGTCATGTAGTGAGTACTTGTTGGACCAGCTTGTGAGATAGACTCAATACCTTGTTGCGACATTCTAAAATATCTTTTAAGTAGCCTCCTAGCTTTTTGGGTGGCTACTCCAGCAGATTCTTTAGGTCTCTGCTTTCCCATATCCTTCTCTGATGTGTGCGTACTCTACATCTGAGGAGTACATGCTGCTCATTTTCTACTTCTCCCGTGGAGTAGATTTTGTAGATTCTTTCCTCCTAGGTCTTGCCCCTCTCTACCCCTCTCTACCTCAAGATCATGTGAACTAGTTCTGATTTTACAAATCAGATGTCTTTTAAATGGTGATATGTCTTCCCCAAGTATTTCTGCATTCCATAATTGTCCATTGAGTTAATTTATTGTTTATAAAATTGCATTTTTGTCCTTGAGTTTTGCCATAGTTTTTGTACCATTTTTTGCATCACAATCTCTCTTATTTCACATGCATCTTCTGGTATATCAGTGGTAGTTAAACCCCATGATTCCTGTAATGAAGGGGGAGAATGGGCATTAATTTAGAGGCCCTTTAGGGGGATTTAAGGTTGGACATGTGGAGGGACTATATAAGTCTCCATCCACCACTCATTGTAACACCTTTTGATGTGACATCTAATCCTATCTACTCCCTCCTCCTTCCTCCTATGTGCTGCCTATAGGCTCTCTCTCCCAATCTCTCTCTATCTCTCTCTTCCCCTCACTCTTCCTCTCTCTTTCTCTCTCTTCCTCTCCCTCTACCCCTTCCTCTCCTTCTTCCCCTTCATGTCTCTCCCTCGTACCAATTCTACTCCTTTCTCTAATCTTCCCGCCGCCCTTTCATTGCATTGGTATCAGAACCCTACCTTGTACCCTTGCAGTAAACAAAGGAAGCCTTCGAGTCATGGTGTACCATCATGCCAACATGCAAGCAAGAAATCTATGACCAAGACCGTGACCAGACAACGATGTTGACTAGGGAATCGTCACATCTTCCAAATCAGCTTGCGAGGAGCCACGAGGTGGTAGGAGTTTGCATATGCTTGGAGGATTGATAGGATGCCTCACCAACCAAAGGACTAGGATGGCACATCCTCCTACGAACCTCACCAACCTGTCTACCTACAGCTAGCATAGGATGTTTTGTCTAGTTAGTGGACTACAGGATCAAGCTGACGATACTCAACATAGCCGGTCCTGATGACAAAAAGACCAGATCATCAACAACGAGTTCCATCCCCCTCCAAATAGATAGCGACCTATTGAACCTCATCCTTTGATTGGACTCCCATCTGGCCCTGCTATTGTTCCTTGCCGTGGTCTTGCTTCGCTCCAATTGTCCGGGACCGTGAGGCCGTCGCTGCCTTGCATCACTCCCATTGCTACTGCTTGGCCATGCCACGCCATGCCCTACCAATTCATCGTGGTCACTTGCTCATCGTCTTTCGTTCTCTCTGTTCTCCTCCGTCCCCGCGCTGCCGCTACCTATCCCACCTACAAAGAAAAAACCTTAGGTTAGCTAGTGTTGGTTGGGTTAGTTACTTGGTTAGGTTAGTTAGGTCTGGCTAGCAATTAGGTTAACCTAACTAAGGTTTAGTTAGTAGCTTAGGTTGGTTTAGACTAAGTCAGTGTACTAACTGTCATAGGGGTCTTAGGTTAGCGTTGTCCTAACAGTCCTAGGTGACGTAGGGAGCCCCCCCCCCCCAAAAAAAAAAAGAAAAAAGGGGAGGCCAAAAATTAGAATTTTCTAGCCTCTTTTAGGGGCTTTCCACAACCCTATTTTGGCTCATTCGAGCCCCATTTTGAAGCTTCTTCGACGACCTTTCTCCCAAGCCTCTTTGTCGACCTTTTTGTTTCCACATACTATCTAAGGTGCTCATTTATAGCACGGCATTGCTGTCCATTTCTCTTTGCCTACATTCGAGCTCCTCTCTCTAGGGTGACCATGCCACCGAAGCATGATCCTCGTGATATATTGCATGACTGTGATGAGGCTGCTCAATATGAGTAAGTGCCTGCCACAGTGGTTGCATCCACTGGTGGTACAGAGGTTCCTTCCACTTAGCCTCTCTCTCCTGCATCCCAAGAAGCGTAGGCAACACAGACACAATTTTTGAATGCCCTTTCCTTTATGCTCCAAGGTGTTTTCCGCCAGACAAGACAAGAGTTCAGCCAGTATCTTACCACACCCACTATGTAGGATACCGCTCTTGCCATGATGGGACAATAGATTGGTTAGCAGATCACATCTACCATTGCTATGCAGGATAAGGATAAGTAGCCCGCACTCTAGCACGGGGATCAGTTAGATAGCCATGATGAGTTCTTGGGCCCATGCAGAGGGTTTATGGCTGATGCACGCCATGCCTATGAGCATGTACCCCAGCATGGGAATTACATTTATTTGGGTGATGCTTTTTTTGTGCCGCAGAGCACTTTCTTGACAGATACTAGGCCACCTTTTGGCTCACAATTTCCTATTTCTATGCAGGCTGGGCCATTTATACTATGCCGACATTTGGGTATGCATTCATTCAGTATTGCATGCATGATCATGCTTGGATCTAGTTTTGGGTTATAGGGCAGCTGGGAAAGAGGTCAGTCCTCTTCTCAGGCTTTTACTGCACCATCTTTTCAGAGGGATGTCTTTAGAAGGTAGACTCAGCCAAGGTGCATGTTTCTATGGCTCCTTCAATAAACATCTTTAGTCAGACACAACCCGTGCATCAGGTTGGTGGTGTTACTACATATCAAAATGATGTAAATGGGCAACAAGTGACCACAAAAGATATGCTCTCAGATGCATATGCTCTTATAGAGCCTTGCCTAAGGAAGTGTGGGATGAGATGCCCTTTCCTCACTATGTGAGCCTTAAGCGTGAGGATGCCCAACATTTTGGTGGGTACAATAAGCAGTATACAACCAAGGATGCGAAGGATAAGCTCCTAGTGCATAAGTTTAAAGGGGGCACTCGCACTCCCAATGAGTTGGAGGAGTGTCTCACAAAGCTGGAAGGCTATTTCTGCTTCTACCCCAAGTCTAAGGAGGAGCGCATCATTTTTGCAGGTATGCATATGTAGGACTATGCCCACACATGGTGGCGATACATGAGGGATTCGCCTCAGAGACCAACCACCTGGAGGGTTTCAAAGAATCGATGGTCACTACATTTGTATCCCCTCTTGGATTAGCACTTGGCTGAATTCTATGCCTTTTCACAGACCGGTACGATCCAAGAGTATTTGTAGTGCTTTTGGAGGCTTTTCCTATTTGTGTAGGATGTATCTGAAAAGGGGAAGTTGTTGCGTTTCATCCAAGGGCTAAGTCCTTCTCTGGCTGCAAATGTGAAGGTGCATAACCCTCTAACTATTGAGAGGGTTGCTCAGCTACTGGTAGAGGTATTCGAGCCAAAATATTCCAGCAAGTATAAGAGTGGAATGTTGAGAGTTGTGGTGCCATGAGCACATGTAGAGCAAAGGTATGAGTAAAGGGCAAGCTGCCACATGGCATGGAGGAGATATCCCACATGTGAGCAAGCATATGGATGTAAGTACCCTCACCTATAAAAGGAAGGTTCATTTGAAGTAATATCAATCAAGCATTTTGCACTATCTCAATATTCTCTTTATGAGTCCAAGCTAATCTATCTTGGAACCTAATTGACTTGAGTTATAGATCATCATCACTCTTAGGATTCATCCACCTTAGATTAGTGTTGTCATTAGAGTAGATTAGGGCCCATAGGAGAGCTTGGTCCATGCGCTTTAATATGGCATCAGAGCATGGTTGTCCCTTGAGTTGAGGTGCCATTCGTGAAAGTTCATCATTTGAGAGATTCTAGAGTTTTTCCATCATTGTATGTGAGTAATATAGAGAGAGAGACTTAGTTCATTGAGAGATATTCTGAGTGTGTTCATTTAGCTCATTGCTTCTTGTGAGAGAGAGTTTAAGTTCTGGTTTATCGCATAGAGAGAGAGATTAGTTTCTTTCTAAGGCTGGAGAGAGAGAGAGCCAACAACAAGTCTCCAGCATCCACGGGCAAAGGCGTAGCCAGCACCTTCATGCTCTCAATGACCTACAACACCTAGCAACATTGAACAATTTGTAGTTGGAGCTGAAGGAGCTATAGAAGAGCTGCTTTGAGCATGTAACGGGCTCCCACAGTGCCTCACAAACGAATGCTCCACTGTCTTCAACCGCCAACAGTGCCCTTGTATGAAGGTCCTCCACCACAGCTAGACGACCTTCAGCAACAAAACGTTTCTTGCCCCATCCATGTGTAGCAACCACTCGCCATCTAATTCTACGACTCCCAAGCTACCTCAACACAATGCCATAGCAGCTCACGATGGACTTCCCTCCAGCGCATCTATAGCAATGACCTGAGCCAAGCCAAACGACTCCATCGACAGACGCATAGTTGGTTGTATACTACCCTACTATGGTCGCGTGAGTATAGCCTTGCCAAGGCGAGGTGTTGTAGAGGCTTGGGCATGCTACAGGGTCGCGATGACTCCTATGCAACAGCTGTGGTAGAAGGTCATGGATGCAAGCTCACCCACACGCTCCTGTATCAGCGGGACCTTAGTGTAGGCCGTGACTCTACAAGACATCTTCCACCCTCCATACGCTGTGTAGACACCATCTCTTTGAGCCCCGATTGCTTCAGCGAACTCCTCCAAGCTCCGTCGTCGTCGCACCGCTGCAGACTGCAAAGCTTTTCCTTTTGTTTTTTCTAAGTTTGAACCTTAAGCCACGTGGCAGTCCCATGACAGGACATGTGGCAGATAAGGTTGTTTGTGGGTAAGTTAACCTTGGTTAAGTTTATAGTTGGGTTCAATTTAGTTGGACCATGGTTAAATTTTCTTAACCTTGGGTTAACCTATTTGGGCCAAAAGATTGCCACATGGCACAGAGCCACCTCAGCATAGTTTGTAAGTAGCATATGAACTCTTGTGCTATATCATCAAGGCCCCTCTTCTTCATAAAAACTTCGACAAGGCGTAACTTGCAATCCAAGAGGAATTTGCACAGGCTCCAAAAAGGAAAAATAATCGATTTTTGGAGCTCTATGCACCTGTCAACTTAGATTTTCTGTATGCAATTAGACACTGCCAAATTTGAAAGTATCTTTAACTGGTAAGACCTTTGCAATGGCAATACGCACCCCAACTGTTGAGAAATTCACCGGGGAAGGATTTCATACCTGGTCTACACAAATGAGGTATCTCTTGATGCATCAAAAGCTTTGGAAGACTGTAAAAAAAGACATACGCACAACACAAAATGATGCATGGAAGGAAAAAGATGAAGCAGCACTATCACTCATTGGTTTACACTTGGGTCCAAACATAATTCATCATATGGACTCCAAGGATCATGCAAAGGATGCATGGGATGAGCTGAACACAGTGTTTGGTGCAAAAGCCAAAAACCAAGAAATCCATCTTAAGATTGAATTCTATGGTATGCACATGGGCTTCAATGAATCCATGGCACAATTTGTCAACAAAATCAAAAGCATTATGACCCAAATAGAAGGCATAAATGCAAAAGTAGGAGAGAAAGATGCACTTGCAATTCTCCTTAAAAGCATGCCTGCATAGTATAGTGCATTGACAATCACTTTGAAGAATTTGCCATATCCAAAGTTTGAGGAATGTGTATCCTCTCTTCTTGAAAAAGAAAGAGAGTCAAAGGCATCGACATCAACATCGACATCGACATCTACATGCAACAACTATAATGAAGAACAAGCACTATTCAGTAAAACATCAACAAAGTGCTACCATTGCAGAAGGATGGGTCACTATCAAAGTGACTACAAACTGAAGAACAAACCAAAGTGTCACCATTGCAAGAAGCTGGGACACAAGGAAGAAGATTGCAGATTGAAGGACCAGCAAGTCAACTACATGGAGTCATCATCAAGACATGAGCAAAATGACAGGAACAACATGTATTGAGAAACAAAAACCTTGCCAACCTTGCCTATATTTTGTAAATCAAATTTGACCACCTGAAAGTAGCTATGTAAGCACCCAGGGAAGGATTTGATCTTGTAACTCACATCTGACCACCTTGCAGTAGCCAAAGGATCATGGCACCAAGGGGAGGTGTTGAGAGTTGTGGTGCCATGAGCACATGTAGAGCAAAGGTATGAGTAAAGGGCAAGCTGCCACTGGCATGGAGGAGATATCCCACATGTAAGCAAGCATATGGATGTAAGTACCCTCACCTATAAAAGGGAGGTTCATTTGAAGTAATATCAATCAAGAACTTTGCACTATCTCAAGATTCTCTTTATGAGTCCAAGCTAATCTATCTTGGAACCTGATTGACTTGAGTTATAGATCATGATCACTCTTAGGATTCATGTGGCAAAGGACTGGGGTTTGTTTTGAGACAGTGTTTTGAGACAACAACATGGAGTTATAGCTTTCGAGCGTAAAAAATTTACAGCCAAGGAATTGGACTATCGTATTTACGATCAAGAAATGCTAGCCATACTACATGCTTTTGAGAAATGGCACCACTACCTGTACGGTAGCAGCATTAAGGTTAAGATGGATCATAGGACACTCAAGTACTTCCTTATGCAGCACAATTATTCCATGAAGCAGAAAAGGTGGTTGGTTGCAATCCAATCTTATGATTTTGACATTGAGTAAAGGAAGGGGAAAGAAAATGTGGTTGCTGATGCTTTATCTAGAATGTGGGCTTGTAGTATGTATGCCATTTCCACCATCTATCAAGATTGGATTCATGGGATTTAGGAAGAGTATATGTAGGATTCAAAGGCAGCTCCCATATTTCTAGAGTTACTGGAGCCTTCAAACCAAGGGCATGCAGGAAATGTGCTCATCTCCTACAGTAAGCCTATAGCAAGACATGCTGGTATCACTAAGACATATGAAAGAAGCAAACAAAGTTTCATCTGAGATGGCATGTGGCGAGATGTGGTTAAATATGTCACTGAATTCTTGCCTTGCCCATAGAATAAGGTGGACAACCAGTTACCCGTAGGTCTCTTATAGCCTCTCCTTGGCTGAATTTTGCTACAACAGTACCAAACACCTTTCCATTGGCATGAGCCCTTTTGAAGCAATGTATGGATGCAAGGTTCGGGTGCCTCCTCTAATGGCAGACATACTGTGAAAAATCAGCAAGCAAGGAGTGACTTGGAAAGAATGGATAACCTTCTACAATTGGCTAAGAAGAATATGCAGGATGCCCAAGCCAAGCAGAAGAAGTATGCAGATGAATGCAGGAGATATCTATCTTTTGAAGAAGAGGATTATGTGCATTTATGCCTCCATAAGAACCGTTATGCCTTGCTGAAAGGTAACACCAATACAAAGCTTTCTCATAGGCATTACCATCCCTAAAGATCATTCGCAAAGTTGGAGAGGTGGCATATGAGTTGGAGCTACCCAGTATCTCCAAGATTCACAAATTTTTCCATGTGTCCTTGCTGAAGCCGCATGTGTCTAAGTTCATCATGAGCTACCACCTATGGATGAGGAGGGTCACATCCTCTATGCCTCTGAGTACATCGTGGTTTTCAGAGACCATGTGATCAGAAACAAGATCTACATAGAGTATCTTATCAAAAGAGTATCTTATCAAATGGCAAGGTCTCCCTGAGGATGAAAATTCATGGCAACCAGAAAGCATTGTCTAGGACTACCCCTATCTCCTCCCAGGCTGATGCTACACCGTCTGAACAACTAGGATGTAAAATTTTGTGGACGAAATTCTATGGGAAGGGATGGCTGTAATGAAGGGGGAAAATGGGCAAATTTAGAGGCCCTTTTGTTAAATCACAAGGCGCAACAGAATAGAAACTGAACAAAGAATAGAGAGTACACAACAAACTGGAGAGGAACAAAATTTTCCTTTAATACTGATGTAGTACCCAGATGATGGCTCCTTCCACCTGTGCACTCCCACAGTGGAGCTTAGGTGGCAATCTAGATAGATACTAGGTGAAGAGCTACTAGCTAGAAGATCTGATCTGATCTGAACTTATATGATACAATGGACTAGGGAGGTTGCCTCTTTATAGCTATGAGGGTAGTAGTCAGATCAACGTAGTCGGTGGAACTGACCAGTCAACCTAGTCGATGGAGCCGACTAGTCAACCTAGTCGATGGAACCGACTAGTCATCCATGGAATATTCAAGTGATATTCCATATACCGTCGCCTTGGGGGCTCCTGCCCTCGAACCCCCACTAGGGGGGCCCCTGGCCCCCTTGGAACCCCTCAAGCCCTAACAAGAATAAGGGGCTCCCACACAATCACCTTTCTACCATCAATGGTCTCATTTATAGACCTCATCTGACATGCAAGTCAAGATCCATCCAGTGTCCTAGGCTCACACACATGGATTCTCCTCATATGGGGGCCTTACAACTTGAGCACCTTGGACCACTGCTAGTTACCAAGAGGGTGGGTGTACTTACTGCTGCTGAAGGTACAACACCACCACTTGGAAATGCATCCCACATTTTCTTCAATGCTTCTATCTCTCTCTTCCCCTCACTCTTCCTCTCTCTCTTCCTCTCTCTTCCTCTTACTCTCCTCCTTCCTCTCCTTCTTCCCCTTCATTTGTCTCCCTCCTACCAATTCTACTCCTTTCTTTAATCTGCCCTCCCCCCTTTCATTCAATTCCATCCACTTCATCCCCTCTCTTTGCCAACCCATGAGTTGTGTAGCTTCCATCGCTTTGTGTAGTATCCTGCTGTTATTCATCTTCTCAACTTTGTTGAGATATGACATGAATTGACACAATGCTTGCCCTTCTAGAGGTAGCATACTTGTTTCATCTAATAGGATTGGGTAGGGTGTCTGTGCCTTTAACCCCTAAATCCCCTATTAGGAAGCATTTATCTAAATTTTCTATTCTTTCCCAATGAATCCTAGATAGCCCAGGTGCCCAAGTGGGACATCTGTAAAGGATTAGTGTTGGCACAAGCATGGTGTATAGAAACCTTCTCATTTATCAATTCCATAGATTTGCCTTCATTTATTTTGGAAGCTATATAGAGCTTTTAAACCTCCCAAAATCCTCCTTTCCATGCATGCATTCCATTTGTAGTTGTCGGTGAAATCTAGCCCTAAAGATTTATATGAGTTGACAGTTTCCAAGGGCTCCCCTCTAAATGTGACATCCACCTGTTTGTTACGTGTCCCGATGACCATCACTTTTGACTTGTCGATATGAACCTGCATTTTCGAGTGTTTGCAAAACTCTCTCAATACATGCAGATGTGATTGTAGGCTCTCCTTGTTCTTTGTGAAGAATACCACATCATTTGCATATACAAGCATTAACAAAGCGTATCTTTAAAATTTGCACACCTTCTTTGCTATGTATTCTCATCCACTCTTCCAATTTATCGATAAAAAGACCATATAGTGTTGATAATATTGGGTAGCCTTGTTTAACCCCTATGTCACTCCTTACTGCAACTTTCCTCTTGGAGCATGATCCATCTACTAGCGGTTGTGCTAACTCAATTAGAACCTTCTCATAGAGTTGATACGTGGCTTATCTGAGTTTTCGAGGGACTTTCAGCTTTCCAATATTTCCCATAGCCTCTTTCGTGGTATTGTGTCGAAGGCTTTCTTGAGATCTATGAAATAGTATAGTAGACAGCCTCTTTCCCACCATTGACTCCAAGGACATCCGTGGGTGGGGAAATGATAAAGAAAAAGAGATGGAAGAAGAAAGTGCTTGTTGTTGCAAAAGGACTAGGATGGAACAAAGGAAAGAGTGTTTGTGGAAGGACTAGGATGGAAGAATACAAGTTTACAGAAGGACTAGGATGGAAGAAAGAAGAGAGTGTTTCTTTTTTTTTTTGCAAAAGGAGGACTATTAAGTATTAAGCAAAACCTTAGAGCAAGCTCCATACGGGATGTACCATGCAATGCATGAAAAGCTCAAAAGCCAAAAAGAAAGGATTGGGGCTAAGAGTGCCATCTCAATCCTGTAGAACCCTCCGAGAAAAAGGGAGAACCCCTCCAACCTCGTAGGAATACAGTTCTCCTAGAAGAGGTTGCCTGTGGTATGAACCGAAAGAGAGTGTTTTTGGAATGACTAGGATGGAAGAATACAAGTTCAGTAACGTAATGTCGAGGTTGAGGAGTGAAGAAAATAAATAGAGCAAGAATGAGAGAAAGATGTGTTCTCACTATGATAAGGATGGGTGAGTGCCATAGTGTGTTTGCACAGATGAGTATGGGTGAACGCTCCAACTGACACTTTAACTGATAGTGTGAAATGAAAGGTTTGGAATAAATTCAATGGAGCACCTTAAATTTTGTAATTTTGATTTCATCTCCTTTAAAAATATCTAAAAAATTGCTTGTCTGTAAGAAGAGTGGGTTTTTTCTTAAATTTTATCCAAAAACTAGTCCAAAAGTATTTGTAAAAATGAATTTGTACATGGACAAGTCCAAAATTGATGAAATAAGTGTTTCAATGGATTTTGGAGTTGATGTGATGAAGTATACTTGTTAGCATGTCAAATTTTTATTTGATCATGATTATTGTTTTTGCATTTCTTTTTTAAAAATAGAACTTTCAAAGGTGTATTTTAATTTTTTTTATATACCTAAGTAAATGTTGCATGATTTTCATGCTTGGGTTTTCCATCCTAGCTATGCTCATGCTGGTGGTGCTCTTGTGTGGGTTATTTCTTTTTCTATTGAACAATTGCACACAATAAAATTGTTCATGTGGACCTCAGAATTGACACAAACCCGTGGACGTGTCAAAAGGATGTTTTTTTGAAGCTTTAATTTTTTGCAAAATGGGCATTACTTGTAATTTTTTTTGCCACCTCAAATGTAACTATAAATTTTGCAAATTGAGCACATGTATACTTTGCTCCTATTGTTTGTGGCATAAAATGTATACTTTGCCCAAAATCTACAAGTGCCCTTGTGTACACTTTGAACTAATATAATATGACAACAAGCCGTTATCATGTTTGTTGAAATGAAAATTGTCATGTTTGGCGACATGTAAATTGTCATGTTTGGTGAAATTTAAATCGTCACAGATTAGCCATCATTGAAATTATAAATCTTTCACAAAAAATTTGATGGGATTTATGCTCCTTATGCAAAGTGTGCTTGGAAACATTTATAATTTCATCAAGGGCTAGCACACATCGCTCTGGCCTCTAGCAAATGCAATCGCATATCATTGAATAAATTGTATTTTAAATAAATTGCATTTTAAAAGGTTTGCATCTTGAAAGAATTTCATTTTAAGTGGATTGCATTATAATTGCATTTTAAAAGAATTGCATTTCAAAAGGATTGCATGCTAAAAGAATTGCAATTGCAACATTTCATTTGATGACAAAAGAGAAGTGGGAATTGCAATTGTCTCATTTGCATTTTACTTCCGATTGCAATATTTATTAGACACAACCATACATCACACCATCTCTTCTTCTGAGTCACTAGAATTTGGTTCAAGGTGTATCAGTACAATGGACCTGGAAGATCTATGTGTACCCACACTTTGGCATATCACCACCACTGCATACCCCTTTCACATCTTCCAACACTCTACCATTTGCACAGAGGTAAACCAGCTTCTCCGATCTTTTTGATGTCAAGCGGTTCCTTGTGACGGAATGCACAAACTTATAGTTACTCAAGTTTCATCCGCTAGAGGAGTTGCTACAAGGTTTTGACAACCCCTTCATGGCCAAGGCTTGCAAATGAGTCGTGGATGCTCCACACTCTTCCCACCATCTCCATGCTAGCATACCTTCAACTAATTCTTTGATTCTTGGATAGCAAACAATCCTCTATTTCGAAAAGTTGAAAGTTCCTTAACAGCAGAGGCATACTCTATCCTATCCTCAAAGAAATATCCAAGAAGATCATGCAATGATTGCATAATCTATACATTTGTCTCTGTACGATATTCCCACCATTGTGGATCTAATATATGCCCAGCATAGTGCAAAGAGTTGTGAGCATGATTTTATCATTTTTGCACCATCTTTTGCAACGCGGTTCATTTAGTCATGCTATATCCACCTTCGCTTAGCCTGCATCTTCCTTCAAAACGTCCCTCTCAGTAGTCCACCAAGCCATATAAGCACTTTCCATGCTTGGCCCTTTCACTTCAACCTACAGATTGCAAACCAAATTGGCTTCATAGCTTCCACTACATCAGATACTCATCAGATACCCTCTTCCAAAATGCCAGATCATTAACCAACACCTTTAGGTCTCCCAATTCATACGAGAGTTGTTTGAGTGTGCCCCACTTTGTAGCTTCTACACTGAATAGCGTCTCGGTTACAAGGGCATGCTACTTTCACAATTGCTCCATCATTATATAGTTTGTGCCAAAACGTGTTTCACCTAGCTTCAAAAGCTCTAGCAGGTGATTCGCAGGTTGCTGATTCCTGGATATACCCAGTAATCGCTCATGGTTAAGAAAGTACAACATGAACTTTCGAGACTCATCCACGACAACTTTGAAGAAGTTTGTCTTAGGTGTTTTTTACCAATCCTCCAAGACAGTGGCACGAGCATGGCGATGCCCAAATACGTCGATATCTACAATTTATAATTTTCCTAGCATTTCAATAATTCTTAGCATTATCAGTAACTAGTTGAATAATATTGTCAGGACCGATGTCTTCCAATACATCTACTTAATTGCTTCCCAATTAATTCTCTTTTCTTAGCCTCACCGCTTGTATCAAACGATTGTCGAAAAGCCTCCCCTTTGAATATCACAACCATGACATTAATCAAGGGCTACTTGTTAACATTCTTCCATCCATCTGATACAATGGTGCAAGCAGTTTTCTCAATGCCATCATAAACCACTTGTTGCATCTCCTCTTTCGTCCTATTGCAGTATGCATCCAACATGCTATTACGGATGGCATCATAACTAGGCATTGTGAAACCTGGTCCAGCTTTAGCGACAAAGGCCATGTCTTTTTTCCAATGTGGGCTTTGCACCATGCTCATGGATATCTCGTGCAACAAATAGCTTCAAACACATCTTGTTGTGTCTTCTCGATATGTTATGCTTTAAAAGAAGGTTCCAAGGATTGTTGCTTCACACGTACATGGGCATTCATACGAGGCACATTACTACATTGTCCTCTTTACATATGCATGTTTGAGCAACTTGTTGACTGTGCAAGGGATCTTAGTTGTGAAAGCCAAAAGAACTCTAAGTACAAAAGAATAGGTAAACCCTATATGTGGGTCTCAAACCAAACTCAGCTAACTCAGGTGGCATACTAACTGAGCCACTAACTAGAGTACATAAAGATAGCTGTCATCTAGCTATTATTCATGGGTGGTGTACCAACCACATCTGCAACTAACAAGTCATTGACATAAATGCACAACGGTCACCTTGGCATATCACGAGTGGAGCTCGATATCTCAACACTCCCCCTCGAGCTCAATCCCAATTCCTGCACACCAAGCAGGTCTCTGAACTTGCGCAGCTTCTCTGCACCCAATGCCTTCGTGAATATGTCAGCTACTGAATCCTCTGTGCTGACATAAACTAGATCAATAAGACCTACTAGAACCTTCTCCCGCACATAGTGATAATGCACCTCAATGTGCTTTGTTCTAGCATGATAGACTAGGTTATTTGCCAAGTGTATACTACTCATGTTGTCACAATAAATGAAATTTGGCCCATCTGTAGACTGATGCATATCATAAAGTAGCTTATGCATCCAAGCTACCTCACATGCAGCCATTGCTGCACCCCTGTACTCAACCTCTGTGCTCAATAAGGCAACTATAGGTTGTTTCTTGTTGCTCCAAGTGACTGCAGCACTCCCAAAAGAGAACATCTATCCACTTGTAGATTGTCTATCAGAAATACTATCAGCCCAATCAGCATCAATGTATCCATGCAACTGTATCTGAACCCTAGTCTCATGAAATAGTCCATATTGTAATGTGGACTTCACATACCTCAATATGTGTCTAGCCGCATCCAAATGCGGTTTCCTTAGAGCCTACATAAATTGACTTACCAAACCAACAACATAGCTCAAATCTAGCTTGGTAATAGTCATATAAATCAAACTTCCTACTATGCATCTATACATAGTAGGGTTTTCCAGAAGCTCACCTGCATCTACGCTCAACTTCACATTTTGCTCCAAAGGAACTGAAATAGGCTTACAGCCTGTCATCCCATATTTGGATAGCATGTCCAATCCATACTGCCTCTGCAAGAGCCATATCCCACTTGTGGATCTAATCACCTAAATGCTCAAGAAGTAACGCAGCTCTCCCAAATCCTTCATCTCAAACCTCTGCTTCAATAGCATTTTCACATGAAGGATATCTTCATCACTATCACCTGTGATGATCAAATCATCAACATAAATGACAAGCAGCATAATGCCTTTCTTTGTTTTTAATAAAGTGAGAAATCTGCCTTGGAAATCTGAAAGCCAATAGTGACAAGATACTATCCTATCTTGTCAAACCATGCTCTGGGTGCTTGCTTCAAGCCATACAAGGCTTTCTTCAACCTACAATTAAACTTAGGATGAACAGCATGAACATAACCTGGTGGTTGCTCCATATAGACCTCTTCTTGCAAATCACCATGCAAGAAAGCATTCTTTACATCCATCTGATGTAAAGACCATCCCTTTGATGCAGCCATAGCAATGACTGCTCTTACGGTTGCCATCCTTGCAACCGGATTGAATGTTTCTTCATAATCAATGCCATAGATCTGTGCATACCCCTTGACAACTAATCTTGCCTTGTATCTATTCACAGAACCATCTGCATTGTGCTTCACCTTATAAACCCACTTGCAGCCAATTGCATTCTTGTCTTTAGGCAAAGGCACCAATTCCCATGTAGCATTTGCTTCCAAGGCATCCATTTCTTCATCCATGGCTTTCTCCCATTTTTCTTTTCCCATGGCTTGCTCAAAAGAAGTGGGTTCTCATTCATGTATCACTTTGACGATATAGGCATAGTGAATGGCTGTAAATCCACCATATTTTAGCCTATCCACAAGATACCTAGCTCTGGTAGACCTGCACAAAATAGACTCACTACCAGGTGCTCTTTAAACATCCCTTCTCTTCCTTACTCCAGGTGTAACAACATAAGGAATACCCAACTCATCATCAAGGCTCTTTTCTGAGCCATTGGATTCACCATCCACATAAGAGTGACCTACATTCACATCAACCATGGGTTGATCTACTTTCTCTTTTCCTTTTCATGATACTTGCATACCACTATCTGCATTGCTTTGAGGAGATCCTCCTGATCTTAATCTGCTTGTCCATAGCGAAGTATGTGAACCACTTCTTGAGGACACTATAGGTCCACTAATATTTTGTGATTGCTGCTATGAATTCTGTGCAGCATTACCATTTTGTGCATCTACATCATCAATCACATTTACTAGTTTATACCAGTTGCTCATCTCATCAAAAACAACATCTCTGCTCACTGTAAACTTACAAGTAGAAGGGTTATAGCAATCTATACCCTTTGTGCTACAGAGAATAAACAATAAAGATGCACTTCTCAGCTTTTGGATCCAACTTGGATCTCAAATCATTTGGCACATGAACATAGGCAATGCAACCAAAAACTTTCAAATGAGAAATATCTGGTTTCCTACTAGTATACCTCTCCTCTAGCGTCACGCCACTGTATTGCTGCAGTGGGAGTCCTGTTCATTATGTAGACTGCTATAGCAACTGCTTCAACCCAATAATAATTTGGCAGGTCTTTTTCGTTGAGCATGGCATGTGATACCTCTCCAATATGCCTGCTTTTCCTTTCTGCAAGTCCATTTTGCTGTGGGGTATGACTGCATGAATATTGCTGCTTTATGCCATGCTCTTGCAGGAAACTTGCAAACTCATTTGAGAGATACTCTCCCCCTCCATCTGACCTTAGGCATTTCATTTGTAGGCCTGTTTCTTTTACAACCATAGCTTTAAAAGCTTTGAAATGCCCAAACACTTCACTTTTCTTTTTCATAAAATACAGCCAAACTTTTCTACGATAGTCATCAATAAAAGTGACAAAATAATGACAGCCTCCAATAGATGTAGCTTTAGTAGTCCACACATCAGAGTGGATTAATTCCAATGGCCTCTTACTCTCTTGAACATGTCTAGGAAATGGTTTCCTTGCCTATTTTCCAAATTGATAGGCTTCAAATACCTTATGTATTTCTGCAACCTTGAACTTAGGCAATCCTGCAATAATATTTTGGGCCTGCATTAATTTAAGTCATTGTACATTAACATGACCAATGCGTTTATGCCAGATATCAATATCTGCAACTACACTGGTCCCTGTGCAAACATTGCTGCACTCAGGCATGTCCGCATCCAACGTAAACATCCTGCCCTTCTTCTTCCCTTTTGCTATCAAGCGACCTTTATTTTTCATATCCTCAACAAAGCATCCATGAGGATTAAATTTGACCTGCAAGCCCTGCTCAACCATAGACAAAGGAGTTTTACCAATCTACACAATACAATGTGCAGTATACCATACATCATTGCTTTCTTCTACACTTGTCACAGAATTGGTCATGTGCTGCACCACAAAACAAATGCTCATTTCTGTCATCACCCTGTCTACGAGAGGATGCATAATTGCCTTGCTGCAATTTTCCATTCATGCTGTCATTCTGCTTTTTGTAGCAGTCTTTAGCCATATGACACATTTTACCACAGTAGTAGCATTCAACATTGATGTTTTCTTTTTGGCCTCTCTGCCATCCACCATGACCTCTTTGGCTCTCCCTGCCTCTAAAATTACCACGTCCTCCTCCATAGGACTGGTTTTCTTGAATTTGCTACATACTCTGATTTCTGCCATGGCCTCCAGATCGGCCTGCTCTACCTCTGCCTCTACATCTTCCAGCATTTGAGTAGAAGACAGCTTCTTTTGAAGTTCCTCCTGAAGAAGATGCACCACCATTTCTCTGCTCTTCAGAAGAAGAGCAATCAACTCCTCAAAATCAGGAAATTTTTCACGAACGGCAATAGATATCTGGAATTGTGCATAATCCTTTCCTAGACCATTCAAGGTCACAGAAACTAAATCATCATCTTCTATTGGCGACCCAATGGAAGCAAGCGCATCTGCAATCTTCTTCACCTTCATGTGGTAGTCATTGATGCTCATATTTTCTCTTTGCACATTATGCAACTCCTGCTTGAGCTACATTATCCTGGCTTGCGTATTTGTGCTATACATTTTTATCAAAGTATCCCATGCCTCCTTCGGCGTGCTTGCATCGTAAATATGCACAATCATAGAATTTGAAATACTGATAGACAGCCAATACATAACTTTTCTGGCTCTCTCATGCCAACCTTTAAATGCCTGCAACTCCTGTTGATTGGGAACATTAGGAATAACTAGTTATTGTTCAGCTCCAGTAATGAACTCCTAATAGCCTTTTCCCTTAAGGAAATTCGTCATTCTAAACTTCCATGCTTGGAAGTTGTTCTTGTCAAGGTTTTCAGTGACAATCTGTGAAAGAGCATCAGACGCCATTACAGAACACTGCAAAATATTCTGTCACTGCAAGAAAACACAACTTTTGCCTCACAAGGGCAAATCTGCAAAATTGACGAGAGTGGTATTTGACCACATAGTCATTTCCTAGAGATGATTATGCATCAACAGGCAATAAGAATGATTCTGTCACTCCCAATATCTTTGTGCATAGGCATACGATGTAATTTCTATGATAACTTTTCACCGACCTGCAGAATAGTGGTCACATAACAAAAACAGGGCACTTTCCTGAGCGCCTGCGGAAAACTTCCGCCACCAAAATGGGCCCGTAGCATGTAATGCCCTTTCGCCACACCGTGAAGGGCGTCCCAATCTGAGACAGTGCACTCTGGCACTTTTCGGCTGTGCTACTTGCAGAGATTTGCTCCCAAACTCAAAAAAAAAGGAAAGCAACACTGATCCTCTTACTAGGACACCGTGAACTTGGTTTGCTTTCTTGAGCTCCTTACCATGAATCGAGCTCTGATACCATGTGAAGAGAGTGGGAGAGAAGGAAGGAGTCTCACTTGCAGCTTTCTCACATACACAATGGGGGAATATACACAAAGGTGGAGGCTGAAAACAGTTTTCCTCTTCTTAGTTGTGAAAGCCAAAAGAACTCTAAGTACAAAAGAATAGGTGAACCCTATATGTGGGTCGCAAACCAAACTCAACTAACTAAGGTGGCATACTAATTGAGCCACTAACTAAAGTACATAAAGATAGCTGTCATCCAGCTATTATTCACCAGCTATTATTCATGGGTGGTGTACCAACCACATCTGCAGCTAACAAGTTGGTGACATAAATGGACAACGGTCACCCTAGCATATCAAGAGTGGAGCTTGATATCTCAACATGTATTACATCATCACCTGTGTCATGGTCTATGGCACTAACTGTGCCTCTTGTACACACACACACACACACCACCATATGACTGCTAGTGGATGCACACATGCACCTAGCAAGCCATTGATCACACATATCCCAACAAGGGTGTGCGAGAAAGAGCTGCCATGTGCATGTAAGCACGGAGCATGATGTTGCGAAAGATCATAGTGCAAATAGATGCTTACTCCAGAAAAAGTGAGATGTGGAAAAAGGCAATTTGCCATCCCACGCCTAGGTCCCTAGGTATATTACCACATCTATAACCATCCAATTATGTCGAGAGGGGACAAGACGATTCGATGGTTGCTCCATCTCGAGGTCGAGCACACTTACTGAGTGTTGGCGAAACAAGAGTGAAATGATTGTTCCATGCAAGACATATTTAAGAAATAAAATTGTTCAAGATTGGACAAAGGTTTTTTATATGTGGCAATTGATAATTTTGCTTCTGAAACTTCTGCACATTATTGATCTATTAGTATGTGCATACAGACTTGAACATGGCTCCAGAGAAATGAGGCCGAAATCCTACAAAAGCTAGTGATTATGTTATGCTCGTAACTGCCATAAAGTGGAGATGTAACATCTGCCACGAAGAGTACACAGGTTTAGGAACTCGTATGCACAAACATTTCCTAGGCCACCCTCAAAGACAGATTGGAAAGTTCAAGAGTGGACGGGAGTGAAAAGGGTGGTAGCCATTTTGGGTGGTCAGATATCTGCAAGTGCAAAAACGATTGTGGATGAAATAGTCACACATCACCAGTCTCAACTTGTAATTAAAGAAAGAACCATGGGTCTTGAAACCCTAGGGGAGAAATCGGCGACTATGAAAAGTTGTTCGCAAAGTGCAGCCTCCACCTTTGTGTATATTCCCCCATTGTGTATGTGAAAAAGCTGTAAGTGAGACTTCTTCCTTCTCTCCCACTCTCTTCACAATACAAAGGCCCCCAAATGGGGTGGTGCCTATGATTGTGGAGTTCCTATGATTTAGGAGCTACCTCCTTTGATGTAGGAGAGGTGCCATTGATTTAGGCCACCCTCTCTCCATTTCTATAAAAGAGGGACTTCCCTCTCACAATGAATAGAACACCCATTGTTATATCTCATGTGTTCTCATTCACCTCCATGATGAAGCTCTCCTCTCTTCCCAAGTTCCAACATTTGGTATCAGAGCCTTCTTAAGTCCCTAGCCGATTGTAGCTTCAATATGCCACCTCATCATCTTCTTCTCCACCCTCCATCTTCTTCTTCATTCTGCCCTCTTTTTCTCCAGATTTTGCTTAGCTCCGTTCTCCTCCATTAAGTGACCATTCCAAGAGCCCTGTGAGCTGAATTTTTCTCTACTTAGGGTGCACCTTTGACACCAAGCAATTAGGGAGACATGCCCTCTACATCCTGTGCCGACACGATCTCTACTCGATGAAATTTCAAGCAATTCTACCTACTGACGCAATATTTTGCCAATTCCTCTTAGCCATAGGTGGGTGACACTATGAGCTTTCTACTCATGAAATTTGAGCTCAAATGCTTGTTGGAATAAGGAGAATCAAGCAAAAAACTAGTTGGAATAGCCGCATCTTTCCATGGTGACACAACACACAATTTTGCTATTCCTCTCTCCCAAAAGTAGTCCTCGGTAAGAGCTTCCATTTGCCTTTGAAAGCCCTCTCAAAGCTTTTCTCTTCAGCTTCGATTGCACCCTCCAATTTCAGACTACTCAATTTGGGGGTAACAGTGATATCTGCTTCTAAGATGAACCATTGAATATGGTTAAGTGCTAGAAAGTTTCATTATTATGTAAGTTATCTTTGGTCTTTTGCATGTTTGACCATTGGAAGTGATCTGAGGCATTTTTTAGTCTTCTCTTTGGAGCATGACGGGGCTAGTTTCAATTGCCCCAGGGGAGTCAAAAAGCGAACTTTAAAACATTTTAATTTGCCGATTTAAAACGCCTATTTTAATTCCCTCCCAAATCCCTGAATCTAGACCACTCATAATACACCAAATGCTAATTAAGAAAAGGGAAAAGTACATATGAAACAAGCAAAAAAGTATTGATAGATAATGTATTCTATGTTTCAAAAGCTTAACAAGAATTCCTTTTGTCAGCTAGATATACCATAGAGAAGAATTATAGAGTAATATCTGATGGAGATCAATGCATAGTTATTAGAGACAAGTAAAAAGGATTCCAACTTGTTGGAAAAGTAGTTAAAGAGGGCAGATTATTCTTGAAATGATAGTTTCAATACCAGCTGATCTAAATGTAACGATAGTAGAGTATCAACCTATGCCAATCTCAAGAGTCAAAATTATGGCACAAATGATACGGACATGTGATCTTCAGAAGCTTGATATAGATTAAAATATGGCAATTGGTATTCTAAGGTTTTAAACCTCTTGGAAAAGTATATGTTGCTTTAGTAAACAAGTTAGAGCTAGCTTTGGTAGAAGCATAAGTAGAGCAAAAGGTGCTCTTGAATTGATACACTCCTATGTATAGGGTCATGCAAAAGAAGAGCCATATATTTTAAAGATGTATTTCAAAAGACAGAATGACAACAAGTAATGAATGAAGAAACATATGCATTGTAAACAAGTAATGCATGAGACTCTGATGAGAGAGGTAGGTGATTTACCACTAGGAGAAAAAGCCATTACAAACAAATGGATTTAGTAGTACAATCTAGCAGCATCATTGAGGGATACAAATCATAGCTAGTTACAAATATCCTTGAGCTTGTATCCTAAGTGGCTAATCTACCCTTGCTCCTCTTTGGGAGGTCTTGGGTTCAAGTCTCAATTGATGCCTAACTTGTGTTGCAAAGTTATGTGGACACTTGGAGGCCACCATGCCCATATGGTAGCTCTTCATTGAAAATGTATCTCCATATGCCTTTAAACATAACCATTAAGCTCCCATAGGACATTCAACTTTGGCATCAAACCTCTATGAACATGACGTTGTGATTGGCACATAACAAACTATTTTGTAGGATGTTGTGATAGATGTTCTTGGTGGTCTTGATAATGGTTGGCTAATTAGCAATTATTTTGAGGGGATACCACCCTAACAATATCATGAGTGAGGGTGTGTGAGAATATATGAGTGATTGTGAGGAGAGCTTATTGTGCGAAGGTGATGGGGAAAAAATTTCTTTGCAAAAGGATTTCCATGTGGCACAATAATATGGAGAATACTATGAACAAACTTATGCTCTCTTGACATATTCATGAGTTAACACAATATGTTAACAATCTCTTGAAAATGATCCACATGTAGGATTGTACGATTGCAACCACTCCAATGGAACAAATTGGGTGTATGTAGGATTGAGTGTTATGCTTTTACTGTTTGCTAGTGCAACCACTCCAATGGAACAAATTGGGTGTATGTAGGATTGAGTGTTATGCTTTTACTACTTACTAGCAAACGATTGCTACCTATCATGTTAACAAGTGACAAACAAGAGTGCTTCTAAGGCTTTTCAATAATTAAAAACACTTTTATTTTATGTCTCTCTATCCCCTCTCTATGTTATAAGAGCCTAAAAGCATGCCCCCAAGGACACTACTTTTATGCCCATCCAATTCCTCATACACCTAAACATGAAGCTTGACACTATCCATACACCACCAAAGACTAGAAAGAGCACAATCTCCACATGATTTCCTTCTAGAGAGAGATGATTCATACCAACGCTAAAAAAAATTCGAAGATAGTAGATAAATATTAACCACATGAAGAGGCTTTAGAAAGTATATGAAGCGCCAATTGACAGAATACGAGTTTGAAAGGGACAAAGATATAGCGGAGCAGCTGTAACGATTGTTGCATCTTGAAAAGGCTGGTGGAGAAAAAGGCATCTTCCTTTCGTAAGTCAAAAGAGAGCATCGAGAGCAATAATGCTGAAATGCTGCCAGAAAAAGGTTGAGATGGTAAATAATGAATTAAAGCGTAGTGGGGTTGATCTTTATATTGCAACGTCTGAGCTGCAGAAATTCTTTTGCTGGTCGAAGTATCGACTGTATGCTCTATATTTCTGCTGCTTGCAGCTGGAGATGATCACCTTCAAGAACCGTTTCTGCATTCTGCCCATAACGATACTGGAGTTCCATCAGAACTGAACGAAGTGGTTTCAAGGTGAGAACACTGCACTCTACAGCTTCAGGTAACCTGGTTTGCTTGCACTTGCGCCCATTTTTCCCTCATGTATAAATTCTGTGTTGCAGAAACGAGTTATGTCGGGCTCCGACTCGCAGCTAACGGCTCTCAGCCTCGCAAAGATCGGGCCTGAGGAGCCTTGGTCTAATACAAATGCCCAAGAAGGCGTTTCGGAGTTACCCCTCTCAATCGACGCAGTCGCCAAGATGCCAAAAAAACCCCAGAGGCGTGAAGGTGCCCACTGTCCATGCAATCGGAAGCATCGAGATAAAGATTGTCGGCGTACTTGTGAGAGAGGGGCCCCATTGCGCACTTTGCTTTCTATTCTACAACCAAAGCTGTCTGAAGCGTCTGGAGGATCATCTGCTGTGACAATTGGTGAGGAATCCAGATCAAACAAGCTTAAGCAGAGACGAGAGGAAGACGTAAAACAATTGCTGTTTGTCTTCATGGATAAATGAAACGTACGCCCAACCATAAATATAGATCATCTTATCTGAGTTCAACGTCTTGGTTTGGAAAGTTCAGCTGTTCTTCTTTGAGGCCAAAAGTTCGTACTAACTCACCGAACTCTCGCAGCGGTTGGGAAAGCAAAGAAACGATAGCTACTTGTACATGCAATTTTATGGTCATTCACTTCGTGCGTCGTTGTTTATTAGACACTAGCTGCTCACTTGCATAAGCATAAATGGGTCTCACTGTGCATTAGAATTACATATCTGACAATCCATACACCAGACTTACACGCAACAGCTTGGATTAGTCTTGTAAATCGATGAATAAAATACAGCGTACACAGGCCAAAACAAACACAGCTCGCAAACACTCGCAAAAACGATTGCACACAACCGATCACGGATTCAAAAAATAATTGGTGAAAAAAGGCATTCTACAAAAGAGTCTCTGTCTCTCCCTCTCTCCCTCCCTCCCTCCCTCCCTCCCTGCCCATGTCTACACTCCTTTGGATTCGAGGGAGAGGCACCACGCAGCGACAAGGAAAAGGCGAATCGAGCGGGAGGCTAGGGGCTGGGTGGAGGGAGAGGCGCTGGAATTTGGGGGAGAGCGAGGGAGGGAGGGAGGGAAAGGGAGGGAGAGAGAGTGAGAGAGAGAGAGAGAGAGAGAGAGAGAGAGAGATTCTTGAACAAAAGTGAGAGAAAATTCTTTGACAAAATTATGTGCATCACAAAACAAAGAGAAAGGTTGGGTGCTTGCATTCAATGGAGAATCAGCAACATGATGAATAAAGCACAGCGAGTCGGCCCGGGTGTTTGCCGTCAATAGAGTCCTCAGTCCACAATAATGCACAGCCGGCTCCTCCATCATCCTCGTTCATGATGCACTAGCGCAGCCAGAGTTCCTGCCGCTCTGGTATCAAAGTAATAACAAACTCCATAAAGTGTGAAAATTCTTTGACAAAATTAGGTGCACTCCATCTTTCTTCTTTTCTTTTCTTTCTATTCTATAAGGAAGGGATCCAGGTGCAGCCGTTGTGGAGGTTTGGAGAGAGTAGGATACAGGCTCGCAAGAGGTTCCGGAGTGAAGGGTACGTTGTGACACGTGGCACGCATAGTGCTGCAACGGCATCAAAAACTTTGACACATGGCTGCGAGGGACGCAGTAAACTTTGACACATGGCACGTGGCAGGGCTGAAATTTGAAGGCCTGCCTTGGCATTCTTCTGGAAGGCTTCATACAATGAGTGGCCTTCCATAGAGAAACCAAAATTTTAAACTTGGCCTTCAAATGTAGCCTTAGAATAGAATTGGACTTCCATGGCATTATTTTGAAGTTTTCCTCCCCTTTAATATATATATATATATATATATATATAGACACATATATATATAATAATAATAGTAGTATTATTATTATTATTATTATATGTATCATACATTATATTACATATAATATAAACTACATTATACATATATATAATATAAGGAGAGAACAAAAGGAGGAGAATGAAGAGCAAGAGAGAAGAGAGAATATAATACAATATAATATGTATACATTATATTTTATATAATATGATATATTAATATATCATTAATTATATCATATTAAATATATATATATATATATATAGAGAGAGAGAGAGAGAAAGAGAGAGAGAGAGAGAGAGAGAGAGTAGGGGGGGATCTAGGAGGGGGGAAGTACATGTGTAGGAATAGAGAGGGGGCTCACATACACAAATACACACTAGGGAAGGGGGGGGGGGGTAATATAAGAGAGAGGGAAGACATACACACTCCAACTACAAGAAGGGTCCCAAAAAGGGTGGAGGGACGGCACATGTTGAGTAGGTGGTACATGCACATACCACTTGAGAGGAAGAGAGGTTTACTTTTGGTGGGGGGATCTAGGAGGGTGGAAAGCACATGTATAGGCATAGAGATGAGTCCACACACACAAATACAAGAGATAGAAAAGACACAATCAGCCACTCACTATAGGAGAGGGAATAGTGGTCGTGTGAAAGGGGCAAGGGAAACAAACTCACACTATTGGAGGGAGGAGAGAGTTGGGTGGGTGGCAAGGTACATGACATGTAACACTAGTTTTTATTCTTATAATTTATGTTCTAATATTATGAAAAGACGAAACACACACACACACGCTTGCATGCATGCATGCATGCACGTGCATTAATGGGCATGCATGCACAATTTGTTTTTTAGTGAAAACACACATGCACATGCTCCCCCACACACACACATGCACGCACGCACACATACACAACACTAGGGGCAAGGGGACAAGAGCAACACATACAAAAACAACACGTGCACATGACCTCAAGGAGATGAGAGAGGGTTCTATGGTTATGGTTTTTTTATGGGGTCACGGGGGATGTAGAAGGGAGGGAAGGGCAAGATTGGAGTGCACACAATACATGCATACATGTGTGGGGGTGTGTGTGTGTGTGTGTGTGTGTGTGTGTGTGTGTGTGTGTGTGTGTGTGTGTGTGTACACTTTTTTATTATAACCATTGTTTTCTAGCTAATATATGTGATTTGACATAGAGAAACACACATTCGTGAGGGGAAATAGAAAGTTGGCATCCGCACAATACATATATATGCATCTCTCTCTCTCTCTCTCTCTCTCTCTCTCTCTCTCTCTCTCTCTCTCTCTCTCTCTTCATTGGGTCTTTGAATTCTGCTCTTAGCTTGGGTTGCAAATCCAAAAGCCATCTCATTACATATTTCCATTAAGTGAAACACAAATGGCTAACAAAGATGGAAATCCTATCTATCTAAAATTGGATATTGGCAATCTATACATCACCTATAGTGAGATTAGCAATGAAGTTATCAAACAAGGTAAGCACATAATCTTGTATAAAACAATGAAAGCCATGTATGAAAGCTAAGAGGTCCAATGGACATACTATTTGTAAGAAACCAAAAAGGATTTAGAAAATTTGCTTAGTTCAAAGTCCCTCCAAGGGGACCCTTATACTCAGGCTAGGGATGTGATCCTCAAAATATGTAGGAACTATAAGAAAATTTATAGCAACATAGTACACAAGATGATGAAGGCACTTACAATTGGACATGGGGATACAAGTCTTCCGAACAACACCCTCTTTGACCATGACACACTGATGGATCTAAATGTACTCATTAAGTGGAAAAAATTTCACCCCTTAACCTCTCTCTCTCTCTCTCTCTCTCTCTCTCTCTCTCTCTCTCTCTCTTTGTTTTGGACTTTCCCCGTTGTGATTGTTTTTTTCCTCATTGTGGCTTTTTTGACCATTGGTCATTTGATTTAAAATTTTATTTCTTGAAATTAAAGATATTTTAAGATCCCACCTTGAGACCCAGCGGAGCGGGTTTCTAACCCATCATAGACGGGTCATGCTACTCATATGTATCAAAGTTACAAACTGTGGATTAGGATGTCGAGTCATCAATGAAGAGTCTGATGCAGATGCAATCGCAAAACGTAGCCTTGGTGTGGAATTTCTGTGGTGCAAAGTGATGGGGAAAGATTAGGATGGTTTTGTCCATTCTTAGGGAGCTTGGTTAAATTATTGTTTTGTACCCTCTTCAATTATTTGCAGGACTTCTTGCAATCCAGGGGTTTTTTCTTCAATTAATCTCCAAGGGAAAGCTAGGAGCTGGAAGAAGTCAAGGCTTTCATGAGAGGGACATGTCGACTTAAAGATAGATCGGATGTAGCGTCTACATTGAGAGTTTACTTCATTGCTGCAAAACGTGATTTCGTGGAGATGTCAAAAGCTACATTGATGTACCAATTGAAGCTTCTTTAAGAGTGGGGCATCTTGTGCCTATTTCTTTTTATTTATGCACTCATAGGTTCTCTGCCTTGGCTTTGCTGAAAAATGATTGTTCTCCTTTGCACTCTGTCTTTGGCATTTTACTTCCACTCAAGGGATATTTACGCATTGTGGATTTGCACAGTCCACCGTGAGTGCCATGTGTTAAGGCATAAACACACGGGTTTAGCCTTACATGGGGAATGCCAAGAGACCCATTTGTGTGGGGATACCAAGGGGTGCATTGTGTGGGCAATGAAGGAGTATGAGCCTCCGTATATACATTATTCATGCAATACAATGAGCAATCAGCTATTCTCTATTCTTGTCTTGTGTATCTTCTTGTCCTTGCTGCTTTGAGAGTCTAACATGTGTCTGTGTCCCTGTTGGGGCCTTTGGCCCCAACAATTATCTATTGCAACCACCATGCTAAGTGGTGATACAAAATAGGTGGCACTTCACCTACTCTTAGGAGTCAATGCAAGCTTAGGTATAGCCATTCTTTGTGAGGTTTAGGGTGTTTATTGTATACATGTAACTTGCCAGACCCATAACTTAGGCGTTCCTAAAGGGAATTTGACAACCTTGTTTTTCAAGCAATACTACACATTCCAAACTTGAATATGAGACCAAAAAAAATGGAATTAAGGGTCCAAGCCTACTATAGTATATATGCAATTTGCAGGAATGTAGTACTATGCTAATAATACGCTTTTAAATTAGTTGAAAGTCTAGTTAATGCATGCAAATATTCTCATAAACATGTGAGAAATCTTTTCAAAGACTTTCAAGTCCTTTTTCTTTTTGAAGGGTAAGGCTTCAAGCCTCCATTAATCCAGGCATAAAACAACGCATGTTAGAGGAGCCCTTTCTTTTGTTAGACTAAGAGCAATCATACATTAGCCAAAGAGCACACGTTGGCAGCCACAAGGATTCAAAACAAAAGAGGTGAGTTCAAAGAGAGAGAGGGTGGCACTGTGTGAGAAAACCAACACTTGATCATCTCGCTGAAAGCGCACTTGGAGACCAGGTTTGTTAAGATTAGGCTTACCTTGCTTGCTTAGGTATTACTCTCTCTTCTCTCTCTCTTTCTCTCTCTCTCTCTCTCTCTCTCAATTTTTGTCTCGTTCTATCTATCTACAATTATTTAATGTGAGTGAACAGTAACTCGGTTTGTAAAAAATAGTTACAGACATGTCTACAAAAAAAACCTAAGTTCAACCTTCTCACAAAGAATCCTGAGATCACCAAATTAATAAAAAATGCCTTAGATCCTATCTCTAATAAAGATATATGTAGCTACCACATTGATAGTCTCAAGAAAGAATTATATAATGGACTTTATTCCTATATATGATAGGATATATCACTCCACAACAGTCGAGGTGGACACTATATTGGCTCAAGCATATGTTGCAACTACTCACGTCATTGATGTGGATTGGGATATCACATTAATCTCATAGAGGCTATTAAAGTGATCTTTGTTATTTCAAAAGTAGTGTCTATGTGAAGAAGATGACATACTAGATGACACTATGCTCGTAGCCTTCTCCCAGACGTTGCTCAAAGAAACAAAACTTTAGTCTCCAAAAGAATCTTTCGGATCCTGTAAATAAGCTTGCAAAATTTGTAACCCCCAATCATAGGACAAGATCCTCTAAGCATTGAGAACATTATATTTGACTTGTATTTTGTCAAATTTGAATGAAATGATCTCTGAGCTAGTTTTGTCAAATTTGAATGAAATGATCTTTGAGCTTGTGCTTTTTGTAAATAAACCATTTTAAGTACATACTCTCTTATTATCTTTTGCTATTTTTCATGCATTTATTTATACTCTCGCCTTAAATGAAAATTTAGCTATATAAGAAAAATTGGGAATTTTTAAATAGTTACATAACTCCTAATGTGATAAAGATTTGGCCTACATGGTCAAATATTAAGCCCCTAATTGCTTGAGATAGGAATCTTCTTCAATCACTATATTAGGGAGTCCTCCCTAGTCCCACTTTGAATCTTATTGTTTTTTGTTATTTTGTCATGTATTTAGCTTTCTTTTTAAGTCCTTCCTTATAAATGATACTAAAAATTTCCTCCCTCAAAAGAAGTTTCTTTCTTTAACTATGAATGACATATTTCTAAAGAGGTCGTGACATTCACGACTTGCAAGGAAACCACATTGTGTCTTTTCAACCTAGCTTGATGAAAATTTTGACAGTTTTGTGCACCCTCTTTGAGATTTCTACATGGAGTAGCATGACCAAGAGGAATGTAGAGCCCTTGGTGTCTTTGATAGAGAGGAACATGGATTGGGAAGTTAGATTACACCATTCAACACACTTGGAGGAATTGTGTCTCTTGAAGCACATTGAGTTTACATGGCATTGAGTTAGATCCAATGCACACAATAATCATTGATGGGATGCATCTAAAGTAGTGTTGAACACAATTGAAGCATGCATCACTCATAATTTGATGGAGATCCCAATGATGAGGAGCTCTTAAAGTACTTATTACCATACTTGAGCTAGATAGAAAATGTCATAGAAACCCCTATGAAATCCATATCATCAAGTCCATAACAGCGAATTATGATGACCATCCATTTCACCTATTTCTTCTGTCTCATATAGAGACTATGGTGAAATGGTTGAAGTGGAAAATATCATTAGATTTATGCATTTATATTTAGATCCTCCAAACAGGCAAGATGTGCAACAAAGAATCACAAAATTTTCAGATAACATGTTGCAAGAAGTGCTTCTGCAAAACCCCTATGCTAAATAGTATCCACCAATCTCTTGGACTTGAAGGTAGCTTGTGATGATAAACTTGGATATATTATGCCAAATTTCATTATCCTTATAATCCTATTATAATTTGGCCATGTCTCTTATATTGTCAATATACTTTAGTCTAATCCTTGCATGTAATGGCGAAATAATGATGATGGTATAAATGCTGCACTTCACTTTTTGTATTCCCAATTTGCTTTGATTCTATTCACTACTATACACGGATCCTATTGCGATGTTTAAGTACCGACGTTTAGCGTGCGCAAGGTGCTAATCATTGGTATGGGAAGCACATCTCGTAAAGCGTCACTATATAGCGACTTTAAGCAAATGTCACTATATAGTGACAGTTTCTAAAGTCGCTATATATTGACGTTTGTCAGAAATGTAAGTGTCACTATATAGTGACACTGAGATACTATTTTATAGCGATGTTTTCCAGAGAGCTTTTTTCCTCATATAGACCTTAAAAGTTAGTTTTTTCCAATGACAATTTTTTTTTAATTTTCATACATGTTTGATCTTTTGAGAGAATAAAAGTATGAGAGCATGTACATCAAGCCTTTAAACCTCATATATTCATGTCCAAGTTTGAGATGAAAAAAATCAATGAAAAGCATTTACATCAACTGTTTCATCTTGAGCCAAGTCTAACGCCGCAAACAAGTCTATCTCTAATTCTATACCGAGTTGATCTCCTATATCATAATCATACTCTAGCATCGTACGTTCACCTAAAAGTACTTGATCATCTTCTTTAATAAAGTGTGCTGATTCTTGATGATCGTTGTCTTCTTCCTCAATATCGTGATCTCCATCTTCCTCCCGTGCGATGTCATTATGCGCATCTTCCTCTTGGATCATATTGTGATCTTCATCTTCTTCGCTAGATTCATCAGGATCAATTGGATCCGGCATTGGTAGTGGCATCTCCATATCCACATCTCTATCTTCAAAAATTTTCTTACTTCGTGGTGCAACTTGGATCACGTACCACCATCTTGGATCAGAATGATCCGGATGAAAAACCACCTATATTGAAGATGGGTGCCAGATGTCATCAATTATATATATGAAATTATGCTTAAGTACATGTATCAATGGATCTTGAAAAATGAAAACTTCGATTAATTAAATCATTAGTATGCACTTGCTCACAGTGCTTGGGAAGAACAAAAGTATCACTTTCATCGGTCCAACGTTTAGTGGAGTCTATTGCAAAGAAACTGCTTCTATCTTTTCTCACTGTCGCATGGGGACCATTGTAAATAGTTCTAAACCATTTTACATCAAGAATGAAAATACTAAATCATCTAAAATCAACTTCATAGATTTCGTGTATGGTTCCACAATAATCCAACTGTGAGGAGAGAAGATTGGTATCCGAAGCACTTGCTCAGCTATCTTGTGTGAAGTTAGCCATGACTCCACAATCATACATGACTCTCTTTGAATCGATGCGTTCCATTTTACATCAAGAATGAAAATACTAAATCATCTAAAATCAACTTCATAGATTTCGTGTATGGTTCCACAATAATCCAACTGTGAGGAGAGAAGATTGGTATCTGAAGCACTTGCTCGGCTATCTTGTGTGAAGTTAGCCATGACTCCACAATCATACATGACTCTCTTTGAATCGATGCGTTCCATGCGAAAATGTCGTCCATATGACCATAATGCACTGTACTTTTTGTACTATAAAAGAGCATCATTAAAACAATGAAGATGCATCTATTTTATAGTGCATATTGCCACAAATAATTACTTAATTACGTCAAGAGGTAAGAAACTTACATGCATCATACATCCAGATGATAACTCTCGCTCGTGCTCGTTTATTGTCTCTCCATCACGTTTGGCTTTACATAGAGCCAGTTGTAGTCAATCAAGTGACATGTGAGTGGGGAGAAGAGCCAGATCCTATGGATATGGTTGCAATCGCCTGTACATTACTCTGAATCTTGTCCTTGCATTTATTCTTTTTGCTTTGGCCACTTCATATCTCTCAATCCACTTTTGCATCTCAGGGCTATTGAGGATATAAAACTTATTGAATTTTTCCATTTGCTCTTCGCTCATCTTTCTTTCAATCCCTTTTCCTTGGGGAACCTCACCAATGATGAGATCATCATCCTTGTTATGCCAAGCTTGCGGCATATCGGGATCCGTGGATGCAAGAAACTTCGTGATATATACTAATGACTCTTGCACAAGCCATCCCTTTGCCATGCTTGTGCTTCTGGTCTTGCTCTTTGTCTTATAAATCCCTTCAAAGTTTTCATAAACTGCTCGAGAAAAAACATCCATCGACTATGAACAGTACCTGCAATAGCCACCTCATCAACTATGTGTACAAGCAAGTGGACTTGAGTTGTCATAATGCTCGAGGGAAAGTGCTTCTCAAGAAAGCACACGGCTTCAATGGATTCCACTGTAGCCTTCTCGATGCTCGATATGGGGATCTCTTTTTGAGATATCCACCTATTTCACATGTCCATGTAAGATATTTTCATAATCAGTCTACAGATTAATCAACTTAAATTGAAGAAAATGCAATCAATGCGATTTGATAGTAAGCATACCTCACAATACCACTGATCTTGAATATAGCATTTCTAACATCTTCTTGTAAGCACCCTTTTATTGTAATTGGGAGGATGAACTATCAAAGCAACAAAGAAGTCATGTCAACAATATAACATAATCATAATTATGCTAACACATCATGATTATCGGTATTCTAATTCTACAGCTTAGAATACCTGTAAGACCTTGTGCCAATCATGGGACTTGAGCCCACTAAGCTTATTGTCCTTTGAAAATGCTCCTTTCAAGCAACGCATGTACCCTATTCGTGTTTGAAAAGAGGCAATCTCTGCCTTGACCGCTGCCTCCTCCCTCGTAGAGAGGATCCACGTTGCTTTCGGGAGGACAACTTTTCCTGAAGCATGCACTTGGGGCCACAAACGAGACATCCTATTCATAGCATGCAAGTCTTCTCACACTCCTCTCGAGTCTTTGGAACCAACCAAGTGTGCCCAAATAGTAGCCCCCACATTCTTGAAGATATGCACGGGATCCAAGAGATGATTGATTTGTAACTGACCCCAATAAGGAAGCTCGTGAAAGATCGATAGCCTCTTCATACCAGGAGGATGTTCCTCTCCATTCGCCCTCCAAGCTTGAATCCAGCCACTTGCCTTCATATATGATGGTGGTGGATCAAGTTGACCTCCACGTGCGAGATGGTCCAACGGAAGGTATCGAGCATGACCTTCATAAACATTTTTTCTCATATGTTTGGAGTATCGTGCAAGCGATTTCAAACCCGGTTCACAAATAGGACAAGCATGGTACCCACTTGTAACAAGTCCTGCACGCATGCATGAATGTGTTAGTATAAGACATGCATGCAAAAGAGAGTCATAAAAGCATAATCCTATATTATACTTGTAGAGACACAACCACATACCTGTGCACTCTCCATATCCTGGGTAGTCATGCATGGTCCACATCAAGATACCCCTGACCAAAATATCATTGGTATATCTAGGAGCTCTAGAAATATCAAAGACCCGCACTCCTCTCCATAATATCTGTAACTCCTCTATCAAAGGTGCCATGTACACGTCCATATTTTTTGCCTTGTACTTCCCTGGCACAAGTAGTGCAAGCATGAGGTGTCCCTTTTTTTATTGTTAGCCATGGTGGGATATTGTAATTCACCACAACTATGGGCCATGTCGACCAAGATGTCGAGCGTAATCCAAAAGGATTCACACCATCCATGGTGAGCCCAAGATGTAAATTGCGTGGCTCCCTCACAAAGTCCGGCCATTGATGAGCCCAAGATGTAAATTGTCTATGTGCTTCCAAGCTGCACAATCTATGGGAATCCTCAATGTGTCATCAGTGGACCGATGAGATGCATGCCATGTCATCAACTCCGCTATGGATTTGCATCGGAACATGTGCTATATTCTTAAAATGATGGGAAAGTGTCTCAGGACCTTTACCAGTATCTACTCACCCTGCAAGTCAGATCTATATTGTTGTTCCCCACACTTCGGACAACTAGCCAAATCTCCATGCTCACGACAAAATAGAATACAATCATTACGGCAAGCATGGATGGTATCATAATCCATACCCACCGTTGTTAGCATCTTTTTCGCTTCATCTCTTGATGCGGGCATGGTATTTGGTGCAGGCAACATCTTCTAGAGCAACCTATCACAATTTAAACATACATAGGTTTCGAATAATGATGATTCGGTACACTAATCCATACATGATGATTCTTAAAACAAAAAATATCCAAATAATGAGTCAAATTAATGCAAGAGCCAACCTCATTAAGGCCGAGAGACTTGTATCCGACCACCCATACTTTACTTGTAGGTTCAAGATTGAGAGACAAGCATGTAGTTTAGACATCCTAGCACCCTCCTACAATTGTGTTGATTGCAACTCTCGCATTTTGACCTCAGATTCTGACATCACGTGTACATGGGATGAAGTGCCCCTAAAAATAGAATCCATCATGTCGACCATACCCTCGTCATCATCCGGGAGACTATAGTCTTACTCAAAGTGTGAAGGTATATGCATACCATCGTCAGCCTCCTCATCCTGTTTTAAGATTTTGTGTAAATATAAGATCTTGTCTCAAGGTTTCGTACCATAATGGTATCCAATATTAACCGCGAACTTAAATAGCTTTGACTTATTGATAATCCATTGATCAACACGTGCAACACCAACGGTGGGTATTGGTTCGGGCTCCTCCCCATACATCTGCAAGTGGCGCATGATAATACGACATTGATGTCGTACTTCTCCCTTGCAATGAGTGCAATGACAATATAACCTCTCCATAAGCCACTTTGTGCTCCTAGGCATTGGTGCATCATCGAACACGCTTCCACTCGTCCCTTCCATCTGCACTTATAAAATCACAACATAAGTTGCAAGGAAATATATTAACATTTATAAAATAGCATCTATGAGCTTCTTTCATAACTTTAAACATAAAGTGTCCTAAAGCATCATTATATAGCGATGTTTTGACCTGTTCCATCGCTATATAGTGACGATTTTCTCTATTCTGTCGTTGCTTTTAATAGCGAAAATGCATTGCTATATAGCGACTGACTAGCATCGCTATATAGCGACGCTGTGGGTTAAAACTCGAACCTCGCGATGCACGGCGCTTTCTTTATCAATCTGTATTGTAAGCTACAATCTCTCCTCCCACCTATTTCCAATGACCTCCCACTCTATTCTCCACTCCTCACCACTACTCACCCCTCTCTTAACACTTATGCTCCCTCTCCACCCTTCTTCCTCTTTCTTTTCTTGAAAAGAATTTTTTCAAGAAGTGAGACTCTTTGAATAATGTAGGTTCTTTTTTTGTGAGATTTCGTTTCGTGAGTGTTGAAGCATGTTTCTCCTTGTATTGCTAAGGCTATGTGCCAGTTTTCATGCTTGATTTCAAAGGATTGAAGCCAAAAAACAAGATTTTGTGAAAGAAAGAAGACTCACCTCTTCTAGTCTTTTTTGTATTTCTCTTCCTTCGCTTTCTCCTTGTCTCCTCAATCCAATCTCTTCGAGAAGTTGCTTCTTTCAACTCCTCCTTCCTCTAACTAGTTATTTGAAATGGTATATTTTCTCTCTTTTGTAGGGCTAGTCCATAAAACACCGAGCGGGATGTACTATTCTAGGTAAGAAAGTGCTTCCTCTTTTTTTCTTTTGTTATTTTTGTTATTTGCATTGGCCTGCAGCTAGCGCCTGTAGTGATGGGCGTAGGAACACTCTCTTCCCCTCTCTTTCCTCTTCTTTTTCTTTTCTCTCCTCTTCCATCTCTTCTTTTTCCCTCTTCCTTTCCCCCTCTTTCAATCTCTTTTCCCCTCTTCTTTTTCCCCCTCTTTCAATCTCTTTTTCCCTCCTTTGCTTCTCTTCTTTTTTTCATCTTTCAATCTCTTTTCCCCTCTTCTTTTTTTCCCCTCTTTTAATCTCTTTTTCCCTCCTTCTCCTTCAATCTTTCAATCTCTTTCCCCCTCTTTTTCCCTTTTTCCTTTCCCTCTTCTTCTCTCTTTCCCCCCCTCTTTCCCCTCTTCTAATCTCTTTCCCCTCTTTCATGCTCATTCTCTTATGCTCATGCATAAGCATTAGCATAAGCATGAGCATATGTCTCTTTCTCTTATGCACAAGCATGAGCATAAGCATAAGAGAAGGAGACATATGCTCATGCTTATGCTTATGCATGAGCATAAGAGACATATGCTTATGCTTATGCTTATGCATGAGCATATATCTCTTTTTCCCTCTTCTTCTCTCTTTCCCCCCCTCTTTCCCCTCTTCCAATCTCTCTTTCCTTTCCCTCTTCTTCTCTCTTCCCCTCTTTTTTCCCCTCTTTTCCCTCTTTCATGCTCATGCTCTTATGCTCATGCATAAGCATAAGCATGAGCATATGTCTCCTTCTCTTATGCTTATGCTTATGCTTATGCATGAGCATATGTCTCTTTTTCCCTCTTTTCCTTTCCCTCTTCTTCCTCTTTTCCCCTCTTTTCCACCCTCTTTCCCCTCTTTCATGCTCATGCTCTTATGCTCATGCATAAGCATAAGCATAAGCATGAGCATATGTCTCTTTTTCTTATGCACAAGCATGAGCATAAGCATAAGAGAAGGAGACATATGCTTATGCTTATGCATGAGCATATGTCTCTTTTTCCCTCTTTCCTTTCCCTCTTCTTCTCTCTTTCTTTTCCTCTTTCCCCTCTTCCAATCTCTTTCCCCTCTTTCATTCTCATGCTCTTATGCTCATGCATAAGCATAAGCATAAGCATGAGCATATGTCTCCTTCTCTTATGCTCATGCATAAGCATAAGCATGAGCATATGTCTCATTCTCTTATGCTTATGCATGAGCATATGTCTCCTCTTATGCATAAGCATAAGCATAAGAGAAGGAGACATACGCTCATGCTTATGCTTATGCATGAGCATAAGAGAAGGAGACATATGCTCATGCATAAGCATGAGCATGTCTCTTTTTCCCTCTTTCCTTTCCCTCTTCTTCTCTCTTTCCCCCCCTCTCTCCCCTCTTCCAATATCTCTTTCCTTTTCCTCTTCTTCTCTCTTCCCCTCTTGCCCCCCTCTTTTCCCTCTTTCATGCTCATGCTCTTATGCTCACGCATCTGCATAAGCATGAGCATATGTCTCATTCTCTTATGCTTATGCTTATGCTTATGCTTATGCATGAGCATATGTCTCTTTTTCCCTCTTTTCCTTTCCCTCTTCTTCCTCTTTTTCTCTTTTCCCCCCTCTTTCCCCTCTTTCATGCTCATGCTCTTATGCTCATGCATAAGCATAAGCATAAGCATGAGCATATGTCTCTTTCTCTTATGCATAAGCATGAGCATAAGCATAAGAGAAGGAGACATATGCTCATGCTTATGCTTATGCATGAGCATAAGAGACATATGCTTATGCTTATGCATAAGCACGAGCATATGTCTCTTTTTCCCTCTTTCCTCTCCCTCTTCTTCTCTCTTTCCTTTCCCTCTTCTTCTCTCTTCCCCTCTTTACCCCCCTCTTTTCCCTCTTTCATGCTCATGCTCTTATGCTCATGCATAAGCATAAGCATGAGCATATGTCTCCTTCTCTTATGCTTATGCTTATGCTTATGCATAAGAGGAGACATATGCTCATGCATAAGCATAAGCATAAGCATAAGCATAAGAGAAGGAGACATATGCTCATGCTTATGCTTATGCATGAGCATAAGAGAAGGAGACATATGCTCATGCATAAGCATGAGCATATGTCTCTTTTTCCGTCTTTCCTTTCCCTCTTCTTCTCTCTTTCCCCCCCTCTTTCCCCTCTTCCAATCTCTCTTTCCTTTCCCTCTTCTTGTCTCTTCCCCTCTTTTCCCTCTTTCATGCTCATGCTCTTATGCTCATGCATAAGCATAAGCATGAGCATGTGTCTCCTTCTCTTATGCTCATGCTTCTACTTATGCATGAGCATATGTCTCCTCTTATGCATATGTCTCCCTCTTTTCCCCTCTTTTCCCCTCTTTCCCCTCTTTCCCCCCTCTTTCCCCTCTTTCCTCTCTTGAGCATATGTCTCCCTCTTTTCCCCCCTCTTTCCCCTCTTTCATGCTCATGCTCTTATGCTCATGCATAAGCATAAGCATATGTCTCTTTCTCTTATGCTCATGCATAAGCATAAGCATGAGCATATGTCTCCTCTTTCAATCTCTTTTTCACTCTCCCTCCCTCTTTTCCCTCTTTTCCCTCTCTCATGAGCATGTCTCATTTTCCTCTTTTGATCATAAGCATATGTATTTGCTTATGCCTATGCCTATGCCTATGCTTATGTTTGTTTTTTGTTTTTTGTTTTTGTGTTTGTGTCTATGTTAGACATGGGATCACATCGCACGTCCAACGAGTACGGACAGCCTCGCAGGAGGAGACATCACAATCTCTATGCTCTAGAGGACTTTGATTCCTCTCAAGTGACACCTGAGGGGACTGCCGACTCCTCTCGAACGTAGCACTATGACTACCCCTGGTCCGACTCCTCTCGAACCTAGCACTGCGACTACCCCTTGGGGAACTCCTTTGCTAGCAGCACATGGCTTGGTTGGGAGTCTCGACGAGTTTGTAGCATACATGACCAATGAGGAGGCAGCGAGATTCTTCTCTCTGCTATCTCAGAGGACCTCAACCATTCCCTCTCCTACACCAACGGCTGGACCTACTGCCCAGTCGTCCCCTCATGCCCCTTCAACCGAGGGGTCATCACCTGCGCGTGCCTATCGTAAGGGAAGGAAAAGTAGGAGGGGCCGCTTATGTTGTGCTGACTCAGGAGATGTAGACGAGTCAGCACACTCACATCCCTACAGGTCTCCACTTGGTCCTGAGACACAGTTTCAGTCAGGTCCCTTGCTCTCTCCTACTCCCACTACTACTCCTCACTCCAAAAGCGCTCGCACAACTTCCACTCACTCTGACTCTGCCACTACCATCAATCCTCCTTACCCAGACGAGGACCTCTCCTATCAAATCACGGCTATCAGAGAGATCATAGAAGATAGAAAGGGCAAAGCAGTGATGGCCACCATGAGGCGGTTGATGAGCCATCACTTCAAGAGCGGCATTGCTACCGATTGGCAGTATCAAGATGACCAAAAGAAGCAGGCGGTCATTGATGAATTAAAACAAAACTACCCTAACCTGCCAAATTGGGAGTCTAATGAGAATTATATGCGAGAGCGCATGGGTTTAGTATTGAAGCATCGTAGATCAACCTTACGTACTTCCATCGCAAAGGGGATGGCTAAACCCAGCTGAGCAGACAAAGCTGATTGGAAGTTCTTCAAGAAGCAGTATAGGGACCATCCCGAAATGTTCGAGGGTCAGAGGAGGGCTACGAGGAGACGGTTGGACATCGTAGGTACTTTGCACTTTTGTACCTACGCCACTCACTCTCTCTCTCTCTCTTCCCTACTCCCTCTCAACCTCTCCCTCTCTATCCTATCTCATCCTCCCTCTCCTACCCCCTTTCTCCTCCCTTCTTCCCCTATCTCTCTCTCCTTCTGCTAGTCTATCTCCCTTTTGTGAATCTATTCCTACCTCCTTTTCTACATTGGTATCAGATCTCCGACTCCGGCACCTTTGCTTCCACCCTTTCACCCTCACCTCTGAATCCCAGTAGCTACCATGCTAAGCCAGTGCTAGACTTGAAAGCTAGGTATAGAAGGTCTAAGAGGGCAAGTTAAATAATGGGGAAAGTAGGATGAGGTGGCAAGATTCCTTGTGCCAACCCTCCACTTGTCCTCCTAGAGGTTTGAACATATTATAAAATTGGGAAGAGACTAAGGGAGTCTCATAGACTTGAGATATGGGGCTCGATTTATGTGGAAAATTGAGGCAAAGGGTTGTCACACAAAGTTGAGAGTGTGTAACCGCCTAGCCCACATGGGAGACTTTTCCACACACACCATGCATGTGGGAGACGCATTAATTGGGAAAGACCCCCTCTTTTGGCTATAAAAGGAGGGGGCTATTCCTTGATGAGACACGCTCATTCTTGTAAAGCCACCTAGCTAGTACTTTTGATATTTCCCTCTCATCTTTTCTTTCAAATAAAGCATAGTCCTCTTCCCTTGATGTCTCCATCTTTACATTCCTCCTCCTATCATGTACACGCTTCTCTTCCCTCTCTCCCTTTTCCCTTGTGTCATAGTCTCCCTCTTCATTCCCTCCCCTTCTAATTCCTTTTCCCCTCCCATGATAACGTTTCACCCTCACGATCTCCTTTCCTCTATGGCCCTCGAGCGTCGCCATTCTTAGCCTCTAGCCTCTGGTCTTGATTTCTTTTTCGGCTAATAATACTTGGGGAGACCAATGTTTCAGCTCAATAGATCTTCGTGGCTTGACGGTTCAGTCATGCAATCTCATATCTTAGTCACGCACTCTTATATCTTAGGGTACTCAATGATTACCCTACGTCGACAGACCCCATCATCTGCCACCACCAAGGCCCCTATTTTGTTGGAGGAAAAAATGTCTTGGGAGCCCCAGCAAGTAGAGCATCACTAGAAGGAATGCACATGGTGAGTCATGTACAACTGTAAACCCATGGTCTCTGCTCTGGCTTCATTGGATAAGCCTTTTTTCAACGTTCCGAAGAAACCCTAGAGGAAGGTGGATAAAATACAAGTTCCTTTTTTGACATCACATGTTGCCGTTGTTCCTACTTCATCTCATCATGACTTGACATTGCAAGATCAGCCTATGCTTGAAATACAAGAGAATAAGGGCTTCACAGATAACATGCCTGCTTTGGAAACTCATGTTGCTACACTTGATAAGCCTAAAAATATTGATTCTTGTCCTCTTGCCTCTTTGGATAAAGTCAGTCTCGGGTGGATATGACTATTGATGATGACACTAAGTCTCCGATGGATATGCCCATTTCTTATAGTATTGATGCTTCTATTGAGGATGCTCAGTCTAAGCCAGCTTCTTCAACTTCTGAGTCTCAGGTGGTTATGCTTATTTTGGAAACTGTTGTTGATCCATGTGATAAAACGGCAATTAAATTACTAGTGTCTGCCACACCCACTGATTCACATGGCAACAACTCTATTTTTACTCTTGAGGAATTGCATCCTATGATGCAACAAGTTTTTGACCTAGTCATACAAAAGTTTTGACTCTCTGCTTATGTGAAGGAGAATCACAACGGTCAGAAAAAACTATATTTTAATGATGGCATTGTCATATTACTTCATGGTTTCCTGGTTCAATAAGGCATACGATTGGAGGATGTGATCTTCATGTTCTCTCCTCCAACCTCATAGCTTTGGTCTTTATCATTTTGGGTCTGTGCATCTTGATATCCTGTCCTTCTTGACAGATGTTCATATTCCACTTTCCTTTATGTACTTTTTAGTGTGGAACAGACTTGTAAACATTTTCACTTTTCTAGTTTTCACTTAGCCTCCTGGCTTTACCCAGGACCCTACTTGTAATCTTTTTACTTTTGTACTTCATAGTGGGTTTTTACCTCTTCTGAAGTTTCCCACAGAGAAATATAAGTTTTCACCAAAGAGAGAGAGAGAGAGAGAGAGAGAGAGAGAGAGAGAGAGAGAGATGATATGATATGATTGTATTAAAGTCCATGAGAGACCCTTCAAGATCTATGGAACTTGCCATCATTATTACTAATAGTGATCCCTTATCTAGTAAAGAGAAAAATCTTATAGCTTCATCATGTAGTGAGAACTTGCTGGGCTAGCTTGTGAGATAGACTCAATACCTTGTTGCGACATTCTAAAATATATTTTAAGTAGCTTCCTAGCTTTTTGGATGGCTGCTCCAACATATTCTTTAGGTCTCTGCTTTCCCCATATCCTTCTCTAATGTGTGCATACTCTAAGATATCACTTCTAAATTTGAATACAAATAGATTCATAATTGAGTACAGAAGATATCACTTCTAAATTAAGTACAAAATATCCATGATGGAAATCATCTACATCTGAAAGGGAACCACTTCTATATTTTGGAAAGAAACTTACTTTTGTATAGTGATTAATCTTTGGAAGATGATCCAAGACTATTTCTCTATGCATTACTTGAATTATTTTATCATGTTATTCTATTATTTTCCATTTAACTATATTATATTCATTAATTTTCTAAAGGTGCTTATTGATTTAATGAATTTTTTTATATGTTATAGGCTATCAAAGTTAGCAATGACATAAATGTTTCAAATAGGTAAAACTTGATGGGAGCATAAAGAATATTATTGAGTGAGGATCTAATTGCGACATGGAGTTTGCACTAGTTCAATTGATAAGAGTAATAGAACCAACGCAACAACTAAAATTTTGTATAAACAAAAAAATGTACTTTTCTACAATAGTGGAGAAAAAGCTGTTTATGATCTTTCTTCTGTGAGCTTTTTTGGCCATGTCAATAAAGTGACCTTTTTTAAAAGATTGCAAAAAAGTAGCTACCCTCTCGTGATAAAGTGTTGTACATATGAAGGAATTCTCTTATGACCAAAGAAAATAAAGCATGAAATTTATCACAATTGGAAAAAAGAAGAGCATAGTTTTTGTAACCACCAAAAAGGGACCATAGAGTACAACCATTTTGACGAGAAGTTTAAGCATAGCCTTACACTACCTAGGAATATGGGACACTATACATAACATGTAGGATAGTTTGGGGCTATTGATACATCTAAAGTTCAAAGGCATAGATATTATAGCCACCAAAAAGATATTATACAATACAATCATCATGTCAAAAAGTTTATAAAGTTGAAGCTCTATTGAGGCTAACATTACAAAGGAATATGGGACACTACAATAGTTTGGGGATTTGAATACATGCCAAACTGAAAGGGTGGGATGATGCACAAATGTTTTCTCATGCTGCCAAGATTGGGAAATTCTTGTGTGATTTTTTGGCCAATATAGACTTTTAAGAGCATTTTTACTATGCTTTTTCTAGTACTTGTTTAGTTCAAGAATCCCTCCTATAAGGGCAACGTACTTGATTGTTTACATACATACATGTATGCATGCATGCATACATACATATACATATAAATATACATACATTCATACATACATATACACATACACATACACATATATATACATATAAATATACATACATGCACACACACACACACACACACACATATGTATAACAATACCTCCTATAAGAGCCTCATAAGAAAATGCCAATATAGGAAATGAAAAAATAGCATTAAAAAATATTAAGCTGACTTAAAGAGTATCAAAATTTTATGATTTTTCAATTTGATTTTTTATTCCAATCATTTTACTTCAAACATGACCATACTCCAATGCCACTTCCAAGAATGTTGTTTAGTATTCTTGAAAATGGCATAAATTTCTCATTCTTTATTTCGAATATGGTTATGTTTGACGTTAAAATGGTCAAAATTGGACAAGGAATTCAAATCGAATCATAAAAAATTAGGAACTCTATGCTTTTAAAGGTATTTTTTTTATCTTATACTTCCTTGCCTCCTGACATTACCTAGTGTTTTTTGCAAGCTTAGCTTTATGAGGTAATAATTGAATACCTCTTTGTGTAGCTTTGCATTGTGGATAGATTATGAGTAACCAAAATATCTTTGGTATTTTAATAATCATCATTAGATGACTAGAAGTCATTTATGCATTTTAAGATATATATTCAAGACATATAATTCTAACATGGGAGTTGAACAAAAGGTAAAGGGTTGAATGACCCGTAATCTGAAAGTATTGATAAATTACTAGTTTTAACATGTGTGGTTTCTAACCTCCTTCTAGCTTAATTTTGAAGTACTTCTGCATGGATAAGAAAGGGAAAGGGCTACTAAGTGCAATGAAGTAGACATTGAGCCTCTCAAAGAGTGGTCTACACATGTTGATGTAAATAAGGGATAATAATTTTTGAAGTCTTAGAATGGAAAAAAATCATGATAAAAAGATCTCAAGAATTCACATGTGAGAATGTGCATGGCCTTAAATCTAAAATCGCCAAATTTTCTTGTACCAAAAATAAATTTTATGCAAATTTTTGGTGGTTTCTTATAAGAAGAACCAATTCTATTAGCAAAGTTTTGCTATCTAATAATAAATGAAGATGTTTCCTTAGAAGGAAAGGATATCAAACTATATCCAATTTTGGTGTTTACTTACCATTTTTTGAAAATGAAATTATCTTCAATGCATTCATGATAGTAATGATCACAGATGAGTTTTATGTGTTTGTTAGAAGTGATACTTTTTCACTCACAATATTTTGTAATGATTGATGCTCTTCAACATCTTTGTAACTCAAAATATTTTGAAAATATATAAATTATATTCAATGCACAATGATGATCATGATCCTTGGTATATTCACCCATTCTCCATGCATTTTATTCAAAATCTATCACTTGATAAAACTCAAGTGCCTTATATTTTAGAATTATTACATGCAAGCATTCTCATCCCCTCATAGTTGTGAGCACACACTCATCTATAGTTGCTTGATTCATTCTCTTATTCTTTTAGTTGGGAGAGCGCTCTCCTCTATTTATCTTTGTCCCATGCATTCTCAAATTCTTTATGGTTACTTGCTTTAGTCTCACCATATATTTGTCCTCTTCTTTAGTTGGTCAAGCATTCTCATCTAGTCATCTTCTCCAAATTATTCTAATGTCTTTGTAGTTGCTTGCTTTAATCTTGCCTTATAATTGTCCATTTCTTCTACTCTCATATTGCTTGGATTTCATTCTCTTTGTGTAGTTGCAAACTTCTTCTCCACTTATACTTGAAACGGACATTTTGCAATAGTGTCTCAACGTGAAGCAAGGTATCACTAGAATATTGAAGTTGGTTGCTAATTGATTAGGAACTCGTGAGGAGTTTCAGCAAACACATGAATGATTGAAACGATATGAGGAGTTTTCTCCATATAGGTGCTAGGAGAGGGGAGACCTCCAAACAATGAAAGGTTGCATAGAAGAACCAAAATCTTGATTCCACATATAGTAAAGCTATATATTTTGTTGAGTTTGATTTTAGCTCAATTCTAGTTACTAGCATTTGGAGAGCACATGATTCCAAAACCAATGAAATATGTGTTACAACCATCGATGATTGATGCTTATATTTGATAATTATATAGATATGACCCCTAAGGCGGTTCTTTTGACTTCATTGAGGTCCCAATGTTTGTGTGGTGGTATCATAAGGTATGTTCTTTACAATATGCATGGGTTGTGCAACTTGTATCCTTATGACCACCTCTATTTCCCTATTTTGACAATTTCTCTATAAGATAGGGATATAAATAATATCTAATGGGTTATTTTTGGATGATTTGGTGGAGGCAAGCCACCTATTTAGGACCAAACCCATCTTCATTGAGTAAGTTGAAATTTTATATTTATGCCCAAAAGCTTTGGGTGTAAGAGTTTAATCAATTTATATCAATTAATTAAAGTAATATTAAGTCAACCATGAAGTTACAATCACCAAAATTTATATTTAGTCCCCATGGAATATTAGAATCCAATCATTAAATCAGATAATTCTAATTAGTTAAAGAAAATAATGTTGATCATGATGATTGATTACAACTTTCATTCTCATTTTCCATGAAATGTCATAGTCCCTTAGAGTAGACTTTCCCAATAGAGAAAAGAGATAATGTAGAAATGATTTGAAATAAAATTATCTATTTATAGAAAGTTGTGATGCTAACCCATGCAATAAAAACCCTTTATTTACAGATAATGTGTGGCTATCACACATAAAGTTTGCAAAGACATGTCTTATCATATGGTATCTTAGGTCTAATCTATGCTTAGTGGCCTATTCTTACATCTTGTGAAACCATTGATTGTGTCGGTACAAATTTTCAAGGAAGAGGTGAATTTAAAATATCATGAACCATGAACGTAGAATCCACCTTTTTGAAACTTCACTACTATTGTAATTTATCATGAATATTATAAATAAAATTTTTCCTTGTTCATCTTAATCATGACATCCCTTAGCTCATTTTGAGCATACTATTCTCAAAAAAATATATAAGAATTTTTTATTATTTTAAGTCACTTATTTATGTTGAATTAAAATGTAGATAAACATTCTTTTGTGTGTTATGAAGTTAAGAACACCTTTATTTGTAATATGGTTGATTGAGATAGATTTACAAAAGTGACTAAACAAGTTCCCAAAATCCATGTGACTAATCCCTGATTCTTTATGGACTATGATGGCGCTTCCATGAGTATTCCACAATGTTTTATGATGCTTACACTAATTGGCTATACTTTTACTCTAGAGTTAGAATGCTTTTATATCAAATTTGGATTTCTATGCAGCCTAACATAAAGTCTATTATTTTTCTTGATTTCTTTCAACATTAATTGATTAGGTCAAACCCCTCATTGGTAAAGAAAATTACTTTCCAATCAAATAAACATGAGGATAAGTTCAATGAACAAATCACACTATTTGAGTTGAAATTTCTTATAGTGTACATAATCATGTGTCCCTATAATAAACAACAAGAAACAAATCTAAGCTACATAAAATCTATTATTTTTGTTGATTTCTTTGTGCTTTAGTTAAGTAAGTCAAACCCCTCATTACTAGAGAAAATACTTTCCAATCAAAGAAACATGCAGATAATTTCAAATGATCAAATCACACTATTTGAGTTGAAATTGCTTATCGAGTACATAATCATGTGTCAATATTACACTGAAATATTCTTCTATCCTTCTAGCATGATTTTTAATTGAATACATTGACCTACACGATTGCACTATCAAGATTATACCTTTAAACAAATTGAGTAGAATAAAAAATAAATAAATTATAGTAAGGCGATAGGTACATATAGACTACCGACATCAATTATTGAAGATGACAAGTTTGGAAAGAAAGCATTTATGCATGATTGTGGGATAATTGCACATCTTTGCATACCAACTGATGTGTAATATATATACATGACATTGATGCGGCTACTTGTACCCTTTTGAGTTCATGAGGGTATTTTTACTACATAAATATTAATGTACCTTATTTATCAAGTGTACATAAGAAAAATATATTAAGAATGATATAAATATACATGATCAAATTACTTTTATAAGAAAGTGAGAAAATTAATGTTACTTTTTATAAATGGCACAACCTTAATTAGAGGGACCAAGTGGGTCACACTTTACCCATTTAAAATAATAGCTTCCAATCATTCCATATAAACAACATAAAAATTGCCAAACATTTCTCTCTTTGTATTTAAATTATGTTCTTCAATTATCTAAACATCCCGTATCACTTCCTTTTCCATCCATGAGGTCTAATAACTAAACACATTATTAGAATATTACCATATTTATTTTGCTCAAAGAGATCTATATTTGTTCTAGTTTATCTACAGTAGAGCATAAAAAAAGTTGATTGTGAGGTTAGAGAAAGTGTTAATGTGTGACCATAAAATATCTCCTCTATGGAATAATTTTATTCCTACCCTTGAAAAATAGAGGAGTAAGGGTGACCCTGTATGGGTTAAATTTTTCGAATCTTCCTTAGATCATGGTATATGATCATACTCCTTTTTTGGGGGTAAAAGAGTCATTCTTTGGTGATTGAGAACCCTAAAACCTTAGTAAATTTCTCCCTATTATGTGGTTTCAACATCTTTTCCTATTAATGCCAAAGAATTTAATGAATAATTTGAATACTGGGTCAAATTAGAAACACCACATCCTATAATTTCTTTGGAGCAAAAATGTATAGCATAGCACATAATGTCAATTATAAGATATTTCAAAAACACGGCCACACATTTTTATAAAGATGTAATAGAGTAACACCCCTTTAGAAATGACAATCTATTTATCACTATTTTTTAAGTTAATGCTAATATCTTATCCATTACAACTATTATATCACGAGGTGCTTGAAAGAGATACAATATTAGATCATGCACTAGAGTTCAAAGGAGGAGATAAAATTCTAACTAATATTTGGAAATTATTAAAAATAACTAATATGTTTTGAAATTGAGATAGGTGATAGATATGATAGTAATTTTGAGACATTTTGATCAAAACCATGTAATCTTTTTATGGAAATAGGTGAAGGACCAACCTTTGCCACAAATGATAAAGTCTCTCTAATATTAATTCTCTCACTGCAAACAAACATTGACAATCTCTCTTCTTTGTTCTAATTTCTAAGAAAATATTGGGTTCTTTTCTCAAAGTAAGGGGGTCATTGTATAAAAGTACCCAAAACCAAATGGGTATACGTGTGCGCATGCATGTGTGTGTGTGTGTGTGCGTGCGCATGCATGTGTGTGTGTATGTGTGTGTGTGTGCACATGTGTGCATGTGTGCGTGTGTGTGTGTGGGCGCATGCACACATGCATGCATGCATGTGTGTGTGTGCACGCATGCATGCATGCATGTGCGCATGCGCCCACACACACACACACACACACACACGCACGCAGTGCGCATGCATGCATGCATGTGCGCACGCATGTGCAACATGCCCATGAGCACATGCACACATGCATGTGTGCATGAGTGCATGCATGTGTGTGTGCACACACGTGTGCATGAACTTTATATGATCTTGAAGTGACCTTAAGAATGTCTCTCATAAGAACCACAACTAATATTTCGTTTTTTATGCATGCCACAAGGTTTCATCCTTATACTTGTTTGGCGTTCTAACATTCCACCACCAATAAAGTACAAGATGCCTTGAAAGGACCCCCATGATTCATTTGGTACTAACATAAAAAAAGTGCCCCTTTTAGGGGCCTATAAACAATTTGCTACTTCTAGAAGAAAAGTCTAATGAGAAATTACTTCTACATAGGCTATCAATATTATGGAAGGACATTTATTTTCATAGGTGAAATACTTTATAAGGGCATAAATTTTAAGTCATGAACATAAGTATAGGTTTACAATTATCATGAGTACATAGCAAAAAATTGATAATTTTATAAGAAAATGTAGTGGTAAATTCCTTTAATACATGTAATCTATGTTATACTAAACTTATGAGAAATAGTTTCCTTGCCCAAGTGTCTTTGTTGTTTATCCTTTGTTAAGATATGACTTATCCTTTGCTAAAAGAATCTAGGATGTTTCTCCTTTTTCCCCTAACTACTAAATAATGCTTACTATTGACTAAACTTTTTTTCATGTTCTATTATATGAATTGTTAATGAGAGTAATATATCTTATGCTTTCATTTGAAAAGAAATCGTGCATTTTTTAACTCAAAATGCTCTTTATGAAAATAGGCTGCTAGCTTTGGTTCCAAACATATAATTACAAATTTTTAGCCCCTTAAAGCAATTGAAAAAATGATGAACTATCATGATCTCAAGGTTATTGGATGAAAGGTTTGAAAAGTAACATAACGTCCTTTCAAGTTACGAATTTTCCAATCTTTGACTCTAATATTTTTTCTCCCAAAGATGTTATTTAAGCTCAACCGTTTCAAGAATCAAATTAGTATGCACACACTAATGTATGAATCGTACGTGAAAGTACATCTTTCTACTTGATTCCATCTAAAGTTATTTACCTCAACCATTTCAATAATCCAAATCAATACGGGGAAACCAATTTATTTATGAAGCACACTACTAGAGTATACACTTGCGCCCCTCATATACACATCTTAGTTCTACTCATGCACACTTACAAGGAAAGTCTTGAGGTTACTTCTAGAAAAATGGCATTAGATGTGGATTCAAAAGAATCTAGGTATTTTACTATGAAAATACCGTAGCATTATCCATTCATAAGGAGTTTTGCAATTCATCTAGTCAAAAGTTTAAAATTCTATGAGAGAGAAGAAAGCTAGATCCCACATGCAACTAGTGCTTTTATCATTACATCTTGAACACACATTTCGCAAAGGGTTTTCTTTTAGTGAATTCCTTGGGTAATAAGCATGGTTGAGCATTTTTGCAGGATTTATGCGTAGGGCATTGGCATTGAAGTATGATGCTTATATACCATCTAAGCCCAAAAATATGTTCATTTTTGTGCTCAAATCATATGTACTCATTTATTAATTATTCATGTATTTTAAAACTCCATGAACCTTACACACATAATCAAATCACTATGTCTAGATGGTTGCATTGCATTTGCTTATCTTGCTTAAATTTAATGAGCCACTCTCACTCACATATCCTACCTCCAATTAATGTTAAAAAAATCATTCAAAAATGGTTAGGAATTAACCTTTATGGGTGGCACATATAAAATGACCATGATGTAAACATTGGTAACACTTATCTAACCCAACTTTCTCTCACCCAATTCTCAATGAAGGCTAGAGGAGGTCTAGGCCCTGGGAGGAAACCAATTAATGCATGGGTACTAAGCCACTCAATGGAATCAGAAAGCAAGTCTTCATTAATGAAGGCAGCAATCTGCTTACCTCTTGGAGATTCTTGGCCCTCACCACAAGTAGCCTCTTCTTCTTCAGCTAGTTTTGTGCTGTTTTCTAGAATGATTTTCCCTTGGATAATGCTGCTGAGGATGCTACTACAGATGCTATTGTTGATGCTAATTTTGATGTCAAGATTAACACTCCTCTGAGATGCTCTACCTTTGCATCTTCCTCTACCTCTAGCTCTTTAGAGAGGCTATGAATGCTTGATAATTGGAATGACCTTTTTAAAGCTCAATAGTTCTTGGCAATAATAATAAAAAACACAAGGTGGCGTGGGGTGAATGAGAGCGACGTGAGTGCTAATACACACGTGTGACTGGAGTAGGGGAATTTTTGCTAAAACACACTGACGTATTCCTCACGCCAGCACGCACTTCTCACTCAATGCTCTTTGCCGTCCTCTCAAAACCAATCGTCTCGCATCCGCTTTACGTTGATTCTTCCGCTTTCACGTTCTACGACTACATGCGGAATTTGCTCCTGTCTCTCTCGACGTTGATCGTCTGCGAACGCACCAATCAAACATGCATGCATCTTTGCAGCGTCCGCCATCCAAGACAGTGGAAAAGTAGCACCTGCTTTGATCTACCGACCAGATGTTCATGTTGCCGTGCACACATCATCCCATCGCATCAGCAACAGGTGTCATCCGATCAAAAGATCGCAGTTTGGGCCGGAGTTCGCAGAATCGACTAATAGTCTGCTCTAGCATGCTACCAATGTGGAGGGCTGTTGACAGTACCCCAGCAAGTCATCGGATAATTTAGCTTCAACAGCAATAACCTCTGTCCATTTTTCTTTTCTACACTACTCGTCTTCTTCAGTTGCCTTTCTCCTTACCCAGAGAAATCCACAGCATTGTTACAGTCAATTCGTCATGTTTATCTGTTACGCCTGTCCTCATCTGACTTCAAGCTAATCGAAGTGGAGATTTCGTCTTTCAATCGAAAACTTCAGAAACACCTCGTTTCTAGGCGCAGCAGTACAGTCACGCTTCATTTTATTTGCTATGTCGAGACTATTTCGGATATGGTAGAAGGAATTTATAAGGAATCATCCAAGCTGCGAAGGTGCATAATGCGATCGATATATTGGCTACTTGAAATCCTTTATGTGATGCTCATGGCATTGCCAAAGAGTTGCACTGAAGCGAAAGGTGTGTTACGTGATTCGTCCTTGTTCTTTGTACTATAAGATTTATTTAACGGAGGATGTTAAAATCGTTCGCGTTCACTCCTTCTTGTTTGTTTGCATGTTGGGCGACGTATATATTCAAATGTGAAACTCAGCTTTACGACTACTGACTTTCAAAGTGTTCGTGCTTAATCTTCTGAATCAAATTTTCTCTCTCTAATATTCAGGAAATCATCTGGGCCACTGTGCAGCGTCTGTATCGCGAACGTTATTCTTAACACTAACAATAGTATGGCATATGCTGCCCTACCTAATTTGACTTCTCACATAGATGTAGGCACCACATACTCTTCAACTTTATAATTTATGTATCATCCTGCGTGTCTCTCTAAGGGTCAGCTCCTTAAGACCCCACCTGAGAGCTTCCTATGCATAATTGAGTGACTTTTTCGTCTTGGAATGGAGTGGTGAATAATCCCATGTAATTATGTAATTCTCACTTGAAGGCCATGCATCAATTGGTAAGGTAATAAACAACGTTTGCAAAATAATTCCATAATGAGGGGAAGGGATAATCATCACGGGGTAAGATAGTAGAAATGAGGGTGATGTACTATGGGGAAAGAGTCGGGAGAAGGGGGACCAGAAAGCAAATAGCGTATCATGGTCCTAGGCCTCACTATCATCCTAATGCTCAAAAGCATGTTACCCATATCTCTCCTTAAATTTATCTTTAGAAAAGTGCCTAGAGTTTTTCTCAGGGTCATAGGTGCAAGTGGGCTTAATCTACAAACTAAGTGAGCCCTCCTTCACACTAGGGTCTTATTGCAAAATCAAAGCTTCTACAACTCAATTGAACGTTTCATGGTCCACAGGAATCCCTCAAGTTCCTCATCTAACCCAAAATCATGGATCTATAGGATTCGTCCTTTTGCTATTGTAGTTTTCTCTTTTCAGTTTGCATCCATCCACAAAGATTGAGATTACATTACATCCCTCTACTTGTATCTCTGCTGCTGCCAAAAGCCTCAAGCGTCCTAGTGAATCATTACCACTATGCACTTGTACATGTTATTACCCCTTTTTGGGACTTGCAGAACATCATTCCCATTCTAAAAGGTAATCATGAATGCCATATATGTTCCCAGAACTTTTATCCGGTCCGGAACTCCAAGGAACTTCTTTCTGGCATTCCAATATCCGTGTCTTTTGCTGCCTGCAGACTATGGTAAATATTGCCGAAATAGTGCCAAATGGGCACTCCTCATCGCTCCTTCCACTCCAACCTTCCTCTCTACCTTGCAACCCCGTGAGGCTCTCTCAGCCCATCCTTACTCCTCTCAGCCCCCTCCGAGCGTAGCCCGCACTTTCTCCTCTCAGCCCCAGCCCCCTCCTCTTCTAAGTTAATCACCCCCCCCCCTCCCTTCTCTTCCCTTCCCTCTTTTTTTTGGGCAAAATTTGTAGCCCTTAAAGTTGCTTTTTTTGGCAGTCCTCCCCCCCCCCTCCCTCTCTCTCTCTCTCTCATCCTATCTTTCAGTGGCTCTTCTGTGTGGCGTTGAGACTGGTAATAAGTGTACTTTGTGGTCGGAGGTCAATCCCCTTGCCAAGTATGACAAGTGGAGGAGCACACAAGTGGAATTGTCACTTTGTAAGCTAAGAAGCACAGACTGAGTGGAGTTATTTATTAGGATTAAGGGGGCAAGGAATCTCCCAGTTCCAACAGTAGACCTTGCACATTTGAAGGTGCTGGTATAGAGGATGGATTATTGGAGCACAACCTATGCTTCTTGATCCTCGAGGTCAATCATCGCTAGCCCCAGGTGCAGCAGGCAGGCCTCTAGACTATGCAATGATTCCTTGAATAGAGCAGCTCCTAATGTCACTCCACCATCTCCAATCATTGTACATAGGGCCTCACATGAGGGAGGAGTGTATGATGGTCCGAAGTCTGCAATATCCTTCACCATATTTGACACGACCCCGCAGGATCTGACCCTATCATTGACCTAGAATCTCGTCCTCGATACAACCAGAATCATAGCCCAGGTGCCTCGATCCTCCCGACCACCCCCGAGCACGTGGGCTACAACTCGACTCATCCATAGGCCCGTATCTAACCCAGGCGTCCCATACCACCTGACAGTCTAGAGGACCTTTGATACACCACCTATGATCCGCCATGTAGATGGACAGAGTCCCGGCCTAGGTCCAAGCCCCATCCATCAGTTGAGGAGCGCTCAACCGATCTGCACAATAGCACTGGCGCTCCCTCTATATAGAAGGAAGCCCGCTATAGATAGCATAATGCTATGAATAGCTCCCTCCATATAAAGCGAGCACTATATATGAATCAATCTCGGCTAAAAATAGCCATCTAGCCCTATGCTATCCCGTAACCCACGTTAACCTGCTATCCAATCCTAGGTACACCATGCACATGGCATACTCCCCTTCCTCTAAGAACTCACTCCTGAGTTCACTAGAAAGCCTGAAAACTCTCTGCAATAACTATACTCTGACTATCAATTTGAGTGTGCTATACTTTTCATGAGATTCAAATCAAAGAGAATCTTAGGCCAAAGCCACAATCTTTGATAACCAACCCAAGGAAAGTAAATCTCTCAAGCTGAACAAGGTTACATATCGTTGAGTATTCTCCTCGAGAAATCCAATAATGCCTGAATCCACAGAGTTAGTTCTGTTGACATATTCCATACACAAGCATGGTAAAATCTATACCTGAAGGTAAATGATTCTATCAACCTTATCTATTGAGTATCCTTGAACTCAAAATCTTAGGTTGAGATCGAGGAATCATTGTTCGAACAACCCCATCAATTGAACCCCTCGAGGTTAATTTTTGGGTTGCAATTTCTATCAACCCTGATGTCCTGAATTACTTAGTATTCAAAAAATCCCTCAACAGAATACCCTTGTAATTCAAATTCTTGGGTTGAAATACATGATAGACTTTCCATCGCAAAACAATTAGGTATCCATTCATAACTCATGATGGAAGAATCTTCATGGAAGTATCAATGGGCAAAATCCTAACCAAAGATATGGTCCCCCTGATCTATCCTCGAAATGCCCCTACATGAGGATAATCAGAAAAATTCAGTTGGCTATATCCAATCAATGGTACTGTTCTAGACATGAATATAGTCAACCGTCATAGGAATAACATCCTATGTGATCCAAAGACTACTGAAACATACAATCCGAAATCTCTTAAAACAAGATCCACTACCAAATATCCTGTATAAACTTGTGCACAATAAACCGCTCCGATCACAGGATCATCCAGTTCTTAGGATCTCTTATCTAGGAACATCAAGTTCCAAACAAGGCACTGACAGACCATCATCAAAAGAGATGCGGTAACCCTCCCTAAGATGGAATCTAGACTATGGAGCTCCAGGGTTGAACCCAAAAAATACATGGCTTCCCTCAAGTTGAAGAATCTTAGTCAGTCCTCGTAAAAAATCTAATTAGGTTGCCCCCAATTCAATTCAGTCTACTTGTACTTCACCCTAGAGGTCCTTGGGTATTATTTCACACTGGATTATACCACCACATCAGAGAATCTTAAATGTAACATACCTTAGTGTCCCATACCACTAAAGTATACTGCAAATAAAAAACTCAGTGGACAATATGAGTAAATCAGGTAGCCAATCCCTCTTCAACTTAGATGATCCCAGATTGAGTCAGGGTGGCAAATCCGTTCTCAATCCTTTTCTTAATGTGATTATATCACCCCCTTGTGTTACAATACCCCAACTAATAGGTCAAAGAAGAAAACCCAGTAGGTAGTATCCCTAACAACTCTTGAATCCTGACTATCCATGACCTCGAACTAAAAGAGTGAGAATCAAAATGACCCCGCCTTTGGACATGATTCAAAGAAGGTATCCATCAAGACTCATCCTGGTCTAATCAATAAGAACCTGCATACGTAACTTGAAGAAACGTCATAACTCACAATCACATCGAGATCAAAACTTCAAATAGAATCCAAACAGGAATCTATGCACCAAGATTCGAGAAAGGGAAATCCAATTGCCTTTGTTAAATCCGGTCTAATATGTAACAAATACTTGGGCACCATCAATGTACCATATATCTAAAAAACTTCAAGATATATGCAAGAAAAGTATAATTTGAAAAAAACCATCAAATTATAGATGCCACTAGTTACAAATCAAACCCAAATTAACCAAAACCTGGTCAATTTAATAACAAAACAGTTTACAATTCATATAAGATTGGGAAACATCTTGAACCAAACGTGGTTCAAAAGATCCACAGTCGAGCCAAAAATAATTGTGTGTCGGTCAAAACTGAGGATTTCAACCTCTTCATCGCTTCTCAATAGCACGGAAGCGGTATAAAGACTCTAAAACAAGTTGTCGACATTTAGAACAGCATGAGCCTTTTTCAATATATTTCTAGTACTGAGGGGTTTTATAGTGGTGAAGAGCTACCCAGAGTTCATCCATCAAGGAATCCATCTCTCGTAGCAGGTCATGAGGTCTACGAGAAATAACCTCCGATGTAGCCTCATCCTCCATCTCAATAAAACAGTATTCCAACGTAGGTGTCTCATTACTTTGATGTCCTTCCATGGCTGGAAAATATCTCGCACGGGAGAGGGACTAGAAGAAAAACACCTGTGTCCAAACACGTGCTCTTCCCCAAAGAGAATCTGGTGCTGCGTGGAATCAAGGAAGAAGGCGAGAAGAGGACAGCAAGAAAGATGGTGGAATCTGGTAGGCTGATCTCAGACAAAAAGAGAGTGGGAAATTCGCCTTCATGCGTTGAAGTGCTGAAGTGAGAAAGAGAGAGAATTCCCGGGTATATAAATAGCCAAGAAGGGCCATCAAAAGCTAGGCGAATTTAGGGTGGGTGCTTGATTTAGAGCAAGTGCTTTCCTTGCTAGAGAAAAACAAAAAAGCAACCTACCTTTTAACCAAAAAACAGTCTCGCTTTTAATAGATCCTGTCCCGCTTTTCTCCAGCCAACCAAAAATAGCCAAAACGCGCTAAAATCAGGCCATACGCTCCTTCCCAAAGCCAAGCTCCTGCCTCCAATCATATCGCCCCTATCTCTGATGCCCGAATCTCCTACACAAGTCGCTTTCTAGGCTTATGAATGCTCTCTCTTTCCTCCTACTTCTCAACTGCAGTCTCTAGGGTAGGAATCTCATCCTTGAGAACCTAGAGTGAATTCATTCCCTAACCAACCCACTCTCACGCGTCCCCACAGAGCCAATCACATCAACAACCCAAGCGTGGAAAGTTATAGGTCAAAAACGATCCAGCCTCATATCTCTTGCTGAAAGCATCAAGTCTTCTCATCGCCTACCCTTCTCAGGGAATCACGATTTCCAAACACGTAGCAACCGAGAGAGAGCACACAACCTATGGACTTCTATTTCTTCCACAACTCTCCCAATCATGAGCGCACATCATCAGCCAACGATTTAGCCCATACGTGAGCGGAAATTTAGATTTGCAAGAGCAATCTCAAAAGGCGTACCTGGAAGACATCTTTTCTACATACCTCGCATTGAATTCAATCGTGATAGGACGGCTCTGATACTAGAACACACGATCCCGCAGGATCTGACCCTATCACTGACCTAGAATCTTGTCCTCGATACAACCAGAATCATAGCGCAGGTGCCTCGATCCTCTCGAGCACGTGGGCTACAGCTCAACTCATCCATAGGCCCGTATCTAACCCAAGCGTCCCATACCACCTGAGCCCGTCCAGAGGACCTTCGATACACCACCTATGATCCGCCATGTAGATGGCCAGAGTCTCGGCCTGGGTCCAAGCCCCATCCATCAGTTGAGGAGCACTCAACCGATCTGCACAATAGCACTGGCCCTCCCTCTATATAGAAGGAAACCCGCTATAGATAGCACAATGCTATGAATAGCTCCCTCCATATAAAGCGAGCACTATATATGAATCAATCTCTATATGTAACAATCTTGGATAAAAATAGCCATCCAGCCCTATGGTATCCTGTAACCCACGTTAACCTGCTATCCAACCCTAGGTACACCATGCACATGACAATATTAATGATGTAAGATCGCACCTTTTATCATGGGTACATCTGCTCCATGAAAGGAACAAGCCATTGCTGATCTAGTTATACCCTCCTCCTTGGATGTCATGAGACCAGAAGACTAGCCTATATGGCTCTCAAGGTTGATGAAGTGGTAGCCCAACCTGTATGTATGGATGACGATCTACTCCAAAATAAGGAGGCAAAAATAGAACCAGAAGCAGAAGCAGGTGTCCTACCATACACGCAAGGAACAATTCAGAGGGAAAGTCAACTGAGAGGCTGGCTACCATTTGGATGGAGGCCAGCTGTTTGTGGGAACTCCAACAAGGCAATAGGGAAGATCTTGAGGATAAGTACTCTCACGTAAGTTGGACGTGGTGGAGCCTTTCATTGAGATGGGCAATCATGTTACTTTCATCACTGGCCACCACTTTTGCAAGGTATTCCCAAAAGAATCTCTTAAAGTATTTTGACATGCGCTTTGCTTACAATTTCATCGTTTTTAAGCTGAAAACTTATTTGAGGTAGCTTGTCTCGCGTCGCATGAAGGTTACTCTGCAAAGGCTCAGAGACTTAACTCAATTGTTTGGATGACATCATTTGGGATAATATTGGCCTATTGCTTCAAGTCATAAAGCCTATTCTCACAATTTTGAATTTTCTTGATGGGGAAGACCCTTAAATTGGGAAGGTGTCTGAAGGGCTCGATAGGATGATTGAGACAATTCAAGGTTTGAATGCATTGTATGGTTGGAGGAAGGAGGAGCTGAGGGCACTTGAACGTCTCGGTGGATAGAATATCATTCATCTTTGGAGGCTATAGCCCTTTTTGTGTATCCAAGGAAAGGGTAAGAATTGGATACAGAGGTGGTGCAAGGATGGGAGATAATATTTGAGATGACTTGTCTGAAATGCACTTGATAAAAGGGATCATTTTGAAGGTAAAGACAAGGATTGTCTGGTTTGGAGAATGCACAGAATGATAGGTTTAAGATTCCCACATTTGTCGGTGGAAGATTTTGGGGAAAATGCTTCATTGTCATTGAGTTTAGCGATTTGTATACTCAGGCAGGCGCTTTGTTGAGCGCTTGTAGAGAAACTTTAGAAATATTGCGTCTAAAAAGAGGAACAAGCTTGGGATTCCTAAGGAAAATGAAATTGCATTTGGTTAATTTAAACTTGTGTTTGCTTAACTAGTTTAGGAAAGAGTGCACTCCTAAACCATATATTGTATTTCGACCTGATGATGATGATGACAGTGATGCAGTAGAGAATGTCTAATAGATCAATATGTTAGAACATCTGGGGAAGCATAAAACCATTTGCCCATACTAGAAGGAAAATTAAAACTATCAAAAGCATCATAATCTAAAAGCATAGTCGAGCTGAACCTATGGATATGTATGGCATGGTTTACCAAGACTTAAGCATCCGAACAAGCTTGGGAAAGCTGAGGCAAGACCAAACAAAAAGTAACATCTTCACCAAAAAAGCAACTTCATCAAGAGGACTTCAAAACGATAGCCTGCACTGTTTCATAGCAACTGCACCAGCCAAAAGGTGACAGCACAAAAATTGTAGTTGCTGCTGCCGAGGTAGTCATTGTTGGCTTAGTTGGGGATCAAATTTCCAAAAGATATTAGGTAGCATCCCAAACCTTGACATGTGGTACTCCATTAGTTGGTGTTAAAGCCAATTCACCCACTGTAACCTGCTGGTTGATACATCACATGTGAGGTTGGTCAATAGCAAGCATCGTTAACTGCACTTGCTGATGCTTGTTTACATAGGTGAAGCTGAGATAAGCAATCCCTAAGTGGGGCCCCTCTGTGATGGCATTCGATATTGGAGCTTCATGGAGGGCTGTGGGCGTGTACATGGAGAGGCATTGGGCTTTGTTGGGGGCCCTTGTAAAATATGCGATGGAAGGACTGAGAGTGCTCAGCGACCACAAGAGCAATTGGTCTATGAAAATTTCTACATATCAATTAGAGTAATGACAAACCTTGGATATATGGGCTGATGGACAGTGCATTTCTCGCCCCTTTGGGCTCCCACATTGCTTTTAAAGTAGCAATATCTGCTATGTCAATCTAGGTCTGGTAAAGGTGACCAGCTACTCAGGAAGCCCACTTAATACGAGGCACTTTAGGCTGCAATGTAGTTCAGTACACAGGAACAGAGTGTGTGCTGCTCACTGCCATTTAACATCTGGTCAGTGCATCTAAGAAAACTCGCCTTGCCATGTGACCCTGAGTATAGGAGGCTCTTAAGGTGGCAATGTATCAACCACATGGGGACTTATGGTGACAATGTATCAACCATATGGGGATCTGAACAGACTCTTAGTCAAAGTTAACCGCACAAATTCCAACCCAAGGCAAATAGGAGGGGGAGCATGAGACCCTAAAGAAGAAGCCCTGTCCATGACCTGTATTTGTATTAAGAGCTGCATGGAGTCCAGGTTTAAGGTGAAACCTGTCCACACCTTGCAGCTTGGGTAGATATGTCTTCATTTAGGGCTAGATGGGTCTAGACCTAACAGCTTGAGTAAACTTTTGGGATAAACTATCTGAATTGGTGGGAGTAGCACATAGAAAGAATATTTTAGCTTAGATAAGGCTTCATGTGATGAATCAAGGGGCTGAAAGGTTTATTTAAAAGTAAATGATTTCAAGTCACCTGATAAGGATTTCAAGTCCCCTGTCTGAAACTGGTCTAGGATATTGTACCTTATGCCTTATGCCAAGACCACTCGCACTTGTTGAGGGCCAATTCAGAAATCCATGAAATGACCATTATTGCCACCTCTTGTCTTTCACTTGACTGCTCCTATCTTTTCATATGTTATTACTGTGGTACCAGTATGGGTGGTCTGCTGGCTATAGTTTACTGCAATACTTCAGCTTATAAGAATATTACTAGTGGAACATTAACAGAGTCCCTTTTTGTTTTCAATGGAAAGCTCAGTTGAGCTGTGAAGCTCTTCTAACCCCTGGTGCTATTTTATTATATTCTTTACAGATGCTGGACAGAATCTAGAGAATTTCCCCTGCTTAGTGGATCGAAATGGAGATGGAGAAATTGAGCACAAAGAGGTTATAAAGGTACTTTTGTTTCTATATTGGCCGGTGACATTTATCAACTGTCACAACATACAGATGTTCTCTTGCAATTGATTGTGTTTCACTTTTATGCAATTTTATGCATGTAGCTTCTGGCACTGTTTGGAGGTAAGTTGGATAGTTCTATTCAAGCTATGAAGAGTGATTGTACAAAAACCAAAGCTGGACAAAACGATTTATGCTTCCCTTCCATTACTGGTTTCAGTTATGAAGGCAAGTCAATCTCTTCTGAGGAGATACTGGTATGCACTAGAGCTATCACTTTCTTCTGATCAACAATAGTTTGGTTTTTTGTCTGTAAATATTTCTCTTTCTTTATACCGTGCCTATGAGATTTATTTAGCAATCTGATGTAGAATGGCACTCATCAGAATTCAATCATTGAGAAAGCCTGCCTGTATTAGAGACCTTGCCAGTGGACGTTTTCATTAGTTTTCATTTTAAATTTTGCTTCTTGAAGTTGCGCTTCCATGATGTCAACGTATGACTCGTGCTGCAATTCCTTGCAAACTTTGCCACAGTATTTTTTGCTTGCACGTTAACAAACCTTGGACATCCAAAAAAAATGTCTAAGAGAGGTGGCCTCAGCAATCAAGTAACTTCTTCACATTTATGATCTGTGGCAGGATCATCTCCAGCCCATGCTTACTGTGGATCAAGTAGTGAACTGGTTGACCCATGGATTACAACTTCCTCAATATGCACAGGTTTTCCATCAGAATGCAATAAATGGGATGGATTTTCTTGCTCTCATTGAGAGCGGAGGTTGGGCTATGAAAGAACTTGGTGTGCAAAGTAGACTTCATCAGACAAAGATTGTTCATGCTCTAGTACGGCAAGTTTTTGGACTTGGAGCATCCCCTGGCCCCCCCCGGGAATTAGTCTGTCAAATGTCCACCTGTAATGCAATATCATTGCACTGGAAATATCCATTATCAACAGGCTATCCCCCATTGCATAAATATATTGTACAGCGTTGGGATAATGGAACCTTCTCATGGGTATCAGTAGTCAATGATACAAAGGAGAACTCTTTTATAGACAAAATTGGGCTACACATGGATAGAGTCTACTCTTACAGAATTCAAGCATGGGGTGGTCATGGGCCTTCAGAATGGGTTATGTTACACAGCTGCAAGGCTTCAGATTGTCAACTTTCAGCTGAACTTGGCTTGGTGACGCCTGTGTCTGATAAGGATAACATACCAACCCCCATGCAGAGAAAGGAGCCTCCATGCAAAATTACTGCAACTGCAACCACTTCGTGTCTGTCAGACCTTGAAGCTGGAGTTTGTGGAGGGAAAGATTTGGTAAAGGCATCATGGTTTTGGATTTACTTTCTAAATGGTGGACTTGTTGGGTTGATTTTCCTCTCTAGAAACAGCTACTTCTTTCGGTATATAGTGGCTGCCTGGTTTGTTTTCAGATTGAAAATTTTGGGGATGATTCAATTTAGACTAGTTGAGGTTCAGAGCAGCAAGAGTGTACCGATAAAATTTTATTCTACAATGTGTTCAGCTAGTGCCTGTTGGAAATATTTGCTTTCAAAAGTGCAGTACCTGTCGATGTGCCTTTCAAAATTAAAGTTCTTGCAGAGTAATGGTTATGGTAATTATAAAGGATTTCCCGCTGTAGATTGCAGCCTTGAAGAGTTGAATAATTCAGTGAATAGAGTAAAAGAGAGAGATTCATTGTATGATCCTGCAATAAGTATGGAGGAAGATCAGGGTGTAGCATCAATTGCAAACAATGATGTCAACCAAGACCCATCAAGCTTGCCTACAAATCATAAACTTAGTGCTAGTAAGCCGGTCATGTCTACCAATGCTCTTCGTGACATGGACACTTTAGGCTCTGACAGTTCGAAGCGCAATCTTTGGCGGCAATTTGATGCTTCTACTGTTCCTGCTCCAGCCACAGTTAAGAGCAATGGAGCTATCCCCGACAGTAATATGGATGAATGCAGCAGATCAGGCTTCGCTTGTCTGGAGAAGTCTGCAGAAGAACAGTCTGATTCTTCTACACTGGGTTGTACATCTGGTAGGAGAAAAGGTCTGTTAACCACCTTTCTAAGTAAAATTAAAGTGGATTCTCAAAGCAGAAGGTTCACTCAGCCTGTAAGGGACAATAACAGGAGTTACTCTAGCTTGGGGTCAAGGCGCCTTTCAAAATTGCCATGTGATGCTCGTTGTGCATCTTTTCCAACCAGAGTAGGCAGTATGAACGGCATCACTACTCATAGTGAAAGGGAAACTGAAGTTTATACGGGAGATGAAAATTGGAAGGCTTTCAGTTCTTTCAGGCATCATACTCCATCTCTGGGCCAGAGCCGATATATGTAAGTTCTTGTAAAAAATAACATTATGTGAAGCTGTCTCAAAACCAAGCTAATCCACAAAAATTTCAATCACTTGTTCTAAACTTTGGGGTCTTTTCTTTGCCTCGTGACTCCAGGTGTAATTTCCAGGGATGTAAATTTCGGTTTGATCGTCTGCTTTGCTTATCGGATTGGAGGATGAGATTTAGTAAACATTATTGCCGTCAATGCCAGCTTGTTTATTGTGTTAAGCATACTCGTATTTCGCCTCATGGCCCATTCGGACAATGTGGACTGGACAGCTTTTGTGTTTGTCTCAACTGTTATGAGGGTCTACCACTTGAAAAGAGACAAGAACTTGAGAGGGTAAACAAGATTTGGTCTGGGCCTCTTGCTAAAAGCATCTTGTTTCGAAGAAAAACCCAAAAGAGAAAGAAGGATGGCAGAAAAGGAGGGATCGAATATACCAACTCTCAATTTACAAACATAAATGCAGACCGTCGTCAGAATGGCCATCTCCAATGCTCATGGCATGAGGATATAGCTGAATTGGTACTTCATAATAGCAGTACAGGTCCTTCTTCAAACATGCATGAAGGGGAGTCCAGTTGTCGGACATCAAGCACCTGTAGCGAGTCACCCTCTCCCATGTCTAGCCACCAATATTAACACAGCTTCATGGCAACTGCAACTGCAGAGCAAAATCGCTTTTTACATTGTATGATCTCTAACTGTTAGAGCTTTCCTTCTTTAAATTTCCTCCTCTTAACCCATAAAATCACTGTTAGTATCGCACGATGCTGCCATACATTGTTAGTAGGAGTGAAAGTGTGCTAATTACTTTTTTGGCGTGCAGAAAAGAGTTCAAGTAGGATCATCTGCTGGACCATATGAAATTATTGGCGGCACCTGTTGCATTTCTCTGCCCCCGCATTCAAATTTCAAACAACCACTAATCAGCAGCTCGATTATCAGTGAAGTCTGAGGGTACACCTTGCCATTAGCGGCAAACCAAATATAGATTGTTAAAAATCTCAGTATGATTGTTGTATAGAATTTGAAATATGCAGGTTAAACTTGCAGATTTGTAATTCTTTAACATGATCTGGCTGTCATCATCTGCTCAGAACTCGCATATGTTATGATAAATGATTTGATATATGTTATCAAATCATTTATCATAACATTATCAATATGTTATGATACGATTTAATGCTGAATTTTGAGTAATTTATGTGATATTCATCTTACACACTTCACCAAGGTGGTGGACTTCAAATTTAGTACTAAATTAAAATTGGAATACGTATGTATATGTAGATATGTGTGTGTTTGTGTGTGTATGTATGGATTTTCACCCCAAAAAAACACGCACGCGCGTGTGTGTGTGTTTTCCACACAAATCAAGGAAGATGTTGCTTTTATTAGCATTGCCTTGCAGGTACACTTTTTTCCAAAAGTGTCCCTCTAATCACTTTTTGCCACGTCTTCCCTTGCTCTCTCTCTCTCTCTCTCTCTCGGGTGGCCATCCCTACCAAATGAACACATGAGCATCCTCCTCTATCAACAGGGCAGTGCTATCGAGCACATGTGCTCAATTGTTATTTTACTAGCCCCCTCACATTGTGATTTAGGGTTTGGGGATAATCTGCTCTCTCACTTCTCTTTTTTTGTTGTTGAGATTCACATTTTATTTTAGTTCAAAAAATGGATTCACAAGTGCAATCACATTTGTCAATTTTCAAATGATCCTTTGAGCTTTCATAGCAATGGGTGGTCTTTTGTTTCGTGGGATCTCTTAGAGCCTAACCTGATGGAATATCTTAATCAAAAGTTTGTACAATTGATTTTATTCGATCCATCACTACGATGGATTCTATTCCATCCATCCCTTGCTCTATTTTCATGGAGGCATATAAATAGTTTCAATTTTCCCTTGAAAGGTGTTTTGTCCTTGGATGGGCCTTCTTTTCTTTCTCCAAAAAAGGTCTTACTTTTTGGCAAGACCATTCTAGTCTACCATCTAGATTGCTTAATGCCTCAATTTCCCATGAGGTGAACAGGGAGGTGTTCCTTTAGAGATACAGATCATAACACTTTCTAATAAAGGTTTGACACTTCTTCTTTATGTCCTTTCTCTAAATCTCTCTCAGAGATTCAAGATGTGTGGTTCCATCTCAGAGATTCAAGATGTGTGGTTCCAATACCCATAGATTTAAGATTCCTTGGCTAAATAATTTTCCAAGGGGGATTGGCTCAATGTTAGGGTGTCTCCCATTCCTCACCCATCCTCTATTGTATAGGGTGTATAGAAATGGAAGGCCAATTTGCATCTTGTGGAATTTATGATGCCAACACTAGTGGCATGGGAGTGTTAAAAGGTAGTGTGAAATTTTCTTTATTGATCACCAATGGATGACCCCTATTGGACCTTGTTACAACTTAGTGGGTTGCGGTTGGTGTGGGGGAACATATTGTTGGTCCATTTTAGGCATCCTATTGCTAGATTCAGTGTACAGATCAAATTGTCTCAATTTTCATATCCAACTCAGATCCCACATTATTTTTGCATAATAGTCCTTAGGTTCAATATAGGCATATTCAGTGACTAGTAATGAGGAAAAATAGATGACGCACATGAAATTCACAAAGGAAAACCTGTTGTGCTAGGAGCCACAATCAAGAAGTCCCACCACAATACAGATACTGGTTCACAATCCACACCTAAGAAGCCTAATCAAAGCCTATTCAATTTTGAAATTCCATCCCCACATGGTGGATAAGTTAAAATAATCTAAAGCTCTTGGGTTTGGTGGAAATACTACCATGTGTAGTTGACCTGATGGCATAGTTGTTAGGGTGAAGATAGCTAGAGGATCAATGGCCGATTCCTTACAAGTTCCAAACAATGGATATATGAAATAATGGTATAATTGCATGAGCTCTACAAGAATTTGATACAAAAATTTCCTAGAGAAGTCATGCAAGGTGGGGTGAGGCTAGATCCATTGAAGATTATGAGACTTATCTCATAGTCAATTTCCTCTAGCTTGCAATCACCTACCAACATAGAGGTAATGTAGGCATATCTCATAGGTGAATTTCACTTAATGTTGCAAAGGTTAAAGATACTTAGGAAAATGCAATAGAAATAGTTCATGGGGAGCTAATGAAGTTGTTAACCGCCGCTAGTAGATTTGACTACCCAACCCTACTAGTTGAGTAACTAGGGCACTACCAACAGCATTCAACCCATTATATTTACACTCACTCTAGCATCAAATGTTTGGCATCAAGTTAAGGAGTTGTAGAAGCTAGAGGAATCATGAAAAATGGACTATGAGACCAAAAACCAACTATCCTAGTAGATTGCACCAACGTTCAAAAGGATCTCAACCTACAGTTGTCAAAGATAGTTGATAAGCATTGTCTTCTCAATTCTAAACCTTGAAGAATTCAGGGCTAAGAAGTAGAAACTTCAAAAATATGTGGCAACCATGTAGCAACAATAGGTCCATGATCTCACTTTTGATCTTACAGCAGCAACAACTCAAAAAGGAAGCTAAAAATATTATCATAGAATCAAGACAAAGCTTCTAGTGTTCACAAACCTACATTGGATCCAAAGATCATGATGAAGAGGATAGTAAAGGTAGTGAAAGCATTCATGACTTAGATGGTGTTTACAAAACTAAGATGATTTGATACCCCATGCAAATCGATAAGAATGAGCTGAATGAAGCTCTCAATATGTTCAAGATTAGTAGGGAGAACAAATATCTATAAAACATGGAGGAGGCTAATAATGATAATTAAGACAACCGACCAACTCCTCTTGAATGCCAACCTTCCCACTTGAATAATCAATCTCACCAACAAATGATCCTCTATCGCTAGAAAATGATAAGCCCCTTCTCAAGCCATATGATTGGGGTCCAACAACCAATTGTAGAACAAACCACCATAGAACAATTCATCAAAGGCCAAATGGACAAATTCCAACCATCCAAAGTATAAATAATCAAAGATAAAAGCATTTAGGAGGTGTAAACTTGCAAAATAACAAAAGAATGATTGGCAAACTGATTTGCACAAGGACACAAACTATAAATACGAAAATAGATATTGGAAAAGGGAGAGGAGAATATATTGAATGGAAAAAGTTAGTTGTGTGGGGGGAGTTGGGTATACCCTAATTGTGTATATACCTTAATAATGAAAGGCAATGAATTTGTTCTATGAATGGTTCATATTCTTTAAGTTGTTTAGGCATACTTTTTTCTCCTAAATGGACAAACAATGATGATCTAAGTAGATGCATATAGAAGTCAAAGAAAAATTTGAGTCTAGAGTAGCAATGCACAAGTGAACATTCATAGGTATGTGGTGGTCGTATAATGGTTGCACATATATAGCACATCTAAACCAAGGTATCTTTGTAAAACAGGAAAAATGTGACAGTGCTTTGGCATCAAAAAAATTGATGATATTAGTGGAGATACATTAGATGTGCTTATGAGGGACATGATGAAGAGGGGAATATTTTAAAATAAAAGGCCACTATAGTGTCCCAAGAAAAAGGGAAAGTCTAGTGTAACAAATACAAAGTATAGTGACACTTTAGCATTGACTATAGAATGGGAGAATATTGCAATATTTGCAATAATTTAGGGCATAACTGCAAAGAATAATCTTTTACAAAAACAATATGATGGTCATAGAAAACCACCAAGTGCATAACAAGGAAGGAAGTTATTTAGGTTAATAGTCAAAAGAAAGGAAGTTCATGGGATTGTGGCTATAGATTAAGAAACAGTAGCTAGAACTATTACAAAAGCATTGTGAAAATTATAAAACCCTCCAACATTTGGGGTGTTGTTGATGGATATCAACACAACTTTAGTCATAAGGTCAAAAGAAATCTTGTGAGAGCAACAAAACTAGAAAAAACAAAAGACTTGTGGAAAGAAACAAGAAAATGGTTACTAAAATGCAAGGCAATTGAAGCAAAATAAACTAGATTATGATAACAAAGTCAATCATGGACTAGCAAAAAAAACTCATACCAAAGATGAAAGATGAAGAACAAAGATCAAAAGTTGACAAAGGAGGGAAATCAAAGTCAAAAAAAGAAGGGAAACAAAGCCTCAGAAGTTTTCAAAAAAGGGAAATTGCTCAACTTGCACCACACTGTACTAAAGCTTTGAAAATTACCCAATCTATGCTAAATGGAAGGTGGAAACGATGGCTACTAAAGTATAGGTATTGAAGTAGAGGAAATTGCTATAATTTGCACCACACTATGCTAAATAAAGACATCCATAATTGGGGAAAGGAAACCTTATTAATTGAAGCAAAAAACAAAGAGCTACAAGTAGTGATGAATAAAATCTAAATGCCAATGGAGTGCAAACCAAAGCTAGTGGAGAATTGAAGACACATTCATAACGCATGTAGAAGAGAAGATATTAGCAATGAATATTGTATCAATGGCTAAATTCAAAATAGGGAGTGTGGTTATTGAGGGGAAACTCAAAAAAGTCTAGATAAATACATAACTACCTGAGGATTTCAATACAAAAATGAATGTATTGTTCAACCTTCTTCTTGTAACATGCTTCATTTATGTTGTGGCCAAAGTGACTAGTTGTTTCTTCTTTTAATGATGTCTGATAGGAATAGAAAGCTAAGGGTGCATCTTGATCACTAAAAAATTAAATGAATAGACTATAGAGGAACCTTTTTCAATGCCATTAATTGAGAACTCCTTGGACAAGGTTGTAGGTCACGAAATGTATTTTTTCATGGATGACACAATGGTTACAATCAAGTAACTCTAGTCAAAGATGGTAGGGAGAGGACAACATTCAGTACCAAAAGGTGAGCATTATCTCAGAAAACATGGGGTCAAGCATTCTGTCCCTTGCTATCTTCATTTTGATGCCATTAAGCATGAGGTGGAAAAGTTGGCAAAAGGGGGAGTCTATCTCTTTTTCACTGGGAGAGTGCCTATGTTGGGTGAGTTGTGAGAGTTTTTGGCCTATGAGTGTGACATTCCTGTAGAAAGATACAATGCAACATTCACGGGGAGAGGGTTTTAATGTTGCATTGTGTCTCCAAAGAGATTAGAAATGATATACCGGGTCATTTCTTTGTGTTTATGGGTGCGGTGGTCCTTATGATTCCATGGAGTCCGTCGTCCAATGTGGATAAATTCTTGTTTAAAGGGTGCCCGATTTCCCCAGAATGCCTGCATGGATGGGGAATGTGTTTGATCTGGCGGGTAACTCTTTAGGGAATATTTTGGTGGTTCTCCTCTTTGCAAAAATAGTCTTCGAAGCAAGGAAGGAATGGATATTGTAGGATCATAGTCAAACTATCCTTGATTATGTTGTAGTACATCTTTCGGAAGAGATGGTGGTTACACAGAAAGTCCGATTTGGTCTGTTTCCTTAAGCCTTTACCTATGCAAACAGATGGAAAATTACACACACAATTGTCCTTAAAGGGATGATAACATGAGCCTTGCAAGCAATGGCAAGGATGATAACAAGATAGGAGACATGATTGAAAACCTAAAGCCCAAGGAATCGATCATGCAAGAGCATGGGGGTAGCCATGAGAACACTAGGAGTGAATAGCATCGAGATGCTACGACAAAGTCATCTTCATCATCTACAGGAGGTCAGAGAAAGGACATGTAAGAGACGAGGGAGGTTGCTAGATGATGATCATCCTTGGATACTTTACATGCAGAGGCCTCCTGTCAACAAGATTCATGTGACTCAATGGAGGGGTCGACTAAACCTCATGATGGAAACTCTCAAGAACATTGGAAGGTGGTCGGTGGTAAAGGAAAGACTAGGATCAAAGATCTGTGGGTTGAAATGAAAGAATCATTGAGCCCACCTGTTGGCTCTTTCCCACGGCTTCCGCAGGAAGAGCAGGGTGTTCTCAGTAGGGTTCTAAGGATTTTTGTCACCTATAGATATATCGGTGTCGTCCTTTGTAGTATAAGTGTAGCCTAGGACATCGGGTCGTATTCCGGTGAGAGACGTAGGCTTAAGTCTGGTAAGCAAACATAGTGCATGCATTTGTGAAAGAAATGTGCATCATCAATACTCGAGTAATGAAAGATTTCGCCTTCATTGGGGGCTGAAGGGTTTAGGAGGAGTTTTAAGGGTTAGACGGAGATTCAAGGTTCAAAAGGAGGTTCCAAGGTTTAGAAGGAGGTTCCAGGGTTTAGAAGAGGCTCCAAGGTTTAGAATAGGTTCCAGGGTTCAAAAGGGGTTTAAGGGTTAGAAGGGAAATCCAAGGTTCAAGGTAGAGTACATGACAGAGAACTTGTATCCCTTCTAGATCATGGAGGTTAAGGGTTGAGGGACTAAGGGTTTGGGGGGAGCATAGGAGTGGGAGAGGAAGAAGGTGTAAGAGCATGGGGGAGGAGGAGAGAGAGGAGAAGGGAGGAGGAGGGAGGAGGAGAGGGAGGAGAAGGGAGGAGGAGAGGGAGAGGAGGAGCTGGGAGGAGGAGAGGGAGCGGAAGGGTAGCAAGTTGGAGGAGAGGGGAGGAGGAGTTGCAAGGTTAGGACATGATTTTGGACGCGGAATGCAAGGAAGCATGGACAGTTGGAGACAATTTCTTGGAATATGAAAGTAGAACTCAACACAATGCCCCAAAGAGTGTGGGATTTCATTATGGGGTATTTATATAAGTTGGAGAGCTTCTCTCTTTGCATGTAGGAATTGTAAGACATTCTCTCTCTACATGTAGAACTTGCATATAGAGGTTGCATGTAGGAGTTTCATGTTGCATGTTGCATGTAGGAAGAACTGCATGTAGGACTTGCATGTAGAACATGCATGCAGAAGTTGCATGTAGGAGTTGCATGTAGAAACTACATGTAGGAATCATATGTAGAACTTGCATGTAGAACATGCAAGTTGGATTCCTAAGAGAGATTATTCCTAGCCTTATGCAAGTACAAGAGGAGCTTTGCCGCTACTCTACACACACATTCTATGCTACTTAATTCCATGTTGGCACAAAGACAACACCACCAAAGAGTCAAGAACAATGTGCAATTGTTGTGGAGGAAGCCCAAGGTAGTAATGAGGACCAAGAAGAGTTGCAAGATGCAAACATGAAGAAGAGAGTCTTAAAGGAGAGGCCTCATGCCATGAAAAACATTGATAAGACTCCGCCAGTAAGCTATAGTTGAAAGGCATCGCTAAAAGAATTAAAATAATGACGAGGTCTATTGGAGGCAAGGAAAACAGATTTAACTTCACAAGAGATGCCTACAAAGCTATTGCCCAACTCAAGAGATAAATCTGCACTGTCTTGAGCAGTGGTGGTCTACTAGAATGTCCGAGGACGCTGTGATAAGCTGAAGCAGAAGGCATGCATTGGTGCCATCAAAAGATGGAACCCAGATATTGTTGTTCTTCAAGAGATCAAATGTAGACAAGATGATGATATCTGGCTTGCTCTTCAAAAGCTAGGTTTTGATATCTTTGTGAATTCCCCAATTTGAGATAAGGGAGGTCTTGCGATGATGTCTCTTGGAGGGAGAGAGCTCTTTAGGGATATAACTGCTAAATACTTAGCTATTGATGTGTCAATTTGGGAGTTTATATTTAATGTGCTTGGGTTTTATGCCCCGAACGAGGTTTCATCAAGAACTGAAAGTTGGCTATCCTTAAATACGTTGATGAATGCTAGGAACTAGTTACTCATCATAGGAGATTGGAATATTACATTGTCTGATGATGGTAGAGAAAGGAATTGTAGTGAGATATTTGGGTGCAACACTAGGAGTTGGCATTACACTATGCCAAATATTTGATTGGTTTGAAGATAAGGTGTGGATAAAGATAAAGGCTTAGCATGGTGCCTTACTGGGATGGAATGCTTGGGTCCTCATAGTTAAGCATGTGCTTGTAGCTTCTTCAACCTATCTGGCCACGCTATGGAGATTCAAAAAAAGTCACTGGCAGCAGGCAATTGGAAAAATGTTAAGGTCCTTTATCTGGGCAGAAGACCGATTAGCTAGCCCTTAGCTAGGCAATGACATTATATTATGTGGGAGGCAATGAGAGTCCCTAAATCCATGGGGGTATTGGGTGTGCTTGATGTGATCTCCACAATGTTGTCTTGCTTGGTTGATCGATTCCTAAAATGTTTCTCTGTATTCCTCCATGTGTGGAGTGTTGTAAGTAGTTTCTTCAAAATGCAAAAGGAAAAGGAGTTCGTACCTCGAAAGAAATGACTTGGTGTGAGTGCTTATGCTCCTAGTTTTCAGTTTAAATTGTGGGATCTGATCTATGTGTAGGGTTAGTGGATGTCCAAAAAACCTATATTAACTTGATGCGGTGGAAGGGCCATGCAGGTCTTAGAGGGGATGCTAGTCTTAGGGAGAACTTCTGGTGGAGCTGGGCAGTCACAGTGTAAGGTAAAGCCATTGCTTGGCTAGATCTTCACACAGCATAGTCCCTATATAGAAAAGGGATTAGGTGGTGGATTCACTTGTGGGAATATGAGGAGGGCATGTTGGAAATCTTTGATGGCACTAACAGATCAATTCATGCGAGGTTCTAACAACATGCCAAAAGGGTGGCCAACAAATTGTACACCTTCAGAAGATTGGGAGGTCAATTACTAGGTCGTGGGTTTTGTGATGAGGATGCAGAAGATAACAGCCAAAGCTATCCACAGGAGAGTCAGACGATGGAACTGTCGTTAATCCTTGATCTCAATAGTAAATGGAAGATTAGAAGGTCAAGCAAATCGTGTAAAGGGATAATTAGTGGTGTTTGGAAAGGGTGTGCCTTTGGAAAGGTGGGATTCTTGATCTAGAAAGTGATTCATAAATGGCTACCTTTGAGAAGGGATGCAAAAATTGTCATCCAGTAATCCATATTGCCCACTGTGTGGGCAATGGCTAGAAGATATGATGCACTTATTCTAGGGGTGTCAAGTCTCGAGGAGAGTGTGGATTCATACTACAACTACAGTAAGGAAAGTGGGTTTGATGGGCATATTTGCCCTTAATTCTAATTGGAAACTGGTGTTTTTGGGAGGGATTACCCTCTAATTTAGCTGTGAGTTGGTTATACATTCGGGCAGTCATCTTCATGGGAATTTGGAATCTCAAGAATGAGATGGTCTCCTTCAAGCGCAGTATGGCCTTGGCGTTTTGAAAGAGTACACTATTGGGGATTGTTAAAGTGGGCTTGTCTGACATGAGGAAACTGTTTGAGAAGAAGGACCCCCCCTTGGTGGGGCAGTGTCTGTCAAAGTTAGTTAGTGACATATAGTTGGTACTAGTGTCTTGTTTGAGTGTAATTGCCAGAGGCTATGGGCAGTTAGCCCAGTATAGGCCCAAGGCTAGGGAGTATGTCCTAGGCGTTGCGCTCATAAGGTAAGGAGCTAGATTGGACTATCCCTGAGGTGCATGTGCCTAGACTCTCTTTAGAAAGAATAACTTTGCATTTTGCTTAAGGAAAGGTGATAATCTTGGACATTTTGGAGGTATTTTTTGTTGAGTATGTAGGACCAAAAGAGAAGCTGGGTTGTATGATTTAAGTTCATGACCTTAAAGACCTAAGATTAATTTTTTGCCCTAAATACTTCAGTCACTGTGAGCTACACCCTTATGTTTAGGGATGGAGCATCATTCATACCATTTGAAAATAATTTCCATAGTACTATGGTGATGAATCGATCTTGAAAGTGTTGAAAACAAGCCATGGGATGCGTGAGGGTTGCATGCTTCCTCAACAGCATGATGATGCGATGTTTTTTTCAAGTTAGTTTCATTAAGATGCTAGACTTTTATATTGGCATCGAAAGTTTGTATGCCCTAATAAAAATAAATGTTTGAAACATTCTCCAAGATTTGAAACTTTTATGCAAAAAACTTTAAAGTTTCGCCAAGATTTACATTTATTCCTTCAAGAGATTCAAAAGAAAAAATATAAAAAAGTAATGCGTTCTACCAATATTGTTAAACTAAAGAAATGAGCTTGAAAACTTTCGCCAAGATTTTATATTAATATGTAAGCATAGCTTTGATTAAAACATCCCTACACATGATGTGATGCAAGATGATGCTACATGATTGGATGCAACATGATACGATACATGACAATGCTACATTGCAAGATTTTATGAAAATAGACTAAAGAGGCTCAAAAATGGGACTCAAGGTTGATTTTATTACATCATCATAACAAATGTACGTACAAAGCTTGTGTGTATAAATATTTTTTCTTCTTTTACTACTCCACAAGCTTTAGAGGAGTTCCATTGCTTCAATGGCTCACATAGTCAATTGCCTATAACAACCAAGCATTTGGAGTTGTCACATTGCATCTTCAAGTGTAAGCTTTTCCAATGGATTCCTACAATCATCTTATGACCAATCTGTAACACAATGGACTACAAAAGTGATTGGTCAAGCATGTGAACACCTAATTTGAAATATTTACCCGTGTTAAAGAAAAATTGCACCATTCCTTCGCTTCTATGCTCTTGTTGTAGGAGTGTGAAGTCTTCATCTAGATAGATCTTGGTCCCCTTCAGTGTTGCCTGTGTACTCATGAGGGCGGATCTATCTATGGCTATCCGTAACTTTACAACTAAGGGCCTCATCGGTGCATCTACTTTACCCACTCTCTAAGCTGATTCACAAGTAAGGTTGATTCCCATCTTGTCAAAGAGGGTTGCACCTAACATGGGGCTATCACCTATAGGTAGGCCTCTGACCAGCGCATTCAAAGTCTTGCTGCCCTGCCATTTTTCTTCTTCAAGTGTTTCAGAGATGAGCTCCATTTTCTTTGGTGTTGTGTATTTCTTTAGCACATCTTTCCATGCAAGCATATCTTCCTTCCCCTTTGTGATTTGTTGTATGAGCTTAGCATGTTTCCCTTGTACCATTGTTTGCAAAGCTGGATATCCACAAGGAGAGATGTGGATCAGAGGATCCCACATGTGTTGACTATTCCAAGGGCACTCTCTATATAAGAGGCCTATCATGTATTGTTGAATTGAGATATACATTTACTATCTCCCTCTCATGTCTTATTCAGTGTGCTTTGAGCCTCCTTGATCTCTTGCTTTCACATGATATCAGAGCTCCCTTGCCTTCCACTAAGGCATTGCGATCCGAGAGAGAGATAGAGATCAATCGAGTGATTGAGAGATTGAGAGTTCTTGAGTGTTCTCTTCCTTGAGAGACTTTCATTCATGTGAGATCAATTTTTCTTTCAGTAGAGAAATTTTCATCCATTTCTTAGAGAATACTCCCATTCATATCTTCTTTCCTTTGTAAGAGAGAGTTCTGTACTGTGAGAGTTATTTTGAGACTAGTGAACCTTAGGGAAAGATATCTCTTGTGAGAGATCAGAGAGAGAGAGCACTTTCTCCATTGAGAAGGAGACATGAGCCGAGCTTCACTGGTGCTAGTCACCCGAGTTCCTCAAAGGCAAGGCTTCATCAAAGGCCTCTAGCACACACTAGCCCATGACGACTCCCAATGAACCTTATGCCTCTCCATCTACAAACAACTATCAGCCTCAACGACTTCTTCCACTAGCACCTACAAGTAGTTGCGCATCTACATTCCAAGGAAAGGAGGAACAACAGTAGTAGGAGGGGGAGTCGCAACATCTGCCACAACGCCGGTAGGGAGAGGCTTTTCGAGCTTTGCCGTTTCCCTAAAAACAGTGGCCACATCAAAGGATAAGGTGCATCTATGCACATGTGCCGACAAAGGCGAAATCCCATGCTCCAAGCCTCAAAGTCCTCTCCAACAAGCGAGCTCCACCTCCCTCAAGATCAATGACACACATGCTTCAAAGTGGCACTGCCGTCTGCGTCCCGGCAGCTCCTGCATCTACAACAAAAGCAACCATTAGATGAATGCGCCTCCCGTGCAACTAGCAGCGGCCATTGACATAGCAACTCCAAACAGCCTCCGTGGCTCATAGCCTTCTGCAAATGTCTTACAACTACACCGCTCTCAGCACCCAACTTTGAGTCAATATAATGCCCTCAAGGAATTCAAACTTCCTGCTCTAGAATTCAAACTTCCCGCTCCTCCCTCTCCCCCCCCACCTCTCTCTCTCTCTCTCTCTCTCTCTCTCTCTCTCTCTCTCTCTCTCTCTCTCTCTCTCTCTCTCTCTTTCTCTCTCTCTCTCTCTCCTCAACCAAGGGTGGATTGCATCTCCCTTGTAGTGCAAAATCCTTTAACTCTAGTGCAAGCCAATGTTTTCAAATATGGTGTTGTTTGTATTGGAGTATCAAATGTGCCCAATTCTCATCACTCTCATCCTACAGTGCTTCAGTTTCCAAAGGTCTTTCTATGCTCCTTTAAACTATTGTGTTCCATTTGCTAATCAATGATTCCCCTTGTATCGCTTTCAAGCATACTGCATGTGCCATAATAGCCCAAAGGCAATCTATTAGATGGACCAAGGAGATAGTCTTGTATGTTTTAAATTCAATCTTTCCAGTGATCAAGATCTCTTTCTCAATCATAAATCTTACAAAAGTAATATTTCTTATGTGACTAGCTTGCTCTTGTAGCTTTTGCGCATCACCACCCTGTGCCTTCCCTTTCAAGAGATGGTAGTGCCTCCTTCCTCAACTTGCTTCCTCTATCATACCAATAATTAATGTTGATTGCTTGCCCTAACTCTTAGTCATGAGGGTCTTCTCTTCTTGTCATATCATAAGAATCTAATTTTATGTAAAGAACAAATTGCATCTCATCATTCGATCTGCAATGCATAGACTTTGTTAACAAATGACAACCTTGCAGCACATGTTTCCCCAAACCATGTATGGACATTGCTAATGAGAAATTCAATCCAAAGCAATGAATCAAACTCCAATTTCACAATGCTACCAAGTACACAAGCTTGGGCATCTACTTGTAGCAATATCTTTGTGTCGTGTATAACCTTGCTCTTCAAATTACATGACCTAGCTATGCTATTTATTCTAGCCTCCATCTCTCTCTCTCTCTCTCTCTCTCTCTCTCTCTCTCTCTCTCTCTCTCTCTCTCTCACAGAGAAGTGTCCTTTTTAGGGTCTAGGAAGAAATTCATAGCTTCTTCATAGATAAAAGATAAAGACTTGCCAAACCTTTTTCCAAAATATGTCTATACAACCAACTGTATAAGAAAACTTTATAAAATGGAGTAAAGAATAAGACACATGATGGTGAGACCATCCACAATGGACATATATGCAAGATTTTGCATGTGGTAGCATGAGGATTTATAATTTTGTATCAAGAATGGAAAATTAAAGTATGGTAATTGTGCTAGAAAATTTTGATGAGCCTTTGATAGCGTAGAAACTTGGAAATTCATGCTACCCATATAGTAAAAGTAACCGTGCTTAGTAATTACATAACTAAATATGACATGGTTATGTACCATATTGTAAGATAGTCATAAAGTATTTGCTTCTACTAGCATAGGCATATCAAGGTGGTTTATTGAAAAAATGCTAAGTGAGTCTTCCGTTCAAAGAGCTTATAAAGTTCTAGTTAGAATTTGCAAACTTGTCTATGTAAGAAAACATGCACAAAGAAAGAATTGCATAATTTTCAAACAACCAATGTACCAATACATTGGATGATCATGCGTTATATTTGGGTTACTCTTCACTAATTATAGGTTTCATTTTGTTAAGGAATAGATATATTACTATGCTGATAGTGAGTCTTAGGCCTCAATTTTTTGTATTCATATGCACTTTGAATCCCACGATTTTTTTAAAAACATTTTCTATTTAAAAAACAATCCTTTTTTATTTGAAAATGTAAAATATGTTCAAAATGCCACAATTGCATTTTTTGTAACCCGTCACTTGAAACCGGTTGACCAAGTACCTACAACTTGGTACTCCACTCACACTGTGAGGTTTATTATTTATACTGCACAACAAAATTATACTAGCACGTGATTCATTAAATATACCTTTTAAATATATGAAATGTATTAAACACATTCAACATATTCATTATAATAAATATATTCAATATACTCAATATACAAACTATATATTACCATATACCTTTAAATGTATTAGATTTATCTTTATGGAAATAAACATGTCTTAAGACACCAATGATTATCCGAATCAACCAAAACATTTAAGCATGTGGAACTTACTCATATTCAATCTCTTGCAAAGTATTGTACCCATTAGACACATACATATAATGGTAGAAGTACAATGCATATTTTTTAGAGCAATGTCTTACCAACACAAATGAAATTCGAATCACACCAAAAGTTGTGACCACATGGTCCTTACTCATACTAAGGACCTTGCAAAGTATCATACCCATTAGACTCATCCACATGATGGTAGAAGTACAACATTTCATACCTTTTAGAGCACTTACACATGGTGCATGAGAAAAAAGCATAGAAAGACTCATATCTTACCACAAAACGATATCCAAATCACAATAAAAATTTTGAGCACATGGATCTTGCTCATATTAAGGCATCTGAAAAGTATTATACCCATCATACACACACCCATGATGGTAGAGATACAACATTAACATATTTTTGGAGCATTTATGCATGGTGCATGATGAAAAAAGCAAAAACACGCATGTCTTACCACATAAATATTATCCGAATAACACCAAACATTGCAATTGCATGTATCTTACTCATGTTAAGGCTAGTGCAAAGTGTTGTATCCATACAACACATACATATGATGGTAGAAGTACATTGATGCATATTTTTAAGAGCACTTATGCATGGTGCATGGTATGCATGTATTTCAACATAATTTGGATGCACTCATTGACTCCTGTGAATTCTTACAAGATGTGCGGCTTTGTTTTTTCTTCCTCCTGCATCATAAAACCTTGATAATACAAGTTTGAAGAAGATTTCTTTATTTGTTGCCATGTGTCCCTTAATTATTTTGGCCCTTAAGTCATAAGCTAAGGACCAAATGCCAGTCAACCTAGGAGTTGACAAGCTTTAACTTCTTGCAGCCAAATTTGTGGCATTCTTTCAAGTGCCCCTATCTTCTTTTTTCTTTTCACTCACTCCCATGGAAAAAGTCTACACCGACATTGAAAAAAGTCTACACTGAAATTGAAAAATTCTCGAGCGAAGGATTCAATTCTTGGCAAGTGGAGGTAAAATATCACCTCATGGGTATATGTCTCTAGCCGTATGTTACCGGCACAAAGGCAATTGATCCTTCTAAACTTAATGAGGTGGAAGATGATGAGATATCTCCACAAAATTCTCATTCATCATGTGGATGAACTCAAAATGGCAAAGGCAAAATGGGACGAGCTTGAAAATTTATATGACGCTCGAGGTAAAAATCTCCTTGAAGATTGAATTCTTTGGATTAGATTATAAAAGTGGTGAAGATTTGGGCACATTCATTTAAAAAATGAAAGGGTTGATGGTACAACTCTCATCAATTAATGCCAAAGTTGATGAAGAGGATGCCACTGCTACGTTGCTTAAGGCTATTTCAAAAGTTTATCCAGCCTTGGTAACAACATTAAAAAATGCTCCTAATCCATCATGTATTATCTTCACTACTTGACAAAGAAAGAGAGGCAAAGAATCAAGGGGGGGCATCTACTTCAACTCCAAATGGAGCCTTGATTATGACAAAGACTCTAAAATGCTATTTCAACAAAAATAAAGGTCATACTGAGTCAAGATGTTATATCAAGGACCCAAAGAAAAAGAGATGTGGCAAATGTGGAGAACTTGGCCATCTATATCGTGAATGCAAGTTGCAACACAAAAGAGGAAAAGAGCAATATGGTAACACAATCACCATCCAATGAATATATCTTGTAATACATTGTTACACTCTTGTGATATCCTTTCCACTTTGAAAGTAAGCTCTATGTAAGCCAATGTAACTCTTCCCAAATGTTAAATTGAGGGAGAGTGTTGAGAATTATGCTTTGTAACATTCACTAGAGTGAAATGCTGAGCGGTGTGATCACATGGCATTCTCATTATGAAACACATGGGCACATAGGTTTCATGGAGAGGCTCATATGGAACTTGTCCCTTGTACCTGTGGTTTTGGATGAAAACAAGTGTATGGATATTGTACAACCAAGTGGGTGCCTTATCTCACTTGGTGGAACTCTTGGGTCTACTTAAAGGAGCCAAAGAGAGTCTTTCTTAAGGTAAAATACAAGGAATCTAATCCTTTGTATAATCAAAGTCTTCACTTTGTGGTCTCTCCTTTCTCTTTCATGCATGTAGATTAGCTTCTCTTGCTCTCGCTTCCTCTTGACATGCTCTCAAGCTCCCTTCTAGCTTCCCTTGTGCTCAGTCTCAAGCTGAAAAGTTAACACTTTAGGGATTCACCTAGAGTAACCGCAAAAGAGGATCTCAGTATAGAGCTGGGAGGTTAGATAGATTTTACTTCTTGGGTGGATGCGGGGTCTATTCTAGGGTCAGTGTATCTCCTTGAGTTCCCTGTCAGATCACCTACAAAGTTATGGAAGTTCAGTGTTATGGAACTTCAGTGTTCCTTGCAAGGTTGACAGATCAAAGGACGTCTCCTTATTCAATAAAAATTTTCTTGAGTGTAGAGGGTTTTGCAAGCAAGTACGAAAAGCTTGGCGATTGGAGATAGTAGATGTGGAATATCCGTGGCAACATTGGGATCTAGGAATCCACAGAGTTTTGTAGATTGTGAGAGAGGAGGATTGGAGATTTAAGGCTAGCAGGAAGGTGGGCTAGCCCGCCCTAACAAATATTAGAGATGATTGAGGGTGGCAATCCTGGACTCCCCGAGGGACCCATATTTGACCACTTTTTAGTGGAGACTAATGTGGTGATTCAAGAGTGGGAGATGCAGGAGGCAGAACACACCAGAATGAAGAGTAGACAATTGTAGTTGACCCATGGAGATTGCCTATCTAAAGTGTTTTTTCAATCTTTGAGAAGGAATCAATAGAGGGATTCGATAGACCGCATGGAGGATGCTGAAGGTAAGATCTTGACCAATTTTTGGCACATCGCTGAGGTTTTTCACGTGAACTTACTGCTATAGTAGGGGAAGAGGCCATTTAAAGTAATGATTGGTGAGGTGCAATTAATTCTACTCTAGAAGGAGTACCTTCATGGGTGTCAGATTATCAAAGGAGATGCCTTGCCAGGGCATTTGACCTAAAAGAATTGGAGGAAGCCCTTAATCTTTTAGCCGAGGACAAATCCCCAAGGCTAGATGGATTGAATGCACAGTTTTTTAACATTTTTGGGATGTGTTGGGATAAGATTTAGTGGAGATGGCTAATGTTACAGTCCTATCAGGATCTCTGTCAGAGGATGTCAATGCAAGTCCATTGATGAGGCTCTTCCCCAAAAGACAGAGTAGACTCAAAGTGGGGGATTGGAGACCGATAACGATGTTGAATACATCCTACAAGATTATTGCAAAGGCCTTAGCTATTTGAATCCAAGATATTTGTAGCCAAATAGTAGATGAAGAGCAAAATGGGTTCGTAAAAGGCCGAGACATTTATCAAAATATTTTGAATGTGGCATTAGCAATAGAATATGCAGCACTGTCGAGCCAAAACATTTTGTTGTTTGGTCTTGACATGGATAAATCATATCATAGGGTGTGTTGGGACTATATACTAGTGGTGATAGGTTTGGTACTGTGACGCCAAAAATTGATATTTTTTATTTGGCATTGATATTATTTTCCTCTATGTTTGATTAGAGTTTGAGTATCAAGTGATAGCCTAGCAGCTCTCACTTATTTCTATTTTCTAAGATATTGTATGGGATTGAGAGGATGAGTGGAATGGATCATTGTCAATACCATAAGTATGAATTACAAATACCTTGGTATGGGGTGACAGTTATTTGTGTATGGGATATTATGGGGTTTTTAGAAAATAGGAAGAGTGAGTCATCTAAAGAGGTGGGCTCATGTCCATGTGTTCCAATAATATAAGAGAGCCCACATGCCAAGCATGTGGAAGGCATGTGGAGGAGTGTGGAGTCAAGAGGAATCCTTCTAGAATTCCCACGTGGAATAAGAAGGATGTGGACATATGGAAAAGAGAGGGTCCCTATGGACTCCATGTGGTGAGACTCTTGACTTTCTCAATATTTTAAGAGCCTTAAGCATCTTTTGATGGGACACATGGCAAGAGTAGCCAAAAAGGACATGGATGGTGACATACGGGCTTATGTGATTGATGGGGAAAAGAATCTACAAGCAACAATTATAAATGGGTGAAGGAGGGTGACAAAATCTCTATAAAAGGAGCCCTCCTCTCCCTTGTTCATCATCTCTTCCACCATTAGGCCTCATGTTGCTATAGCTCTAGTCTCCTCAAGCCTCTTCCATGAGCCTTCTCTCCCTCTTGTAGATATTCTCTTATGTAGACTCTCGAGTCCATCTCTCTCTAGTTTATTCTCTCCTTGTGTTTGTGGTATTTTGAGTTGCATTGGAGTGGAATCTCACTGTATTGGTAATGAAGGTCACTTTAGGTTCTCTCTCTTCAGTGTCTCTTCCCTTTTTCCATTGTTTTCTCTTCCAAAGTGCTCAGAAGTGTTGTCTATTCGGCCGCTCATTGCGCATACATGGTTTATCTATTTCCCCAGCCACAAAGGGGGCTCTTTCTTCCCTCTTAGGTGACATCTATGGGACTTGGATCGTTGATGAAGTCTAAGCATGGAGGTAGTATTCTCCTAAGTCGGCACCAATAGGAGTAGGTGTTTTCATGACAGTCTGAACCCCTGTCAGTATTTTGCTCATAACTTTTCACTCGATGGTCCGATTTGGACGAAACTTATATCAACACAAGCTCTTTTCAAGGAGCATCATCCTATGTCTTCAATTATTGTATTATATTTTAAACTAAAAATATATGACTCTCTGTGTGTGACTATTTTTTTTAAAGACGGTTTTTTATCCCATCCAATAAACTGCCCATATCTTTTCGACCGCTTCTCTGTTTCTTACGGAACTTATATCAAAGCGAAGCCCATTTCACGGCGCATCTCAATATGTGATTGAATATTTATATCATGTCTCTACTACTGAAAGTTATGGGTCTCTAAGTCTTATTACAGTTTGGAGAGTGTTTTGAGCAAAGTGTAAAGGTGTCTATGAAGGAGATGCAATGTTTACTCGGAACCTACCCATCCAAACCAATCATCCCCTTCAAACTCCTTGATATATATCAGTTCATGTCATGTTGAGCCGTAAGATCTTCTTTCAACAACGTATCACTCTTCTCTTTGGCACAAACTGGCTTGTTGAGATTATGGCCTCCGCTGATCCTTTCCTTCTCCCTATGCTTGAGTACAACATCACTTAGGATGTTACCATCTTCATTCTCATCTAAGGGAGGATAGTATGGTGTGGTCTCTTGGTATAAAAGCTTCTTTTTAATGTCCCCTTCCCAGTGATGAATATCTCTATCACTCAGTTCGAAAGTAGTAGGAAGTGAAGAGGTGCGTGAAGTTTATTACCCCCAACTTCATGTCACATCTTATTAGTGGAGACGTCGGATATGTTTGGTATTGGATTCATCCCACCTTACTAAATAGTCTCGGGTGTACTTGATTGCATGTAATGCCTAGTAGAGGCATTTGTTTTCTAATGTGATAAAGAAGATACCTGGAAGAACTCTGCTAGAAGAGATTGCAGGCCGTTTAAGAGAACTAGAAGATTGTGAAGGTGATGTTCAAGCTATTCGCATGATCATCATGATCATATCCTTTATGTTTGCACTGTTGAATATATTGGTGAATCGACAATGCCGTCAGCAGGCACAATGATAGATTGGGGATTGTTTCAGGCACTGGCAGCTTGGTGTGAAGAAGAGTTGAGTCTTTGGGTAGTTTTTGACTATAACAGTGGAGTGGTGATTCTCAATGCTTTTAACTTCTTTTGCTATGCAAATGATGAAGAGTACAATATCTTGAAGCTGTTATGTGTACTTCCAATTGCGACAAGGGTGATTATTGAATGCATGTATACACAATGTTTTCACGGTGCTGGTTGGTCACTTATTTTTGAAGATTTTGTTGAGGATCACATTGTGGAGGGTTTTCAACAAGTGGTTATGCATAATAAGTTGGTCTTGGTATACTAAGGCTCTGTGGGATTTTGTTTGGATCTTGTTTGAGATATTATTTGGATGTTGGTGTTTCCTTTTTGTGTTTCATCTTGGTGAAGATTCCAGCGTTTCGAAGGACCCAAGGGGAAGACTCGCAGTCTTATCTTCGGGATTTTGTTTGAGAATGCCGGCTTTCTAGATGATCCATGAAGGATCAGGTGGAGATTTTGCCTAATTTTCTTGAAGGTGTAGCCTTGAGTTGGCATGAGGCATTGTCGAACTCTACCAAGGAGGACTGGGACCAAGTGGTGGCTACAATGAAGCAGAGATTTGGGGCAGTGGAGTCACCAAATTCTTTGATGTTGCAGTTGGACTGGTTCTATCAAGGAGAGGGTGAGATGGTCTCTGCGTTGGCAATCCAATATGAAACTTTATGGACAAAGTATGAAAGGTCAGCTTTGCGAGCTATGGCATCTTCATCATCGGCCCCTCAAAGTCTTGTAGGGATGGAGCACTTAAAGATGAGCAAATTTGTTATGGCTTTGGAGCATCGTCTTCGCTCAAAAGTAATGAGTAAAGATCCAACAACATACGTGGAGGTAGTTTGCATTGCGACCAAGAAAGAAGCTTCTCTAAAGATCGAATCCTCTTTTGTGTCTTCAATAGCTTCAACTTCTAAGGTGGAGGTAATGGTCACTCCTCAGGTACCAAAGTCCTCTGAGTTAGATCATAATATCTCCCAATTGATGGCAGAGTTCGCTGATTTGAAATTGTATTTGGTCAATGCACGACAACCTAGAGCACCAAAGAGTGAGGATAGACCTCGAGATAAGAGTGGGGTCACTTGCTATGAATGTAATGAAAAAGGTCACTATCGCCCCGAGTGTCCTAGATTGAGAAAAAACAAGTATCCTTATTAAAAGCTTCTTTAGGGGATGAGGAAAGAGAGGTAATGATGGCTAAATGGGAGCGTGGGAAAGCAAAAGAAGAAGAAGAAAGCAAGGAAGAAGAAGGTGAGGAACATCAGGAAGAGGAACACTGTAGTAAGAAAAAGAAGGCATCTAGAAGGAGAATTAGCCAGTCAGACTTTCATTTAGGACAAGGAATTGGAAGTTATGACTTGTTGTCCGACCTTAAAGAAAAGGAAGCTCATATCACCTTTGGTCAATTACTTGCTTTGTCTCCAAAACTACGGAATGAATGGGGAAAGCTAGCAAGCACACAAGTGTCAAAGAAGAAAAAGAAGAAAAGTGCCATTCCTGTTGTTTAAAATGTAGATATAGAGGTTCGTGATGATGTCCCTGTGGTTGATGCGATCATTGATGGTCAAGTGATTTCTAATGTTTACATTGATGGAGGTGCATCGATTAATGTCATGAATGAGAAGACCATGATAGATGCTGATTTATAATACTCTAGTACTACCTCTCCTTATCACATCAAATTGGCTAACAACACTAGGGTAAAGACCTTGGGAGTTATGAAGAATCTAGAAGTGGATGTATGTGGAATTTCTGTGCCGACTACTTTTCAGGTGATCCCTATCAAGTCAGATGCACGTGCCTATCCATTGATTTTGGGAAGGCCTTGGCTATGCAAGGTGAAAGCTATTCAAAAGTGGGATACTGGAGAATTGATTTTGTAGGGAAATGATAAGAAGGTGCGCTACAACATCAGAAGTCGCAAAAAGAAAGTTGTCAAGGAGGAGTTTTCAACATCAAAGAGTTTGAGCTCTGACTTAACTGATGAAGACGAAGAGACACGGTGTAGCTCCAAGGAGTCCAACTTAGAGGGTGAGGTGGACGGAGTGGCCTTTGGTCTTTGTCTTGGTGCTGATCGAGATGAGTTAGGAGGGAACAAGGTAGTGGTACAAGAAGATTCTGTGGAGATACTTCATGTGGAGGATGTGGAGCATACTAAATGATGCCAATGCAATGAAGAGCTTCTTGGTGATTCTCTATCAGGTAGTGAGAAGCTCCAGTACTTGGATATGTTAGATGATTTTCCACGTCTCTTTGCAACAAGCTATTCACAGGTTCGACCAGTCTCTCTTGTGGAGGACAAGATTGAGTTGAAGCTAGAAAGCAAGCCAGTTGTGCAACGCTTAAGGCGATTGGGGGTGATCCAAGCTGAGGTACTAAAGAAAGAGGTAACACAACTACTTGAGGCAGGATTCATCTTTCTTATTGATGATTCAGAATGGATATCTCCTGATTTCACAGAGATAGTGCATCCCATGAACTTGTTGACAAGAAAAGGAGTTTCTTTTGAATGGGGTGTGGAGCAACAAGAGTCTTTTCAGCAACTTAAGGAGGCCATGAGTAAGGGCCCAATATTGAAGCCCCCTGATTGGTCTCAAGACTTTTATGTAAATCCAAGTGTATCTTTGCATTCAGTTGGTGCTGTATTGCTACAAAAAGGAGAGGCAGGTAGAATGCAACCCATCTATTATGCCAGCCAATAGCTTATAGAGGTGGAAACAAGGTATGAAGAAATGGAGCAACAAGCCCTCTCTTTGGTATTTTTAGTCAAAAAGTTTTGCTCCTATTTATTACCTCAGCCATTTTTCTTCCTTGCCTCTCAGTCTGTATTAGCATATCTAGTTCGCAGAAGTAAGAGGAGATTCTCAGCTTATTATAAAGCAAATGCAAGGGCATTACAAGACAAGAAGTCCTCATTTGAAGGAGCTTAATCAGAAGGCTATGGCACTATGTAGTCAGTTTGATTTTTGCAAGTTTGTTCATATAAATAGAAAAGAAAATCAAAGGGCAGATGAGTTAGCTACTCAAGCCATTGTAATACAAGACTGGGGGGTGATTTCTTTGGTAGACACTGGATGGCTAGAACTACAAGATGTTTAGCAATATGTGGAAGAAGGCAAGTTTCCTCGAGGGTTAACTCCACAACAAAAGTAGATATTTGTAAGGAAGGCTTGTCCCTATACTATTGTTGATGACATTCTTTATAAATTGGGAAAAGATAAGGTGCTCCGTCGGGTGGTCCATCTTATGGAGACTAGGAGAATCCTAGAAATGTGTCATGAATGCTCTGGTCATTTTGCTTCAACAAGCACAGCTAGGAGAATTCTTAATGCAGGTTACTTTTGGCCACACCTCCATAAGGATGTATATGAATGGTGTTGAAGTTGTAAAATATGCCAAAAGTTTGGAAGGCGACAGTTGATTCCTAGGCCCTTGAAGCCTATTCTAGCATATGGACCATTTGAGAGGTGGGGGTTGGACTTTGTGGGACCACTCCCTCGCTCATCTCAGGGCAAGCATTATTTATTGGTGGCCACAGATTATGCTACTTGGTGGGCAGACGCCAAGGCCACAGTTAATAGCAAGGCAACCACAGTTGCAAAATTTCTCTTTGATCAAATTTGTTCACGCTTTGGTTGTCCTTTGGAAATTCTCGAGGAACCTCTTTTAGAAATGAACTAATTGAAGATGCGGTGCATAAGTTAAAGATAAATCATAGCATGTCCACACCATACTATCCCCAATGTAATGGCTTGGTTGAGAAAACAAATGGATTGTTGTGCAATTCAATGGGAAAGCTTGTAGACACCAAGAAAAGGCATTGGGATAGGCACTTGGCAGAAGTTTTATGGGCTTACAGAACCACACACAAGCTAGCTATTGGGTTTACACCATTCCAACTAGTGTATGGAATAGAAGCCATTTTGCCCATTGAATTGGAGATACATAGTCTTCGCACTGCTGTTGCAAGAAAAGAAGGACAGGAGGATGCCTATGCTCAATGCTTGGTACAGCTAGAAGCCTTGGTGAATGCAGATTACAGGCCTTACAAAACTTGAAAGCTTCTCAAAAAAGGCGCAAGGCCCGTTTTGACACCAAACTACGCAAGAAGAAAGATATTGCAGAAGGAGATTTGGCAATGAGATTTGATAGCCATTTGGACATGCAGCTAGACAAAAAGTTTATCGGCCGATGGGAGGGATCATATCGAGTCAAAAAGAAGTTCACGAATGGAACCTATCCGCTTGAGGATGTTGATGGCATGGTGATACTCAGACGCACCAATGAGTATCACCTTAAATTCTTCTCTGCTCAACCACCTTGAGGGCCAACAGACCCTCTCTGTCACTAGAGAGGATCTGCTAGGGGGGGAAAGATGTGACGCCAAAAATTGATATTTTTTATTTGGCATTGGTATTGTTTTCTTCTATGTTTGATAAGAGTTTGAGTATCAAGTGATAGCCTAGCGGCTCTCACTTATTTCTATTTTCTAAGATATTGTATGGGATTGAGAGGATGAGTGGAATGGATCATTGTAAATACCATAGGTATGAATTATAAATACCTTGGTATGGGGTGAGAGTTATTTGTGTATGGCATATTATGGGGTTTTTAGAAAATAGAAAGAGTGAGTCATATAAAGAGGTGGGCTCATGTCCATGTGTTCCAATAATATAAGAGAACCCACATGCCAAGCGTGTGGAAGGCATGTGAAGGAGTGTTGAGTCAAGAGGAATCCTTCTAGAATTCCCATGTGGAATAAGGAGGATGTGGACATATGGAAAACAGAGGGTCCCTATAGGCTCCATGTGGTGAGACTCTTGACTTTCTCAATATATTTAAGAGTCTTGAGCATCTTTTGATGGGACACATGGCAAGAGTAGCCAAAAAGGACATGGATGGTGACATACGGGCTTATGTGATTGATGGGAAAAAGAATCTACAGGTAGCAATTGTAAATGGGTGAAGGAGGGTGACAAAATCTCTATAAAAGGAGCCCTCCTCTCCCTTGTTCATCATCTCTTCCACCATTAGACCTCATGTTGCTGTAGCTCTAGTCTCCTTAAGCCTCTTCCATGAGCCTTCTCTCCCTCTTGTAGATATTCTCTTATGTAGACTCTTGAGTCCATCTCTCTCTAGATTATTCTCTCTCTATGAGTAGTCTTGAGCTTCTGCTCCCTCTTGTATGTATGAAACCTCTTCTTCTCCCTTGTGTTTGTAGTATTTTGAGTTGCATTGGAGTGGAGTTTCACTCTATTGGTAATGAAGTTCACTTCAGGTTGTCTCTCTTGAGTGATTCTTCCCTTTTTCCATTGTTTTCTCTTCCAAAGTGCTCAAAAGTGTTGTCTATTCGGACGCTCATTGCGCATACATGGTTTATCTATTTCCCAAGCCACAAAGGGGACTCTTCCTTCCCTCTTAGGTGACCTCTATGGGACTTGGATCGTTGATGAAGTCTAAGCATGGAGGTAGTATTCTCCCAAGTGGGCACCAATAGAAGGAGTAGGTGTTTTCATGATATTTTGACCCCCTGTTAGTATTTTGCTCGTAACTTTTCGCTCGGTGGTCCGATTTGGATGAAACTTATATCAACGCGAAGATCTCTTCAAGGAGCATCATCTTTTGTCTTCAGTTATTATATTAGATGTTAAACAAAAAATATATGACTCTCTGTGTGTGACTATTTTTTTCAGATAATTTTTACCCCGGTCCAGTAAACTGCCCATATCTTTTCGACCGCTTCTCTGTTTCTTACAAAACTTATATCAGAGTGAAGCCCATTTCAAGGCACATCTCAATATGAAATTAAATATTTTATATCATATCTTTGCTGAAAGTGATGGGTCTCTGTGTCTTATTACAGTTTGGAGAGTGTTTTGAGCAAAGTGTAAAGGTGTCTATGAAGGAGCTACAATGCTTGCTCGAAACCTACCCATCCCACCTAATCATCCCCTTCAAACTCCTTGATATATATCAGTTCGTGTCATGTTGAGCCGCAAGATCTTCTTTCAACAACGTATCACTCTTCTCTTTGGTGCAAACCGGCTTGTTGAGATTACGGCCTCCGCTAGCCCTTTCCTTCTCCCTATGCTTGAGTACAACATCACTTGATATGTTACCATCTTCATTCTCATCTAAGGGAGGATAGTATGGTGTGGTCTCTTGGTATAAAAGCTTCTTTTTAATGTCCCCTTCCTAGTGATGAATATCTCTATCACTCAGCTCGAAAGCAGTAGCAAGTGAAGAGGTGCGTGAAGTTTATTACCCCCAACTTCATGTCATAGTACTGAGTTCCTCAAAAAGGCCGAATGCCTATTTGGTAATGCTTCTACAGTGCTTTGCCTCAATGGAGGAGTAGTGAGTAGGTTTCAACTTAAGAGATCAATTCGCCAAGGGTGCCCGTTGGCCCCTTTATTGTTTGCTATGTATACAGTTTCGTTGGTGTGCTTGTTGAAAAACAAGGTGATGAATGAGGAAATCAAGGGGCTCAATTTGCCATCAGGCAATCAATTCACGCATCAGCTATTCGTAGACGATACCACGATAGTCATTTAGGAGAAAGTGGAGAGTGTAATACATTTGCTAGAAGTAATCTGGGCATCTGGTTCAAAGTGTAGCTGGGCCAAGAGCTTTTTGTTGCGGCCTAGCCAGGAGTCATCGCCACCCGATTGGGTTCGAGATTTGGGAGTGGTAGTGATACCTAGGGGTCAAATTGTTCGATACTGCGATGCACTATTGGGGATAGATTTCTCACTTAGGCAGCGCTTTGAATGGTTTAAATATAAGATATAAGCCAAACTCAGAGTGTGGAATGGCATTTGCTTGGGGTGGAACACTCGCTGCTTGGTCATCCAACATATTTTGGCCGTCTCCGTTACGTACTTGGCTTCGCTATGGCACTTCAAAAATTCCCATTGGCTGGGGATCAAAGCTCTATTTCATGGGTTTCTATGGTCTGAGCACCCCGGCAGAAAAAAGATGCATTATATCCTTTGGGATCAATTGAAGATGACCAAGATGCAGGGAGGGGTAGGACTGCCTAACATAAGGATTTGGAACTCCGCCTTGGTTGGGAAACTGCTGCCGCGTCTGTTCGACAGTGCTGCGCCATCAATTGAGATAGCGAAAGAAGGATTGGCTAAGGCAAGAGGGAAGGGGGCCACACAGTGGGTATTATAAATTGGTATATGCATTCCCCGACAGTGATATCGGGTTCCGACCTACTTTTAGGATTGGTGCAAGCATGGAAATCATGTGTTGAGTGCCTGAAATGGAAGGGGAGAAGGGGGCTTAGGGGGGACCGTAGCCTCCTGGAATCGATCTGGTGGTCCAACGCGCCAATGAGGGAAGGTGAAGCATTCGCTTGGCACTAGCGAGGGCCGAAAACTTGTTTAGGAAAGGAATTAGGACATGGGCAGATTTCTGGGATCCAAGTAAGGCAGACTAGAGATCTGTGGAGGATCTATGACCTTAGTGGCACTTGACAGACAGTAAAGCAGACCTATTGAGGGCAGTGGAGGAAAGAATTACCAAAAGCTAGGCCACAAATTGTGTGGTTGCTAATGATGCCTTAAGTTCCCAATGGGTGCTTGGCAAACACAATGAAAAAATCTATTGCCAAAAGCTATCTACAATTGTCTCCGTTGATAGCTAGGGTATGACTAGTCGCCTTAACAAATTTTGGAGCTTAAGGAGGGGCGTTGCTTGGTGGAGGGCAAGGTTGAAAGATATTTGGAAAGGATGTGCTGTAGGGAAAGCTAAATTGATTATGTGGAAGGTCTTGGGACTTGCACAATTGTATGCTGGCGAAGTCCAAGATTGCCAAAAGAGTACCGGTGAATCCAAGTTGTGTGCTATGTAAGTAAGGCCTTGGAAGGTTTATAACATTTACTTTGGAAATGTCCTGTGGTGTGTGAGGTGTGACACAAGATTGAGCTGGCGGTACATAGGTCGGGATTGATGTCAGTTCTCCCTAGGGCATCAATGAAGTATCCCACTCCTTGGTGACACCACGATCTACCCTCAATGCTGGCAACCTTTTGGCTTACGTAGAAAAAAAGACAAAAACATGCATGCCTAACCACAAAAATGATATCCAAATCACAAAAAATTTTGTGAGCATATGGATACTACTTATATGAATACCTTTCCAAAAGTATCATACCCATCAGGCATGTACACATGATAGTAGAAGTACAACAATGCATTTTTTTTTGGAGCACTTATGCCTCACTTACGCATGGTGCATGAGAAGAAAAACTAAGAGATGCACACGTCTTACCACACAAATAATATCCAAATCACACCAACATTTGTGGGTGTATGTATTATAGAACTACAACAATCAATTTTGGAGCACTTATGCATGGTGCATGATAAAAAGTGCATGTCTTACTACATGAATGATATCAAAATCACACCAAACTTTGCAAGTGCATGGATATGATTCATATTAAGGGCCTTGTAAAGTGGAGTTCCCATCAAACATAGACACATGATGGTAGAATTGCACCAATGCATATTTTTGGAGCACCTATGCATGGTGCATGATTTAAAATAAGCCTGAAAATATTCATGTCTTACCATAATGATATTTGAATCACACCAAAAATTGAGTGTGCATGGATATAACTCATATTCATACCTATGAAAAGTACTATACCCATCAAAGAAATACACATGCTGGAAGAAGTAAAACCATGCATATCTTTTGGAGCACATTATGCATGGTGCACAAGAAAAAAACATGGAAATACACGTGTTACCACACAAAAATCATATCCAAATCACACAAAAATTGTGAGCACATGGATCTAATCCATATTAAGACCTCTAGAAATTATTGTACCCATAGGACACATACACATGATGGTAGAAGTACACTAATGCATATTTTTTGGAGCACTTATGTGTGGTGCATGATTAAAAAACACGAAAATACACATGTCTTACAACACAAATGATATCCAAATCACTCCAAACTCTGAGCACCCATGGATTTTACTCGTATTAAGACCCATGTAAATTATTGTACCCATTGGAAACATACACATGGTAGAAGTACACAGATGCATATGTTTTGGAGCATGTACACATGGCGCATAATTAAAAAACTAAAAATCATGTATGTCCTACCACAAAATTGATAAATTTGTGACAATACATATGATGGTAGAAGTACAAATATGCATATTTTTTGGAGCACTTACGCATGGTACATGATAAAAACACGGAAATATGAATGTACTACACCACAAAAATATCCGAATCACAACAAATTTTGCGAGCACATGGATCTTGCTGCTGATATTAAGATCTCTAGAAACTTTCATATCCATTGGACACATACACATGATGGTAGAAGAGTAACCATGCATATTTTATGGAGCACTTAACACATGGTGTATGAGAAAAACACACATGAAAATATGCATGTCTTACCACACAAATGATATCCAAGTCACACCAGGATTTTTGAGGGAATGGATCTTACTAATATTCATGCTTGTACAAGTAATTGTACCCATCGAACACATACACATGATGGTAGAAGTACACCGATGCATATTTTTTAGCGCTTACGCACGGTGCATAAATTAAAAACACAAAAATTCAAATGTCTTACAACACAAGTGACATCCCATTCACACCCAAATGTGAAAGGAGTACATGGATCTTACTCATATTAATGCTTGTGAAAAGTATTGTACCCATTAAACACATACACATGATGGTAGAAGTACACCAATTCATATTCTTCAAAACATTTAGGCATGGTGTGTGATTAAAAAAGCATAAAAAAATGCATATTTTACAACAAAATGACATCTGATCACACAAAAATATGCCGCACATGGATCCTAGTCATATTGAGGCCTCTAAAAAGTATCATACCCATCAGACACATACACATGATGGTAGAAGTACAATGTTGCATATTCCTATGCATGGTGCATGAGAAAGAAACGTGGAAATGCGATATCTAAATTACACTAGACTTTGAAAGCCCATGGATTTAGTCATATTAAGACTTGTGCAAAGTGTCTTACCCACAAAAGACATACACAAGATAGTAGAAATACAACAATGCGTGTTTTTTGGAAAATTGTGCATGGTGCATGAGAAAAAAACATGTCTCACAACACATATGATATTCGAATCATACCAAAATTTGAGAGCGCATGGACCTTACTCATATTAAGACTTGTACAAAGTACACACCCATTAGACACATACAGATGATGGTAGAAGGTACACTGATGGATACTTCTTGAAGCACTTATGCATGGTGCATGAGAAAAAAACTAAAAATTCTGCATGTCTTACCATAGAGGTGATTTCGGAAGTCCAAGGTACTTTTTGGCACTCTTTCATCTTTGCAAATTTATTTTGCCTATGTTTCTCCTCTACATTGACATATTATTGTATTTGCTACCAAGATCCCCTTTTGATTAATAACGTGTTGAGTAAGGGTGCATATTTTGTATGGTTTTCTCTCCTTAGAATTAACCTTTATTTCCACTCTCTTACACATGTTTGCACTCTATGTATTAATACAATAGAGTGCAAATAGCAGAGAGTAGAAATTAGAAAAGGCTAATTCTAGGGAGTGGCAAATACAAAATATATAGAAATAGGCACATAGGAAGCATTAAATATAAAAAGCAATAAATTGTATAGCAAATTTACTCTTCATGCCTCTATTTTTGCCTTCTAGTAATGTAATGTGCATAAGAGATGAACAAGAAACATAACTTGATTGACATATCAAGCAATGGAGTACGAATAAGCAAAAATTTTCATGAGTAACATTGCTTGGCATTTGTGATTATGACTTCATTAATTCTGAATGAGACGAGTTTGCTTGTCATTGGTGGTGGTCATCCACTAGTGCTCATGTGTCCTTGAGTGTTCATGGAGTGCGCATGTACATAAAGAGGCTCTTGCACATCAATGTATTCTTGGACATACTGCAAAAGCAATTGCTAGGAGAGGGTGTGGACAACAAGGTCACATTGAAAACCCTAACCCACCTGTCAAGAAGAGAACAACCTTACAAGAGGCTAGGCAAGGATGGTGGGTGCCATTGAACGACCTTCCAAGATGCCAGGGAAGGATGGTGGGTTCCATTGAGGTACACTTTGGGGTAAGGGTGAGGGTTAAATCAAGAGGAGAGTCCCACACATGACTAAGGTACTCAAAATTGCATTAAATTGGGCCTCAAGTCACTACAAAACTAGCCTAGGATAAGGTTGGATTCACAAACATTTGGCAGCCACGAAAATTGCGGGCACATATGTCCAGGCTGTTTTGAGTGGTAAAGTGGAGGGGTAAATTTACGAACGGCAGGCGGGTAATTACATATATCATAAATGCGAGCCGTTAGTTGCATTAATGGTGAGGTAGCCAAGTGGTAACATTGAGGAATCTCAAACGTGTGGTCTCGGGATCAAATCCTTGCAATGCAAAATTTCAATTAACACGCATGGGCCCCTCATTTGCGTATCTTCTTGGGCAAGCCCTTGTTGCCGCCCAAGATTTCTTCCTCAGCAGGTGTGAGTTAGTCACCATATCATTTTTTTGGCAGGTGTCCGCTTGTTTGTGAAGTGGACATCACTCCTGCAATTCCTTTTACATTTTTTCATTGGCTGAGCGCATAATTTTAGTTGACACGTATGGGCCCCTCCTCCGCCCATCTTCTTGGGCGAGCTCTTGTTGCTGTTGCCGTGCAAGATTTCTTCCTGGTGGGGTGTCAGTCAACTTTTTTTTTTTTGCAAAATGTGTCTGCTTGTTTGTGAAATAGCCATCACCCCTACAACTCCTTCTTTCTCATGCGCCCGTGGTCCTATCGAGGGGCACCCGCTCTGGATTGGTGGGCAATGGGTCCATAGCTGTGGCACTCACACACACCACCCACACGCACCCAACCGCAAGCTAAGACACAACCTCCAAGACTTGATCCCTTTTACATTTTTTCATTGGTGGAGCGCTTGTTCGAGGAGTTGTGGGCAGCCGGTTGTGAAACGAGTCTAACTGAAAATAGTATGAAGTAGGTAGTCTAAAACCGACTAGCCAAGGAGTTGCACTCATGTAATGGAGAGACTCTTTGGACCGTGGTGTAAAAGATATGTTTAAGTGAAAGGATGAAAATTTGTAAAAAGAACGTTCTTCTATGAGAGACGCACGTTCTCTATCGTGCATTAATCCCATAAGCAATTTTCACTCTTAACTCCCTTTCTTCCATATCCCCTTTCCCTACATCGTTCCATCCATTGTCTCCTGAGATCTGCTTCAACTCGCAACACCCCTGTTATTGCGGCTACTCTTACCTGCATTGAACACTCCATTCCAGCTTCCCGGTATGTACTCAGTTGAACTGTGCCCTGTTTGTTGTGGTCTTGGCTTTGGAAGATCCGACTTTGGTCTTTCGTGAGTTCGTTGAGAAGTCTGAAAAGCGAGTTCAGAATTTCGGAACATATTTGCCGAATGCGTTTTCTCAAGTTCTGTTCGTTATCGTTGTTGCACAAAATCACAGTGTTCACTCGATCTGCCTGCCTGCTTGGAGAGGCATCCAATTTTCCTGGACCTTGCCGTCAATAAATGATCAGAATCTCCGCCTCTCATCACAAATGAGGAGTTCTAGTTTGTGCCCATATTAAAAAAATTATGTATTTTGTGTATAGAACTTGTAGGCGAGATCCGTTTGCTGAGAATTTTGAAGTGCCGCATCTTAGATAACTTCACGATTATAGCCATCTTCATTTTTCTGCATGAATGGCTAAGCTGTTCCATTACCTCAAAAAATGTTGCCTTTCGTTACCGGCGATCCTCCGATTGCTGGTACTTTTGTCGATGATCATATGGATCGTGGAGTTGCTTAGTGAAGTATTCAAACTCAACGTTAGAGACAAATGGCGCTACGCAGCAGCATTATTGTGCTCCATTGTTCGTTCTTCTTTGATCTTGCTGTTTTATTGTGGCCCTATTGCATTCTGAAATTCGCTGCTGACTACAAAGCTCCATGCTCACGAGGACTCACAGCATCGGGCGAGATTTTACAGCAGCTTGTCATCTCACAGCTATAACAAATTGCCAATTATTGAGCGAATGGAAGATGAAGAATCACCAGATCGGCGTGGAGCCTACGTGGAAGAATCGTAGGACCGAAAAATGTGGAGAGAGAGAGAGAGAGAGAGAGAGAGAGAGAGAGAATGTCTCACTTCTTATGCTGCACACGATATGGCACACAAACTCTCAGGAAATTGGCCTATGTATGAATAATTAACCACAAACCCCCATCTCGGCCAAGGACCCGTGTTGTGTCTGTTAGAAATGAATCTCTATAGAGGAGCGGAAGGCTTAAGAACTACACGCGGAAGTGTTTAACTATGGATCCAAAACTTCTTTACTTATGTGTACTTCACAACCATGTGTGTGCGTGGAAGCCAGTAAAGAGACTCTGAACCAAGATAGATATAGCACCAACAAAATGATATATTTCCGTCCTCAAATGGACACAATACGAAAGAGAGGCTCAGAGTCCCACCAAACCGTGGTCCTCTGACCTTACCAAAAGTTATGCTACTGTCACCTTGGCACCTCTAGATCCCTGAGCCCGTGTGCTCCTCTTTGAGCTTTTGTAGACTCTCGGTTCGTGATCCCCGTACTTTTGCTGCCCTGGAAGACAGCCTAGGGTACAGCCCCTTGCTGAGCTAAGTCTGCAGCTCCTCAGCCCCCAGTTGACCTCCTGGATGTAGGCTCCAATGGTGCTGCTCTGCTGCTCCTTTATGCTCCCTGAAGTGCTGTTCTGGTGCATTAATGAGGAGGCCCCAATGGCGGCCCCCTTATATAGGGCTGAATGCCCCTCAACTTAGCCGACCCAAACAGCCCTACCAGCTGACCCAGGTAGGTCTGTAAACCAACCCGTAGGGGAGGCCCTTTGCTGGCCTGCCCTACCACGTGGCATCCAGCCACTGGCCCAGGCTGTTCCAGCCCATGATAGGGGCCTATCTCTGCCCCAAAACTGCCCCAAACAAGGCGCCTCCATGCTGTGCTCATTCTGCACCTGTTCAGGTCACCTCCAGGCCCCGGAGCCCTTCCAAACTGCTCCGTACAGCCTAATGTAGATGTCCCTACCAGAGCTGATGTCATCACTGCCTCATAGCACCCTTTCCTTGCTGTCTTCCGTGCAATCAGGTCCTCTCCACCGTGGACAGCCTTGTGCCATAACTCAGCCAGATCTGCCCTCTAGAGGATGCACCATCTGCCAAATAATTGTTTCTTTGTACTGCCCACATGGCAGCCTGTTTGCTGCCCATGTGGCAGCCCCATTTTCAATCCTTCTGTTCTATGGTTACCTCCCCGATGCACTCCTCATTTGGGGGCTCACAGATGGGGGGTGACCAACCCTATCCCAACACACCCTCTCACCGATAGTCGATGAAGATGCTCCAGTGGCTCCCATGTCATAGCCCTCTGGATCATTGCGGTATTGATGTCGCTTCTTGGCTTTCCATCAAGTGGATCTTGCTCTGCCAGATCCGGTTCCGCATAAGCACACCTTCTTGGTACATAGGTCCATCTTTGGTAGCACCTGAGGCACCACCTCCTTCAGTCACGTACTTGCCTTCGAACTTGTGCACTTTGAGGTACCAGTATCCTCCAACTGTCTTCGTAACGATGGGTGAAGAGCCTGAAGTCCTCCAAGCACCATGGTCTCAGGGTCTGTTTTAACCTGTCCTTCATCCAGCAAGGTCTGCAAACTCAGGAAATCAAATCCCAAGCATAACTCTAGATTGTCTAGACCATAAGTATCCATGTGTAATCCTATGATATCCCCCTCTAAGTCACATTATCCATTGACTATGAGTCCATAGGTTTTGTCGAAGAATGCCCCTCTGTGTCAGCAACACCAACCAAGCAACAAGATGGTTCTAGGCATTCATCACTGTCCATCACCTTCACAAAAGTTTTTGACCATCTCTCAATGTTAGACATCCTGACCGAAACACCGGGGTTTGCATACTTTACCTCAGCAACACCGGGAGATGTCACCAAGAAAAGTTCCTCTTTGACCACCACATTGGACTACTCTGACTCCAAGCTGGCCCCCTTCTTCTTTTGACCAGCCTTCTTCTTTCTGCAATCCTTCGCAAAATGCCCTGGCTCATCACAACAGAAGCATTTCTTCTCTTTCTTCCTCTTCTTCTTGTTTTCTTCATTTGAAGAGTCCACTCCTTATTGGTCAGTAAGGTGCGTGTCATGACAAGAGAAATCACTAATCCGTGATTAGTAGACATTATGTATTATACGCCAATGGTGTAATATGTATATGTATTTATGATGGACACCGACCGATTTGTTATGGCGGTGAATCATCTCAGTAGATAGGACTAGTCGAGCTGGAGCCACTGCTTCAGACGGCATTGAATTTGGACATATGATACTTATTCTATTAATAAAAATGTGCACACAGGTGTCTAGGTCCTAGGGGCAATAGGAAGGGAAGGGTACATCAAGGTGCATTGAATGGTAGATGCATGGGTCATAGGCTAAGTGTAAGTGTAAATGGGAAGATGGAACTTGAGTGATCTCAAGGGACATTAATGAAAGGGTATCACCCTTTCATTGTGAATCTCATGTAGCATTCTTCATTCACATTGCATTCATCTGCCATCTCACACACACCTTGCATGTAGGTCGAAAATAGAAACAAGTATTCTCACGAGGGCTCCTCTTCCCCATCAGAGGGCCAATCGGCATTCAAATTCTGCATGCATTGCACACATTTACATTCTTGAGAAGGCTGGTTCTTCACATTTGATATCAGAGCTGCGACAATCCACGATTGGGACAGAAGAGTGTGCGGGACGGAGGTACGGACAATAGGCGTGAGTGTACTAGAAGGTTGCGTGGAAGAGGGTTGTAGAAGGAGGCGACACGCAAGCAAGAGAGCAGCAGGAAGGCCACGTGCAGGGAGTTGCGAGCAGAAGAAAGGGCGCGGGAAGCAGAGGCCGTACGTGACACAACGTGGGTGCGGAAGTGCACCCTTAAAATTTGCGCGCAAAAGAGACCTTTGCCAGGCACCCGTGTGCGGAACAGTCCTCTGTAAGGACCCCATGCGAAACAGGGCCGTAGATTTGCTGCAGCTTTGGCCTTTGGACGGGGAACGGGGTGACTCCCCCCCGCCCCCAGTGCGAATAGACCCTTAAAACCCTTAAACCGTGAGGAAAAGAGAACCCCCCCCCCGTTCTCCCCAACGGAAAGACGGATTGGAACAAGATTTTAAGGGGGTGATCCACCCATCAAGTACCCCCTATAACGGTATCTAAAGATCCAATCCACTCAAAATAAGTAGTCCAAAGGGAGCACACCAGTTTACAGCAGAAATACAAGAAGAAAAGCTTAAAAGAGAAGGAAGAAGAGGTCATTTCAAGTGTTTTCTCGACACAAACGAAGCGGGAGTCGGATAAGTACCACCAACTCTACAACACTTGACTTTTGCTGTAAAATAAACCCCTTTTCTGAAATTACAGCGAGTCATTTTCTCTCTTGTATTACTAAAAGGAAAGAATGGAAGGGGAAGGGATATTTAATAATGAATTTGTCCTTTTTCCTCTGCTACTAGAAGGAGATAGGGAGAGAACACCATCACCTCTTCCTGAAGAGGATGATGTAGATGAGAGTTTTACACATATTGAGTATGATAACCCACGTATAGAATTACCTTCATCTCTCCTTCAGGAATCTCTTGATAGAGACTTTTCCTTCAGAAATGAAGGGAGAAACGAGTTCATCCAAGAGCAAGGCGCTGAGTTTATGCCTTTAACTCAAAATCCCGTATATATGGATTATAATCCAACAAGAGGGAGAGAGGAGTCTCCCGTTGTCAAGCTGGTTTCTCAGCTTAGCCATATGATTGAACAGTCCATTATGACAAAATTAGGGACTAAGAGAGTGCGATACATGCTATGATGAATTCGCCTTTTGGAAACCAACAGGGCGATCTCCTGGGATGTCATTTGGCTTCTGTGACATTCCCTTGTAGTAGTAAGGGAGGAGTTACCTTGGGACGAGTAACGACTGTGCAAGCAAGCCCCCCCCTAAATACTAGTCTCGCTCCTGCTAGAGTTAGGGGATATAGCAAGGGAGAAACTGCCTTGGGATGGGCAGGGAGAGTGCAAGCAAGTTCCCCAATGTTGGATCGTTTGACCTCACCGAACAACATTGGAAATTCTAGTGATGGTCTTGTCTCTTTGGTAGGTGATTTAGTTGGGTCTAGCACGGTAAATCAAAACAAAAAAGTTAGAAGAAACATATATAGAGAAAGGTATAACTTTTTAGCTAGGTCAAACATGAATAATCTTCATGATTTTGGGGAAGGTAACATTAATTGGTCTAACTTTAAGGCTTTATTAGTTAGCACTCATTATACTAATAATAACATAAGAATTCTTAATAAACTAAGACGTCTTAGAAACAAGCATCTCAAGACTTCTATTTCTATTAGTCCTATTCATGCCACGCCAGTAATTTATGTTGTCTATAACATACATAGTGGTAATATGCTTTATGTAGGACAAACCTATAGGACAGCTTTTATTCGTTTTCAAGAACATGTTAGGGAAGCTAGAAAAGTTCATAGGAAGAATTCCTTAATTGAGAATTCAAAACCCTTATATGCAGCAATGGCAAAGTCTGGTTTTGAATCTTTTCGTTGCTTTCCCATTGAGCATATAGAGGGCCATTTTAATAATGCCAAGGACTTTTACAAGGCTGCTCGTCCTCGTGAATTGTTTTGGATGTGAACTTTACACACTTTCTTCCCAAGAGGTTTTAATTTGGAAGGAAAATCAACTCTTCGTAAAAATAAAAGAACCTCTAAAAAGAACCCTTTGATGTTGAGAACTCATATCAAGCCCTTTAACATTCATCACTACCAACATAGTCATACACCTAACATCGTATGGAAACCTAAAGTTATGTTACGAGGTTGTCCTACCTCTCCTGCAATCTCACATGTAGTTCGTGAGTTGCCTCCCTCACTTCCTCTTCCTCCACTTCCTCCTCCTTTAGTTCCTTTAACTTCCTCAATTCCAAGAGTTTTTGCTTCTCGAGACTATAAAAGAAGACTACTCTACCTAGATAGATTAATGTCACTGGGTCTTTTTTCAATAAAAGTTTTTGAAAAATATAATGTCAAAGTTCTTTTTAAACTTCGATACACCTTGGAAAACTTCTCTTTTGAGGATTTGAATCTAAATAAGCTCCATTATATACAACTTAAAACTTCGTTGGATCACTTCTTAAAAGTAAAAGCTTCATTTCAAAGCAAAGAAGTCTATCTAAATAAGGAACTCTTGATTTGTATTTTTACTTCTCCCTCACTTGACAAGATAGGCTTAAACTCCATTTTGAAGTCTCCTGAAGTAATGGATTCTCTCCCTCATTTTGTGAGAAGAATTTGGAAGCATCCAGTAGTAGCTTGGAAGTATGTAAAAACTTTAGAACAAAAGGCTTTCAACTATGGAGAGATAGGTAAAAGGCTTTCAGAGCATTCAAAATCTTCTATCCTTAAAGAACCTTGTTGTTGTAAAAGTAAGAGATTCCAAAGCTTTATTGATGCTGATTTAGGACATGTAGTCACAACTGATACCTCAATTTTGCTTTCTAGTAACCTAAGAGACCTTTTCACGAAAGGCACAAAATTTTGATTATACTCTTTTAAAGAGTCTTGCCTTTTAAAAGCTATCGATAAGGGAATCTCAAAGTTTGTTTTGCAATTAGAAGAATGTTTAGGAGTTAAAAATATCTTATCAGAATGGAAAGGGAAGATTTTGAAGAAAGTTGCTTTGAAACTAGAAGAAGTCCCTTCGGTTATTTGCTCAAAGAAAAGTAACCATCTTTCTAAAGAAGATGAAACTCTTCTTCGAAAATTCCATAGGAATTTTGTCATTTCTTATGTGGACAAATGTTCCAATAACTTTATTTTTATTTGCAAAAAGTTTTACTTAGAATGTCTTTTGAGAGAAGTGAACTCGTCTGCCAAAACTTACGCCCCTGCCTTAGTTTCTCAAAAGGATTTGATCTCAAAACATCAGAGTTTTTGCAAGTCTTCTTGGTTTGTTTGCAATCCAAGCATACCTTTTCTTTGTGCTGCTTGGAAGTTTCACAAAACTCCAAAAAAGCCAAGATTTATTGCAGCTGCTTGTGAGACTACTTTGACGAATGTCTCTAAATGGCTAAGCTACTGCTTCAAAGCCATGTTGCCTAGTGTCCATGAACTTTGGAGGGACTTATTAAAAGAGGCAGATGTCCCCTCGAACTCAAGCTGGATTTTAAATGACTCTGCAGGAGTGATTCCTGTTGTAAAATTTTTTAATTCCTCTCGAAGCATTCAGGAAAAAGAGTCTCCTATTCTCCTTCAAACCTATGATTTTACGACGCTTTACACAAAGATTGAGCTGGAAGACCTGAAGTTTAGAATTAAAAAGCTAGTGGCTGAAGTTTTCAAGCTGAGATTTGACAAAGATAGATGCAAAGTGCTAAAAGTTGAGAAAACAGCCTTATGCTTTGACTTTTTGTGGCTAAAAAATAAAGATCATGACATAGGTTCTAAAAAGAAAAGATACACAAAGGTAGTAAGTGTAGAACATGTTTGCTCTTGGATAGATTTTCTTTTAGATAATCTTTACATCACAATAGGTGATTCTTTGTTTCAACAAGTTATAGGAATCCCCATGGGCACTAATTGTGCCGTCTTTTTAGCAAACTTTTATCTTTTCACTTATGAATTTGAGTTTATGCAACGTCTTATTTCTATCAATACCTGCCCTATCATTTTACATAAGCTTAGTCAAGTTAGGCGTTTTATAGATGATTTATTTGTACCAGATGTTCCTAACTTTCAAGACTTTATGTACAAAGACGCTAGAGCTTTTGGAGAAGGAATCTATCCTCGTGACTCTTGTGAACTGAACTGCACTTCAAGAGGGGATTCTTGTGTTTTCTTAGATCTTAGACTTTCTCAATCTACCATAGGATTTGAGGTTGATATATACGATAAACATGAACAACCTGAATATAGTGGTTTACACATTATAAAAATGCCTCACATTGACTCAAACATTTCTGATTTGGCAAAATATGGAGTCATTTCTTCCCAATTCCATAGATTTTCCCGCCTTTGTACAACTAAGGAGTCTTTTATCACTCAATGTAGTACTTTACTATTACACAAGAGGTATAATCCAAGGAAAATAATGAAAAAAGTTCGCACATTCTTAGATATGAAGTCTTTTATCTATGGTGTTTCGGCCTTAGGTTTGTTTAGAATGATTGAACATAAGCTGAAAACAAAAAGCGGGGAGCTGAATAGCCTGTTTTTCTTTTAGTTTCAAAAGAGAGTTTGTTTGAGTATACTTGTGCTTTCTAAGTTAGAAATGTATTTTTGCCTCTTTGCAGAAACGAGACATAAGTGTAAAGTGCCATTTAACTTTTTATGTTTTAAATTAGAGAGAGAGAGAGAGAGAGAGAGAGAGAGAGAGAGAGAGAGAGCGAGAGAGAGAGAGAGAGTTTCTAGTTTTTTGGAAGTTTTTGTTTCTTGACTTGCTTGTTTATTTTTGCTTAAGTCACCTGCTTCGTTTCTTCTTTATTTCTTGTTTTCATTCTCTTTTGTTTATTTGACGTATTTTAGTAAGCACTGGGTTTGCCCAAGAGACTCCGCGGGTCTTTAGAAACCCAGTATAGCTGCTTATGCTTGGGCACTGATGACGACATAAGTGTTGCTTTGCTTGCTAAGTATGTCTTCCTTTTGCTTTTCATAAAAGTTTTTGTTTTCCTCTTTTTTCTTCTCTTTCATTTTCTCTTTTATTTTCTTTGTAGATTTTTTATCTTTAGAACAACAAAAATTCTAAATTTGTATGATTGGACTTATTCTAGTCTTACAAAGGTATATATAAGAGAGTGCTGAATCTTGGGGATGACGATTTAAGTACCCCCTCAAAGAGAGCTAAATTCCAACCCCGAGAGAGAATAGAGTTCCCAAAGTATGATGGAGCAAGAGAGGCGGATAAAATCCTCAATTGGATTCGTCATTTTGAGCTACATTTTGAGCTATATTTTGCTTATCAAGAAAAGACCGATCACGAGAAGCTTGCTCTTGCCACATTGCATCTACAAAAGGATGCTTTAATGTGGTGGTCCTTATCACAAACGGGAAAAGAGCCTATTCTTCAATGGTCCAAATTTGTAGAGCAGCTTAAGGCCACTTTCATGCCTCCGATGCATGAAGAAGAATTGACGTCGGGAAAGGTTCAGGCAGTTCAAAAATGAGAGTAACGCTGAATTTACAGCTCGGTTCTGGAAACCCTCTTTAGAGTTACCTGAGAAGAGCGAGGATGATAGAAGGAAGAAGTATTTAGCAGCCCTAACCCCGAAAGTGAGGTATGAGGTTGAAATGTTCAACCCAACCACCTTGAAAGACCTCACAAAATTGGCTGAGATTGCTGAGAGAAAATTGAATTCTTGTAAACCCTTCAACAAAGGAAATGAGAAAGCTATTGTATAAAATGTTAATAGCCAATCACGTCCTGGATAGATACCATTTCCTTCCATGACTGACGATGAGAAGAAAAAGCTAATTAAGGAGGGTAAATGATTCGGATGTAAGAAACATAAGCCAGGGCATCCATGGCATAAATGCCAAAACAAATTCTGTAAAGGGAAAGGCAAAGCATCCAAGCAAGAGGGTGAGGCTTCTATCTCCTCATCCCTAGAGTCTACGCTGAACATAGAACCAAGATGTGATACTTATTCTATTAATAAAAATGTGCACACACGTGTCTAGGTCCTAGGGGCAATAGGAAGGAAAGGGTACATTATCGTGCATTGAATGGTAGATGCATGGGTCATAGGCTAAGGGTAGGTGTAAATGGGAAGATGGAACTTGAGTGATCTCAAGGGACATTAATAAAAAGGTATCACCCTTTCATTGTGAATCTCACGTAGCATTCTTCATTCACATTGCATTCATCCGCCATCTCACACACACCTTGCATGTAGGTCGAAAATAGAAACAAGTACTCTCACGAAGGCGCTCTTCCCCATTGGAGGGTCTTCCCCATTGGAGGGCCAATCGGCATTCAAATTCTGCATGCATTGCATACATTTGCATTCTTGAGAAGGCTGGTTCTTCACAGTGCGGGGATCACGGATGGAGAGTCTACATAAGCTTAGAGAGGAGCACGCGGGCTCAGGGATCTAGAGGTGCCAAGGAGATAGTAGAGGAACCTTTGGTAAGCTCAAAGGGCCATGGTCCGGTTTTGGACGGAAATATATCTTTTGTGGATTGTATATTCTCTTGTGATTCACACTCTATTTACTGGCTTGCACACACTCATGGTTGTGGAGTACACATAAGTAAAGAAGTATTTGATTCCATAGCTAAACACTTCTGCGTGCATTCCTTGGACGCTCTATCAGTCTTCTGCGACGGGATACGCTCTATAGGGATTCATTTCTAACACTGTCTGCTAGGTATTTATTTCTTTGTGCTGCCCACATGGCAGCCTGTTTGCTGCCCATGTGGCACCCCATGTTCAATCATTTTGTTCTATGTTCACCCCCTCGAGGCAGTCCTCATTTGGGGGCTCATAGATGGGGAGGTGACCAACTCTATTCCAACAGTGGCATATGTATCAATCCGCAAGTCTCTCTCTTTCTCTCTCTCTCTCTCCATCTATCTATCTATTTCTCTCTCCCCCCCCCCCCCCTCTCTCTCTCTCTCTCTCTCTCTCTCTCTCTCTCTCTATGTGTGTGTGTGTGTGTGTGTGTGTGTGTTGGGTGAGTCTGCAGATAGATGAACGGTCTGCAGCCGTGCAGCGGGGACTGTGAAGTTTTCATCCATATTGTGGCTTGTGAAGTTTTAGTCCATGCTGCAAGTTGCTGATATGCGATACATTTGTTCTATCTTTAAGTGGTCTGTTGCCCTATCAGTTAGATTGTCTAAGCTTGATGGAATGATACCTGCATCTGTCCGATGGCTATCCTCCGAGCATGTGAGACTTGTCTGTCCTCCAAGTACTAGGGACTGTTAGTTTGGGAGAGACTATAATGAAATTGAGTAGTCTCCGCAAGTAGTTGTAGCTTGAATGAAGAGATAATGAACTATTTTTTATAGCCTTCTCCTTTAGTGCTAGCCTTTGTCACGGCTGAGTGTTTCCCCTCACCTCTGGAGTGCTGCGAGAAACTTAGCACAAAGGACTTTGTATAAATCGTTGCTTAAGTAGGTGCGGGTGTGTCAAGATGGTTGTGTGAGATAATATGTTCACGCTATGGTCTACACCTACCGTTGGACACAGATGACGGTGGGGAAGCTAGTCCCTGCTATGCATGATGGTAAGCTTGTGAGTGTGTAGAAATGTAGAAATGCAAAAGTAGAGAAACATACATGCATAGACACAAACACACATGAACCCAAGAGATTCTAGAATTTTTCAAAATCCAGATGGCAGCTTATGCTTGGATACTGATGAGAACATAAGTATGCTTGGACACTATGAATGATGGAGAATATTGTTTCAAGCTTGTGAGTGACTGTCATGAGATCAAGATGCACTATGTGTTGTGTTTTATGTGGGTGAGTTTGGGCATGTTCTTGGATTCATCTGGATGTGTGTGTGCACGCGTGCCTGTGTAGAGAAATGTAGAAATGTTAAAGTACAAAAACATACATGCATGCAAACAAACACAAACACAAACGTATCGAAACCCAAATTGAAGCTTATACTTGGATACTGATGAGAACATAATTGTAGCTTTGCTCACTAAGTTAGTTTTATTTACTTAGTCATTTACTCTACTCATAATGTCATTTAAAGTCACCTACAAACTCCCTGCTTTCTCTTGTTCTCGCTTGTTTTAAAAAATTTAGTATGTAAGGTTGGATATATTGTAGTCTTATGAAGGTATGTATATTATCTATCGATAGATAGATAAATATATATATGTGTGCGCAGCCCGCATGTGTTTGGATGCTTGCATGCATATTTCTGTACTTCTGCATTTCTACCTTTCCATGTCTGTGTGTGTGCACACACATTTCTGTTTTGCGTCTGCGCGAGAGAGAGAGAGAGAGAGAGAGAGAGAGAGAGAGAGTTTTCTTTTTTCTTTTTTAATAATTAAAGAATAAAACAAATGCTAATTAATTAGTGAATAACAAATAATTTATTTCCCAGGTAGTCGGCCTGGTTGGCTGCCTTACCAGCCCTATAGTCAGGCTTTGCTGTCCACATGGCAGGCAGCCAGTGGACTAGGCCTTTGCCAGCCAATCCTGACGTATTCCAGGCGTCTTGCCTTGACCAATACCTGCCCTTTTCCATTGCCTACCGGCCTGGGACCTTCTTCCCCCGTTGTGACCCTTTTGCAGCCCTGGATCTTCTGCTCCATTTCCATACAGCCACGTGTACTGATCTGTACCGAAGGAGCCTTCTGTCCCGGCTGTTTTCCAGCAGCTCCATGCTGTTGTCTGCTCCAGACATGCCACACAGACTAAAGGATTGCATCCGGGGCCCGGGCCTGTTCAGGCTCCTTTCCCAGGCCGTACCAATGGTGAGACATCTCCAACATCTGCCACGTGTCACACGACTCTTCTTGGCAGGGTTTCATGCTGTGCTGCTGTTCGTACTGCATGCCAATCAGCTTCAAGCAGCCAGGTACATGTTCCTTGGGTGTGCTGCCCCCCCTTCCGTTGGTTTTCTCTGTGAGCTTGCTGCCCACAAGGCAGACTAGGTACTGGCCATGTGGCAGCCCCCTCTTCATGTTTTTCCCTCTAGGTTTGCTGCCCACATGGCAGCCAAAGTGCTGACCATGTGGCAACTCTAACCCTAAGCCCACCTCCCCCATGCATCCTCATTTGGGGGCTTATAGATGGAGAGGTGACTTCTCTAACAATTGCGACGTATCTGTGGCTGTAATTCCCAAGGTCCATGGCGAGTTCAAGTCCCTGCCTTGGTTGTGTACCAGTTCCATAGGGCCTAGATCTTGGATGAATTGAGTTCTTGGACACGGTGACTCTTTACGGATGTAGAAAAGGGGTAGGGGACAGATTGGAGAAAGGGGGATGAGGAAAGGAATGGAGAGAGAGAATGGGAGAGAAGGAAGGAGAAGGGGTAGGAGAGAGAGAGAGAGAGAGAGAGAGAGAGAGAGAGAGTAGGCTGCAAGTAGGAGGAAGGAGATGTGGGTCATGCCATTGTTTTAACTTTTGGAGCCTGGCAGTAAAAGCCCATAAACAAAGCCCCATATCGTCTTTCTAAAGTTGAGCGGCCAGCACTTCTTCTTTTGTCTCCCCAGTGCTTTTGGTGAAGAAGAAAGATGGAGTGTACCACATGTGCATTGATTACATGGATCTCAACAAGACCACCATCAAGAACATGTTTCCAATCCCCAGGATTGATGACTTGTTGGATGAACTCATGGCTGCTCAGTTTTTCACGAATATAGATTTGAGGTCTGGCTACATTAAATTAGGGTGAAAGTATGGAGAGGGAATGGGAGAGAAGGAAGGAGAAAGGGTAGAGAGAGAGAACGAGGTGGGAAGGAGAGAGAGAGAGAGAGAGAGAGAGAGAGAGAGAGAGAGGGATTGGGGAAGATAGAGAGTAGGATGCAAGTAGGAGGAAGGAGGAGCGAGAGTAGATAGATTAGGTGTCACATCCAAAATTAACCCCCTTTTCCCCTTCGTTACAACAAAGTAGGAGGTGATTGGTCCACGCAAGATGGGCATTCTACTGGCCGACAGTTCACGGGTCTTTCGAGACCAGACTTGAGGTAAGTGATGCTGTTGCTGCTTGCTTGCAGGGTCTAGTTCAAGGCATCTTGCCTGCCTTCGAGGTGTTTTAGTGGCGTGGCCAAGGAAAGGAGTTAGCAGCGGGGTATTGTTTTGGCCCATATCCCACCCACCGTTTACTGCATCGCACATGGATGAAACTATTGCTTGTGTCTTGACCAAGATCATATAGATATAGTTGGAGCTTCTTTCTTTGCATGATCTTTGGAGGTGTTGAGGATGGAATAGTTCCATGTAGATCAAGGTTCTATGCATCCTCCGTGCATGAGTAATGAGGACAAGTTGAATGGAGCCAATTATGCACATTGGAGGCTTCAACTCAAGGTTTGGTTCATATACAAGGGGCTCTGGAAGTTGGTTCAGGGGTACAAAAAGAAGCCTGAATGCTCTACGAACCCAAAGAAGTGGACCAAGAATCAGGAGGACGAGTTTCTTGAGGAGCGTGTGGATTGGGAGGATCGAGACTCAAAGGCACACTCAGTATTGGCGCACACCATCACATCGGAGGTTTCTTCGGTACTCTAGGTCCTCGATAATGCCTATGAGGTCTGGTCCAAACTAGAGGATCTTTATGCGAGGGGCTCAGCGATGAGAGCTGTCACTCTTCAGGGGCAGCAGTTCCCCATTGACAGTACGATCTAGCCCTTCTTGATGGAAGGCTAAGATCCTCCATGACCAGCTTGTGTCTATGGGAGCTGCTTTGACATCCCTTCAGTTAGCAGCATTGATTCTCACCAAGCTTCGACTGGCATATGATATGGCCTCCCGAGCATTACAGTGCCAGGTCACGTCGCAGCAGTTGGGTTGTGATGAACTATGCTCCCTATTGCTTGAGGAGTTAGTTTATTGTCCTAGCTTGGGCAAGTTGCAGGTCACTCCAGGTGGCGGCGAGGCCCTTACATCTCAGCACAAGGCCAAGAAGTACAGAAGCATGTGCTACAAGTATGGCAAAAGAGGGCATTTGGTGAGGGACTGCAAATCGAAGTGTAAGTCTCAGGATGATGACTCGTCATCAGACTCTGACCAGGCAGGTGGCTCCAAGGCAGCATCAATCAAGACTGTCAAGGGTCACAAAATAGTACTAGCTTTCTGATATTAAGGTGTCTTCCCCCACAGGTCACAGCTAGAGAGGGCGTGTGGGCAGGACAGAGGGCTGCTTTTAGCCCTAGTCAGTTGACATTCTGGCAGGCGAGGTAACAATGTGGAGCTATGGACCAAATGAGTTTGAGGTTCATTGCTTGGGGTCGCAAAGTTTTGGACGGATGAGTTCGAGTGCATTATTTAGGGTTCCTGTAAGTGATGAGTTCACCGTAAGGATATTGGGCGTGGTGTGTTCCACAGTTCATATTGCTCCATTGGGAACTCAGTGCAACTGGCTTGGGACATCACAGTTGAGGACGACTCTTTCACAGTTCGAGGTGGCACTTCTTCCAGGGTCCAGGCTATCCGGAGCTATCTCCTCGGACACTCCCATAGTGGTGGAGGGTCCATGGTGGAGTCTTCATCATCTTGCTTCTTTAGATTATTTGTACACCATGAGCTGCAGAGAGAGTATCAAGAGTTTAGCATCTCATGTGTACAGTTAGTCAGTGAGGGCTTCTATGTGGCTCCTTTCCGGATAGTTGTCAGTGTACGATTGTGCCTATTCATAGGCTGTTTTGCGGGGCACATTGGCGCAGGTTGTAGGGCACTTCAGCCCATATTATAGGGCAGGTAGGCCAGCCTGTATGGCACCCTGGCCACCCTTGGGGCCTAACCCAGGGCTAAACCCAGGTCAGGTCAACTGACCAGCAGGTCGGGTCAAACGACTCAGCCTGGGTCGGTTGACTGACCCTGGGGTTGGCCATGCAGCAGCCCCTGGGTTGGCCAGTGCAGGTTCTATTTATAGGATTCTGCCTCACTGATGATGGCATCTTTTGGAGCATGTGTTCTCTCCTCTGTTTAGGGGTTTTCCCTTCTGCATATACAGTTTCCATTGCCTCACTCTGTGGCGATTTTCTCTCTCTCTCTTTCTGTGCTGCATGCTTCTGCACTTCCATACTGTCACAAGAACCTTTTAAGGTGAAGTGAGGTTACCTCTGGTTAATCCTTGGGATTAAAACGTTACTGGAGCCCTGAGAGCAGGAGCCAAGGGATTCCAAGGGGTGATTAGAGATGAACCAAAAGGGGGAACCCTTCAATGAGGATGCTTCATAGGAAGGGGATGCCGATTGGCCTCTTGTCAAGTTCGTCCCTCATACCTCTGTAGGAGGTGGGAGGCAGTGAGTTAATGTAAGTCTCTCTGGCATCTAGGATGGGAACTGAGCGTCAAGTATTGCCTTCTTGTGATTGCAAACTTTTGCGACCTCAAAAAAGGAGGTAGTTGACAAGAAACTTGACTTTGTTCTGATTTTGTACAAAGCGGCAGCTGAGTTGATAGAAAGTTGCTTGAGCCTTCAAGAAACCATGGGCATAAAACAAAACCAAAAAAAAAAGTAACTGGGGGCATCAAACAACTGCATCTCCAGCGCTTGCCAAAAATGCACAAAGACTGTTCATCAACGGTCAGGCCAGCACCTCCTCCCCTTGTTGATACCAATGAAATGAAGGGGACCTGCAGGAAGGAGAGAATGTCTGTAGTGACTGCAGGGCAAGCAACCTTGATTACGGCTTGGATCAAAAGAGGCTCACGGTGTGAGAATCTCAGTGAGTTGGAGCATGAGCAAGAAAGACCTAAAAAAGGACGTATAACCTACAGACTGAAAAGAAGAGAGGTATGAAACACCTCAACTTCGACTAGCATACCCCAAACTAGCCACTGAGCCAAGATCGAATGTCTTAGTTGCAAAAGGAAAACTAAATAAAGGACCTACGTTAGTTTTTCTTCGAAAGCTCTACACCCAAATTTCTCTAGACAGAAAACATGTAGATATTAAAATCACTGGTGTCTGTTGCAAGAGTGTCCCTGTGGAAGGCAAAAGCAGAGAATATTTGTTTCCATTTTCGATTGTTGATTTAAAAAAGACATCACAGTTAATTTGAAATATGAACTGGTATTGGGAGTGAAGTTATGCTTGCGCACATTACTTGCTATTGTGCCTTATAAAAACAGACATGCTGTTGTACCTTATAAAAACAGGTTTGGCTTTTTGTCCAGAGGTTTTGATTTATATCAAAGTGGTGGCAAGGCACAGGAGACGAGAAGTACGATGGGAAGAGGTAAAGTTTGTGATAACAATGATAACTCGACTGTCAGATTTTTTGGGGTGATTTTTGCGAATGTAGTAGCTGTATGATACTGATACTAGTTTACTGTCTATCCATGGCAAATAGATCATGAAAATGTAATTATGAACAGGGAAGACAAAATATATGTAGCAGGACATCGTGGACTTGTAGGTTCTGCTATTATACGGAAGCTGGAGAATGAAGGCTTCACAAATCTAGTGTTCCAAACGCACAAAGAGTTGGATTTGACACGGCAACAAGCTGTTGAGGATTTCTTCAACAAAGAGAGGCCTGCCTATGTTATTGTAGCTGCAGCCAAGGTTGGGGGCATTTATGCAAATAACACTTATCCTGCTGAATTCATTGGCATTAATTTACAGATCCAGACCAATGTAATTGATGCTGCTTATAAAAGTGGAGTCAAGAAACTTCTGTTTCTTGGTTCTTCTTGCATTTATCCAAAGTTTGCACCACAGCCCATCAAGGAGGATTCCCTTCTCACAGGTCCCTTGGAACCAACAAATGAGTGGTATGCTGTTGCAAAAATTGCTGGGATTAAAATGTGTCAGGCCTACAGGCTTCAATACAATTGGGATGCAATATCTGGTATGCCTACTAATTTATATGGGCCACATGATAATTTCCATCCTGAAAATTCACACGTGCTTCCTGCATTGATTCGACGTTTCCATGAAGGCAAGGTCAATGGACTAAAAGAGATGGTAGTGTGGGGCACAGGCTCCCCTCTGCGTGAGTTTCTTCATGTCGATGATCTGGCAGATGCAGTTTTGTTCCTCATGCAAAATTATAGCGACATTCCTCATGTGAATGTGGGAAGTGGAAGGGAAGTGACAATCAAGGAGTTGGCAGAGTTGGTAAAAGAGGTGGTTGGCTTTGAAGGTAGTCTCACGTGGGACACTAGTAAACCTGATGGCACTCCTCGCAAACTTATGGACAACTCAAAGCTGGCAGGCTTGGGGTGGCATCCAAAAATTTCTTTGAAAGATGGTCTGGTTGGTACATATGAGTGGTATGTGAAAAACTATACAGGGTGAAGTTAGTATTATGGAGTTTTTCTAATATCAACGGGGTGGCAGGCTTGGGGTGGCATCCAAAAATTTCTTTGAAAGATGGTCTGGTTGGTACATACGAGTGGTATGTGAAAAACTATACAGGGTGAAGTTAGTATTATGGAGTTTTTCTAATATCAACGGGTCCACCTAATTAGTTTCAACTTGGTGGAGAACTGGTCTCAGGTACGTGTTTGTATGCTCAATTATGGGCACATTATGCTTTTGAGGTTTCTTCTAAATTTCAAACGTGTCTATGTTGGATATCTGTGTGTGTATGTGTGAGCACATTTTATACGTATTGTTGGGCACTGATGATGGTAGTGGGTCGGCATAGTAGCTAGTCCTCTCTGTACCCCACGCCTCAACTAATATCAACATCCCACCTCCTTCTCCCCTCGACACATCTAAATTTTCCCACTGTTTATTTTACTTTTGATATGCTGAGTTTTGGCAATCATTATAAAAATTTTGGCTGAGCTTGCAACCCATAGATATGTAGATGAAGGACACATAGACCATGTGTGGCGTCTATACCGTCTGTATGGGTGTAACAACCTTCAAGGATAAAAGTTGGTTTCAGTTAACAAAGCTACCTCCTATTTTGTCATGAATAGAGACAAATGCATAAGCTTGAGGATTACTAAAAAGTGAGCGGCAAAAAGCGGGCAACCCTAATAAAGCGAGCGAAGAAAGAGCCAAGTTTGTCCATCCATAGTTAAAAATAGGTAGGCCCTCTCTAGCTTTCTCCTAGCATATCTTCTATCAGTCGACATAAAGATCAAATTTCATCTGCATAGCATGGCAACGAACTACATTGAAACATACATTCCAAACTGTAATAAGCGAATGCTCAAAGTCATACTGGGACACAAGTAATGTAAAACACAAGCAAGAAAGCTAGGACTAATCTAAAGTCCCTCTTGAAAGCCGTGTAGTAGTTGGTGGCAATGTCTTGAGAGTCGACAAGTCATTGGTCGAGTCTACTTGACATCTTTGTAAAGTCGATGGTTGGTCTTGTCCCACCTTGTCACACAAACACGAACATGGAGGAATGCATGTGTAAGACATTTTAATTGTTTACATATCAACAATGTGAACCTACATATTGAAGGTTGGCTACAGTAGAGGCTGAAACAAAAGAGGTAGAGTATGTAGCTACCAGGATAGTTGTCTTGGTACGGAATGCTGTTTTAGTAGAGGATGTAGATGTTTTGGAAAAGAATGCTATTGTAGTAGTTTAGTACACACTACTACAATATATGAACTAGTTGAGTACACACTAGTACGCACTACTGCTATTCAAAGATTGATCAGTAGCTACAATGGAGGATGAACTAGGAAGGTGGAAGTAGCAAAGTATGCACTAGTTGCTATTCAAAGATTGAATGGGAGTTCTAAACCAGAAGGTGGAAGAGGGGTTGAACTAGCAGAGTATGCACTACTATTCACTAGTTGCTATTCATTTCTATTCAAAGATTGAATAGCAGCTAATACAGAAGATGAACTAGAAGGTGGAAGAGAGGTTGCACTAGCAGAGTTTGCACTAGTGTGTATTATTTGCTGTTCAAAGATTGAATGATAACTACTACTTATTGGCTGAGCTATTAGGGGTAGAATATGTATCTATAAAGATACTTGTCCTACCAAGGAATGCTACTGCTGTGACCTCTCTATGGTCCCCTCTCCTTTGAATTTCTCTCTCGGAGGAGGCATGTTATGCTCCTCCAACAACTTCAAAATGGACACTTAGCCCTCTAAAAGAAAATGTCCAAGTTTGAGGGAGAGATGGCTAAGGTATTGATGTGAACATCGTTGATACTAAACATTAGGTGGCCTGTTGCAATACATATTTGAGTTTAATAAAGTATTTTTTAGATGAAATTATAGAGGAAATTGAGAGCAATGTTCAAGAGAAGGTACATAGGTTCACCAGTGGAAGAAGGGAACCGAGAGATGCTGAGATGGAAGATATTTAATCAAATTGTGTTGACAGTCTAGCATAAGTGTGAGGAAGGTAGCTTTACATCCAATGGACTTAGTGAGGAGCAGCTGACAGAAATGTGAGAAGAGAAGGGGTACCAAGTATTGGAAAGAGTCATCGAGATTCCACTCGTAATACGAGAAGGTCAGAGTCAAGAAGTAATCCTTGTTGTTCCGGTTGAAGGGAAAGGGAGGCTATGGTAGTGGAAAGAGAGAAATTAAAACCGAACCAAGAAGTGGGGAATTTGGGGCAAGCAAGGACCACATTGGTAGTGATGAGCCTACAACTCAAATCTCCTAGACTGGTCTAGAGGAGCTTGTTAGTTGGGAGTCTGGTAGTTAGAACCTCGTAGTCAAGAGCATGGAACTTCCATGTAAAACGAATATTATTATAAAACAATAATCATCTTGTTTAGTAAAGCTCTATCTTCTTTTTGGAGGTTGCCCTCAATCTTGGACTTTTTATTCTTTGGCTCGGCTATGGTTCCTATAGCATCCATTCTTACAAATATTTTTCTATATGATCACCTATCGATTGTCGGTAAGTTGAACTTTGTTGGTTCAAGACTAAGGCTTAAAAGACAAAGGTTGAAGCAAGTTGAAATGTTTGCAATGATTCAATACATGAAAGATCTTATGCAACTCCTAAAGCTTGAAATACATGAATACAAGAAATGATACAACATTAATCATTCATCATGCATGCAACTTGAATGGAAGCGAATTGCAGTCAATCCTCAAGTAAATGTAATAATCACATGCATAAAAAAATTTAACATAAAAATCAATATCATATTTATGCATGTTTAGATCAAAATAAATTAAAATAAAATGAATCAACTCAAACCATGACACTTTCCCATCCCATCTAATCCAAGGATTGGATGGAGTAGCCCTGCCATCATGAAAGCCCCACACTAGCATACACATCAAGATTTAGGAGGCTGCACTATGACGCTTTCCCATGCCACCCAATCCAAGGATTAAGTAGAATAGGCACACCATCATGGAAACCCTAGACCAATGCAAGGAACTCACTGAGAAGGCTCTGCATAGGTGAGCATACCATCATGATTATGCTACCTATATAAGAGATATACTGCTAGTATAAGGCTAGATACCTTCGATAGATTATACATCCAATATGTGGCCATATATTGATGGTATAAATATAAAGGCTCGTATACCACTGGCAATCCTTGCTTACCAAGTAACACCCAAAAATGAAATTATTGTTTGCTATTAATGTGATTTCATAATCAAATTAACTAATAGTGCTAGACCTTGACCCAATCTGGGCAACTCTTATCATACACAATCTAAAAAAAGTCACTCTCAAGAGATGCAGACATTGGAAGCAAATTCCCTTTGAGGTGGCACTTTTGGGCAGTGAAACATGTTTGGTCAGGGGTTCAGAACTGTGGAAGGGAATGTGGCAAGCCTAGGAGTCAACACGTCCTTGCATGAAGTGGACATTAGAGGAGATTCGGGGTCTCAAAAGGGCCTCCAATTAGTGTTTCCTAATTTCAAGGGATTAGAGAGGGATTTGAGGTGTACCAATGAGAGTGCTACTTTGTGTAGGGCAATGGTACATTGAGGTGTACAAAAGGACATGTTGAGCATTTATGGGTGGGGAGACCTCTCACCCATGGTTTAGACCCATGATCTTCACTCCCAGCCATTGATCTCATCTACAATCCAAGGGATACATTCAAATTTATGGTAGAATGCTCCAAGCCATTAGATCAAGCCAATGGACACCATCAAAGGATAGAAGGATCAAATCTAAACCCTTCAAAATGGCAATGATCTAATGGATGAGATTAAAAGAGAAGGGGGATCATTTTAAGCCATCCATCTAGAAATAGATCTAAGGGTGGAGATGCAAGGAAAAGGCATTGGAATCCAGGCCATTGATCTCAAGGAGATCCAAGGGTGGAGATGAAAGAAGAAGGCTCTCAAATCCACACCGTCCATTATGTGCCTGAATCTCAACCGTTGATCACAATGACTCCATCTACACCCTCCAAGATGTGCCTCAATCTAGGCCCTTCATTTGATTCTTTGATCTCCACCATTAGATCTATCCAAGATCTAATGGTCCAATTCAAATGGTGACCTCTCCCCCTTTATTACACCTCTATTTTGTCAACCTTTGCCAGTTTGGAGCCCAGCAAAGGTGCCTCCCACAATTTGAGCATCATAGATCTTTGATTCATCCACCATCCACCTCCATCCAAGGGCCAAGGTCTTAGCCCATGGGTTACCATAGTGGGTTCACTTGGTATGAGCTTAATCCATTCCTTATGAGGCCCTTTTGAGACCTCAATTCTCCCCTAATGAGGGCCTTTTCAAGAAAAACGAGTACTTTTTGCAGCTTAAATTAACTAATAGTAGGCTAATATTGTAAAATTCTTGCCCTGATGAATGAAAAATTGGAGAACTCAATACATAATATTGTAGGGATCATAGGGTTAGAGGGATCAAGCACTCCTAGTGTAGATACATGAAGAGCAAGATGATCAAGGAGGGTTGAAGCACCATGAAAGAGACATAAAGTACACAACACTCAATCTTTTACAATATGTCTATTTGAACAATACAAGAAGGCTTCTTATATATAGAGAGCCTTTAGAATAGTCAAACCATGTGGGATCCTATGATTCACATATTATTTGGTGGTAGTCCTTGCTCCACATCTTCACATCATGTAGTCCACATCCTTGGGTGGCTGCTTTAATTCTTTCTACACCATACGTTAGCCCCTAATTTATGTGCACATGCTACCATATCTCAACACCTCCCCTTGGTGCCATGATCCATTGGCTAGAGGATTACCAAAAAGCGAGCGACAAAAAGCGAGCAAGCCAAAAAAAGCGAGCGATAAAAAACAATAAAAGATTTATACATCCCCCATTTTAGTAGCAAAAAATAATAACTTAATCAAAAGTGCATATGTTTCCTCAATGCCAGAAGGTTAAACATGCATATAACTTTAAAGCCATTAACACTAATTTCACATCATCCATGAGACAGTTTGTATGTTTAACTTCCAAGTCGTTGTTTATATCAAAGACAAACCCTACTGCAATCAAGTTCTCTCTTTCCACTAGAGTAATTGAGATCATCTTTCCAAGGACTCCTTGCATGGATTAGTCTAGATTCCATGCATATGTAAATGCTTAGGTTTTTTAACTCTGTTCACTCTTGGAACAAAACCCATGTTTCTTTGTTATTGCAAAAATATCCTTCCCTAATGATTTATTCTTTCTCCCATTAATCTTACCAATGCAGCAATTTGGCCACAAATTCATTTTTTGGTGTATTAAATTTTACTAGATGGTGCAAAAGACATGATAATCGTCTAAAGTACGCTTTGCCATTTGATTTGATATGTAACATGACCCCGTTTGGACTTGTAAATCAAGAGATACAAGGATGTGAAAATGTCCTCTTTTGGGCCAAAACAAGGAGCACGTTAACGCGCTCCCTGTTTTGGCCCAAAAGAGGACATTTTCACATCCTTATATTTTGGCAAGATGTCAACATTTGATTGTTTTGGCCCAAAAGATGAGTTTTTAACATCCGTGCATCTTTTGATTATCAAATATAAATGGCATAATGTTACATATCAAATCAAATGACAAGGCATGATTTAGATGAATATCATGCCTTTTTGCACCATCTAAAAAACTTGTGTGCATCAGAATATAAATTTTGTGACACAACCATCTTTTTGAATACTTTGTACTTCAAGAAATTATGTTATAAAAAACTTAGATTCTTTCTTTGCTTGCTTGATTTTCCAACCACTTCAACTAATTGTCGCTCGCTTTTTTGGGCTCGCTCGCTTTTTCTCGCTCGCTCTATTGACTGCCTCCATTGGCTACTGCAAGGTGGTCAGATGTGAGTTACAAATCCATCATCTCCACTTAGTGCATACGTTCCTATTTAAGGTGGTCAATTTTACATGCATCTCAGTACATTTTATTATTGTCACCATTCTACTCATTGCTTGATGCCGACTCCGTGTAGTTGACTTGCTATTGCTTTAATCTGCAGTCTTCTTCTTTGTGTCCTAGCTTCTTGAAATGGTGATACTTTGGTTTGTTTTTCAATCTGCAATCACTTTGATAGTGACCCATCCTTCCGCAATGGTAACAATTCTTTGATGCTTTGCTAAAACAATGGTTGTTGCTTCTTGTTGATGTAGATGTTGATGTTGATGCCTTCAAATCTCTTTCTTTCTCAAAGAAGAGATGATACCCATTCCTTAAATTTTGGATCTAGAAGATTCTTTAAGGTGGTTGTAAGTGCATTGTACTCTTTAGCCATGCTTTAAGGAGGATTGCAAGTGCATCCTTTTCTCCTACTTTTGCATTTATGCCTTCTAACTGGTTCATAATGCTTTTAATATTGTTGAAAAATTGGTCCATGGATTCATGGAAGCTCATGTGAAAACCATAGAATTCAATCTTGAGATGAATTTCTTGGTTCTTTGCTTTTGCTCCAAACACTGTGTTCAACTCATCGCACACATCTTTCTATGTGATGAATTATGTTTGAACCCAAGTGTAATCCAATCAGTGATAATGATGCTTCATCTTTTTCTTTCCACGTTTCATTTTGTGCAGTGGGTATGTCTTCTTTTACACTATTCCAAAGCTTGTGGTGCATTAATAGATACCTCATCTATGTTGACCAGGTGTGGAACCCTTCCTCCGTGAAATTTTCAACGATCTGGGTGCGTAATGACATTGCAAAAGGTATTACCAATTGAAAATACTTTCAATATTGGTAGTGTCTAATTGCATACAATAGCTTTTATGCTATAAGTGCGTAGGACTCAAAAAGATTATTATTTTTCCTTTTTGGATCACAAGAAAATTCTTCCTGGATTAGAAGTTATGGCTTGTCAAAGATTTTTCATCCACAAAAGGTGAACATGATGATGTGGAAGAGGATGTTCACATGCAGCATGCAAAGATGTGCTTAGCAAAGTGGAGTGAGCTTAGGTGGCACTAAGCCACATGGCAAGCCTCTAACCAAACCAACTTTAACCAAAGTTAAGCAAACTCAACCATGGTCAATTTAAATATTTCCAAAAGTCAATAAATGATAACCTTTCAAAAGGAAGTTGGAGCACAGTTAGTGATGGAAACTAAAATTTCAAATCACACTTGCCCTGAGGCTAGATAGTTCAAAACATGACATATGGTTAATAACTAGCAATAATGGTGGAAAGAAATGCCATGGGAACGCAATATTCTTGGCAAGGCCAAACTATATGAGTAGATAAACATTAGGGGAGATTTGGGGTCTCAAAAGGGCCTCGTAAGGAATGGATTAAGTTAATTGGAAGTGAACCTACTATGGTAACTAAGGGCCCCATAGTAATGAATCAATTGACATGGGTACCTTTATTTTGAAACAGAGCAACCTTGGCCTTTGGATGAAGGTGGATGGTGGATAGATCAAAGGCCTAGGATGTCTTTGGTGGATGGTGGATGGCCTTTGGTGGGCTCCAAGCTGTAAAATTTGACTTTGGGGAGGCCTAATTAAGAGGGAGAAGGTGCTTTTAATGCGGACCCTTGATCTAAATCTAAGATCAAGGGTTAGGATGGAGGCACCTGTTTGGAGGGCTAGGATGCAAGCGGCTTTTGGATGGTGGATATCGAGATTTAAAATGAATGGAACGGATTCAAGCACCTTTTGAACTGACCTCCTCCCTTGATTACCTTGCCAATCAATGGCCCAGATTGGAGCGCATTTTGCACTCATCTCCTCCCTTGGATCTCTATCTTGATCAAGGGCTTATATTGACTTGTCTTCTCTTTTGATCTCATCCATTGGATCTTGGTCTTGATCAAGGGTTGATATTTGGTCCCCCTATCCTTTGATGCTACCCCTTAGATCTACCCCTTGATCTAATGGCTAGGAGTGCTCTACCTCAAATTTGAATGTATCCCTTGGATTAGAGATTAGATCAAGGGCTAGGAGTAAAGACCATGGCTCCAAACTTTGGGTTAGAGGTCTCCCCACCCTTAAATACTTTTGTCAACCTCAACATGGCATTGCCCCACAAAAAGGAGCACTCCCATTGGTACACCTCAAATCCCACACTAACCCCTTGAAATTAGGAAACACTAATTGGGGGCCCTTTGGAGACCCCAATTCTCCCCTAATGCTGCATTGGAGTCTAGGTAGGCTTGCACTTGCTGCTTAGGCTCTTTGACTTTCTCATGGAGTAGTTAATGCCTCATCACAATATCACAGACATGATTGTTACTCATTTCCATGCTCAAGCCTAGGCTCAAGGTTATAATTTTCCCACAACTCTTGTAATTCAACCACAACCAGCTTTGCTTCTTTCCAAAAGAAAGGACTATAGTTACAAGAATTAAGCCACAACATATATCATGTTGAAATAAAAGTTTGAAAAATACACCGACGATCTTAAAAATGAACAACTATCAATTTTTGCCACTGCCTTCTACATGTACCCAACAAAAGGATCCTATAGCTTTACATTTTTTCTTTACAAAAAGATCTATGTATCCCATGTGTTTTGCATTTAATAGATGGTTAGAGGTGATCTTTTTCTTAGACAAATGCAAAACACACACATCTCTTTAAACATTTCATTATCTCTCTACACTTTGCTTACTTGGCATGCACCAATACCTGAAACATTGAAAATCATATTTCAAGAGTGAGCCCTAAAACGATTTCTTCCAAAGCATCCCCTGAAGTTGGCTACAGTTGTATTGAGCCTTAGGTTTTGCCTTTGTTCACTAGACAGTCTAAGTATGTGGCATTTGCTGTGGCTTACCCTTGAAATGCTCTCTTCAACATTGGATGTATGGGCTTGCCAGGCAAGCAAAGATGTAGAGTGTGAGCTAGATATCATAAAAGATGTGTGCGTTCTATGTTTATTTGAGTAGATGATTACCTTTGATCAGCGATTGAATGCAACACACACAGAATATGTAGATCTGTATGTAAAGAAAAGATGTAAAGCTATGGGATCTTTTTGCTAGATCATGCAGGCCACGGTGGCAAAATCCATTGTCGATCATTTTTGGGATATCATCCTTGTTGGTAATACTTTTATTTTGACATGATGTAATATTGACAAGAATGTTGCTGTAGTAATTTATGATTTATAGTTTGATGAGGATTACAAATAGATGAGAGTTTGGACACATGCCATTAATGCATTGGACATGGCAGAGAATCATGGCTCATGTGTTTGTGCTCCTCAAAGTTTGAATCTCACCTACCTATCGTTCATTTGTATCATTCGATTCCATATCATTGGAAAATCCTTATTGTACCACCCTTGCATTTATCCATTGAACCTTTTATTGTTTGCATGATTTTTAATGTCCAAGGATTTTATTATATGCAATATTATAGCTAGTTTCCATGCCTCCACCATCATGCAATGCATCCTTCTTCCACTTAGAAATGCTACAAAAAACATCACTTTACTAAGGTAACACACCACTTTGGAGCCAAACCGTAATCAGTAGTGAGAGAAAGTGTTTTACCTCTTTGTGTCCAATAAGAAAGAAACCTTTGTTAACAATAAGTCAAGTTTCACATCACTTACTCTTCAAATACTAGGAACATCACTATCAGGAATGACCGCCTTTGTTAACAATGTGTCAAGTTCCACCTCACTCACTCTTTAAATACTGGGAACATCACTATTAGGAATGACTACCTCTAATATAATATATTTGGCCATTTTTTGGGGGATATATTTGATCATCACTTTTCACAAAAGTATTGACCTTGGATTTCAAATCCTCCATCACCTTTGTGAATGTGCCCTCTGCAACAGAATGTAAATGAAATCCAATATGAATTATGTATCTTGTAATCTTTCTTCCATCTATTTCATTGAGATAATAAATATACATTTATAAGGGCGAAATGATATGATATGGGGGCTTTTTCCATAATGACAACATTGCAAATTTTCAAAATCTTATGTAACCCAGCCATTATACCTTAAAAGGATGCTTATTCCATTGACGATTGTTTCCCACACCAGATCGAATGAAGAAAGGACAAAGAAAGCTTGTTCTTGCATAAAAAGTGACCTCCACACCTGCTTAATCTCACAACACCATCAAACCCTGAAATATTACTTGTCATCTCCTCACTCTAAACATGATGTCATCTCCTCACTCTAAACATGACCATCAAATTTAGGCTCCATTCCTTTTGTCCTCACACCTCCATATATAGGTGGAACTCAAAGAGAATATTGCCATCACACATGCAAAAAGATCTATAACATTTTGAATTGAAGATACCATTTGAAAAGCAGCATATATTGTGCTTACAAAAGGTAATTCTTTAATTATACCAATCGCACTCAAGAAGTACTTTTCATCAATGCGAGATACAACCACTTTTGATGTTCGATGCTAAGGGAGAGAAAACTGATGGAGATCTAGCAAAGTGGATACACTGTGATCTCCTGGTTCCATTACATGCATGATTCTTGCATTGTTGGGCAAGTGCAAGCCACAAAGCAAGCTCTAGCGAGAGTCTAGCGACAATGAGGATGAAGAGACCGTGTGATGTATAATGTTATGCCAATTGGAATAGTTTTGATACTCATTTGTTGTTGCATTATGATCCCTGAGAAATTGTGCCATTTGAAGTTTGCTGATTATTAATGTCATGCCACTTGGAATAGTATTGATACTCCTCTTTGTGGTTGCATTATGACCCATGAAAAATTGTGCCTTTAAAATTTAACAATCGAAAAATTTGTTTTTATCTTGGAAAGAATTGAAATGGCTTGCAACCAATAAGTACTTGTGTAAGTAATGCTAGATGCTATGCTCGTGTGTGAAATACCAACATTCACCAGTAGAACATCATGTTGCAAATGATCATGCTACAGATAGATGCTTACTCGAGAGAGGGACGTGAGAAAAGGCGATAGGCCATCCTACACCTTGTTCATAACCAACTAATTACATCAGGAGGGGTCAAGACAATTGGATGATTCCACTCTCTTGTGGTCCTTCTAAATTCGTTTCAATGATTATGAAATATGTTTAATTCATAGAGTTATTTTTTCTCTACTTTGATAGCACACCATGGCCCGAGAGAGGACTCGAGATGCAAGAGTGGCACACAACTATGTTACGATGCTAGTTGGAACTTGGAAATTGTTGGAGATGCAACAAATGCAATGAAGAACATAGAGGCTCATATGCAAGAATGATATGGCACTTCTTGGGTGATCCCAATGGAGTAATGCCACTATGTAGAGGGCACAGTGTTGAGAGAGTGGCTGCCATCTTGCAGGGAGTTGGTCACAACAGCACAACCTATGGCACCAAGTGAATTTGTTGCGAGGTTGGACAATTACATTACGATTCTAGCCAAGAAAATGTGGATATGTAATGTCTGCCTTCAAGAATATAGTGGACTTGGCCAAAAAATAAGGTTGCATTCTCGGGGGGGTCACTCATCATATGTAACCAACAGAAGGATATTTTTTATTTCTAAAATTTACAGAAATAAATATACATAAGGGACTATTTAAAGTAGTTTTGGAAAAAATTTACAGATTTGTATAGAAAAGGGGTACATTTTATTAATGAAAAAATTTACAGATAAGGGATTTTAAATATAGGCCTTGAACGCACGTGATATAGAGGGTTTATACATAGTGACCCCCCTAAGGTTGCATTTCTTGGGTGATGTGCGGAGAGGCATTGCAAAATGCAAGGGACCAGGAGGGATGATGCCATTGTTGCAACCATTTTGTGCTCTGCATACCAGAAGTAGTGTGCCAAGGCATTGTGGATTGTCTTTTAAATTGTGGTTTTCTTTTGGAGTTTATGTTGCCTTCCTTATTTCAATATAGTAGTTTGAATTTTGCACTTCCTAGTATATTATCAATTTGTAGTGTGTGCATCATTTCAACGAGTACAATCGCATTACTTCAACATTTGCATAGTTGTGGGCGCATTGCAAAGGTTCACATAATAACAATTTCATGATAATGCAAGTGGTGGAGCAGTGTAATATTGCTTATTTCAACATAGTAGTTTGAATTTTGTGCTTCCTAGTATATTATCAATTCATAGTGTAGGCATCATTTCAACAAAGTAAAATTGCATTATTTCAACATTTGCATAATTGTGATCACATTGAAAGGTTCATGTAATAATGATTTTATGATAATGCAAGTGGCGGAGCGTTGCAATATATTCATTGTGTTGTGTGCTAACCGTTAATGAAGTTATAAATCTTCCCTAGCACACTTTCGCTAGTAGTTGATGGCACAAGACGATGAAGAAATGAGAATTACATAGAAGATTACTACCTCATGAAAGTGTAAGGGAAAGAATTATAACTTCATGAATTTAGGCAAATTTTGTGTGTTACATGTGCATGTTAATCCTACAACTACTCAAAATTTTCGTAAATGTAGCATGCCCAAACCATCAGCAAAGTGTAATTTTAGTAAGTTCACAATTTACATTACCCAACAATTGACATATAGTAAGCATAAGTGTTAAGGAAACATGGTCGAAACATATCGATTTTCCAAAAATAATAAATGTGGTAGTCGTGGTAGTATTATTACAACAAAAAATGGGATAGGCAAAAAAATAGGCCAACTAGTGGCACTATCCATGTAAAAAAGAATACTCTTTTTTCTAAATTGCCTAAGATCAACTTTGTGAAATTTCTCCTCTCCCTATTTTTTCTCTCTCCTTATTTTTTCCTAAGTTTTGCTTTTTCTCTTTTTTTCCAAATTTCTTTTATTTTATCCTAATTTCCTATTTTTCCTTAATTGTTCCCTATTTCTCCCTATTTCTTCCTATTTTTTCATTTTTTCTCTAATTTCTTCAAGATTTTTCCTTATTTTTTTGGCTATTCTCCCAGTTTCCCCCCCTTTTTCTTTAGTTTTTATCCTAATTTCCTATTTTCCCCTAATTGTTCTCTATTTCTCCATATTGCTTCGTATTTTTCCTAATTCCTTGAAATCCTTTCGATTTTCCCTAATTCTTCCCGATTTTTCTAATTTTTCCTTCTTTGAAATTCTTTCTTTAAAATTCTTTCTTTAATTTTCTTCTTTTTTAAAATTCTTAAATTTTTTTGTTTAAATACCTTTGAAATTCCTTTAAGCTCCTCTTTCTTATAAGTTCTCCTTCCCTTTCTTTAAAATTCTTTCTTTAATTTTCTTCTTTTTTAAAATTCTTAAATTTTTTTGTTTAAATACCTTTGAAATTCCTTTAAGCTCCTCTTTCTTATAAGTTCTCCTTCCCTTTTGCTCTAAATATTAAAATTACATTTATTGCTCTAGTCCTTAATTTCTCCCCTCCTCCTCCTTTAGGTTCACACACCTAAATACACTAAGTTTTTTTGCCTTACATAACCATTTATTTACTATTCCTTAAACTCACCCCAATTATTTTTACACTTAAAGCATAATACAAAAAATTAGCTTTATAAGTCTATAGCATGAGCAACTATTTTTAAAATATGTTTTTTATCATTTTTCTTGTTGGATGGTGGCAGGTATGCAAACTCCCCTCTTCAATAAAAGTGATGGTTGTGAAATCTTCCCTTTACACTTTCTTTTTAATCGTCCCATACCTCCTCTAATCCCTTCTTAACCCATGCACTCATTCACTCCTTACTCCACTTGTGACTTAAACTTCACATGTGGCTAAAGTGTTTTTTAATTATCTAAGAATCCATATGGTTGTCTATATTCCTAGGTAAAGCAATAACAAGCCGGAGAAGACATGCATTACCTGTCTACCCAAACGTAACTATATGATCTTCTAACACCTAGTTTGTTTGGATGGTGGCAAGTAAGTGGACCCGGACCTTGGAATCTGGACAGCTTGAGGATTTGACATTTTTTTCAATATTATGTTTATCAAACTCAATATTATTAAAAATTCTTAATTTTGATCGAAATTTTTGCAAACTCTAGTTGCATTTTTCAACTTAAATGTCTCAAAGATTTTTTCCTTATATGTTTCTGTTTTTTAACTTTTTATCCAATTGATGGAATTAATTGTATGGCTCAATTATTGATGGGACTTTTTAATCTAAACACACACACACACACACACACACATGCACTAGTCTCCCCTCTTTCACCTCTCTCTCCCTCATGCTATCCTATTTTGCCGTACTAGAATACGGTTGGAATAGCAACTCTTTGTTGATGTCTAATTCTAAGCAAAGATTTGAGTTTAATTTACATTTCATTATCCATATATAAATGTGCATTTTATTAATCATATGTAAAAGTTAACAAAAATAAGGTGTTATGTCACTACTACACATGGGTCCTATTCCGATACTTAACCACCGACGTTTAGCGTGCGCAGGGAGCTAATCGTTAGTAACTAAAGCAGGATTCATTAAGTGTCACTATATAGTGACTCTAGGCAAGTGTCGCTATATAGCGACTCTATATAGCGACGTTTAAAGAGCATCGCTATACAACGACACTTATTAGACTTGTAAATGGTCGCTATATAGCGACACTTATTAGACTTGTGAATAGTCACTATATAGTGACACTGAGACAGTTTCCTATAGTGACGTTTTACAGAGAGTGTTTTTTCCCATATCAACTTTAAAAGATAGTTCTTCCCAATGACAAAATTTTTTTCCTTTTCATACATGTTTGATCCTTTGAGAGAATAAAAGTACAAGAGCATGTACATCAAGCCTTTGAAGCTCATATTTTCATGTCTAAGTTTGAGATGAAAAAAATCAATGAAGAGCATTTATATCAACGGCTCAAGTTTAACGCACCAAACAAGTCTATCTCTAACTCTATACCGAGTTGATCTCCTATATTATCATCGTACTCTAGCATCGTACGTTCACCTAAGACTTGATCATCTTCCTCAATAAAGCATGGTGATTCTTGATGATCGTCATCTTCTTCCTCAATATTGTGATCTCCATCTTCCTCCCATACAATGTCATTATGTGCATCTTCCTCTTGGCTCACATTGTGATCTTCATTTTCTTCGCTAGATCCATCCGGATCAATTGGATCCGACATTGGTAGTGGCATCTCCATATCCACATCTCTATCTTCAAAAATTTGCTTACTTCGTGGTGCAACTTGGATCATGTACCACCATCTTGGATCGATCCGGATGAAAAACCACCTATATTGAAGATGGGTGCCAAATGCCATCAATTATATATATGAAATTATGCTTAAGTACATGTATCAATGGATCTTTAAAAACGAAAGCTTCGATTAATTAAATCATTAGTATGCACCTGCTCACAATGCTTAGGAAGAACAAAAGTATCACTTTCATCTATTCAAAGTTTGGTGGTCTATTGCAAGGAAACTGCTACTGTCTTTTCTCACTATTGCATGGGGACCGTTGTAAATAGTTCTAAACCATTTTACATCAAGAATGAAAATGCTAAATCATCTGAAATCAATTTCATAGATTTTGCATATGGTTCCACAATAATCCAACTGTGAGGAGAGAAGATTGGTATCCGAAGCACTTGCTCGGCTATCTTGTGTAAAGTTAGCCACATGACTCCACAATCATACGTGACTCTCTTTGAATCGATGCGTTCAACGTGAAAATATCATCCATATGACCATAATGCACTGTACTTTTTGTACTGCAAAAGAGCATCATTAAAACAATGAAGATGCATCTATTTTATAGTGTATATTGCCACAAATAATTACTTAATTACATCAAGAGGTAAGAAACTTACATGCATCATACATCCAGATGATAACTCTCACTCGCACTCATTTATTGTCTCTCCATTGCGTTCGGCTTTACGTAGAGCCAGTTGTAGCCAATCAAGTGACATGTGAGTGGGGAGAAGGGCGAGATCCCATGGATATGGTTGCTTGCCTGTACATTACTCTGAATCTCGTCCTTGCATTTATTCTTTCTGCTTTGGCTGCTTCATATCTCTCAATCCACTTCTACATCTCCTTGCTATTGAGGATATAAAACTTATTGAATTTCTCCATTTGCTCTTTGCTCATCTTTCTTTCAATCCCTTTTCCTTGGGGAACCTCGCCAACGATGCGATCATCATCCTTATTATGCCAAGCTTGTGGCATATCAAGATTCGTGGATGCCAGAAACTCCGTGATATATACTAATGACTCTTGCACAAGCCATCCCTCTGCCATGCTTACTTCTGGTGTTGCTCTTTGTCTTACAAATCCCTTCAAAGTTTTCATAAACCGTTCGAGAAAAAACATCCACCGACTATGAACGGTACCTGCAATGGCCGCCTCATCAACTATGTGCACAAGCAAGTGCACTTGAGTTGTCATAATTCTCGAGGGAAAGTGCTTCTCAAGCAAGCATACGGCTTCGATGGATTCCACCCTAGCCTTCTTGATGCTCGATATGGAGATCTCTATTTGAGATATCCACCTATTTCACATGCCCATGTAAGATATATTCATAATCAGTCTATAGATTATTCAGCTTAAATTGAAGAAAATGCAATCAATGTGATTTGATAGTAAGCATACCGCACAATACCACTGATCTTGAATATAGCATTTCTAACATCTTCTTGTAAGCACCCTTTTATTATAATTGGGAGGATGAACTATCAAAGCAACAAAGAAGTCATGTCAAGAATATAACATAATCATAATTACACTAATGCATCACGATTATCGATACACTAATCCTACAACTTAGAATACCTATAAGACCTTGTGCCAATCATGGGACTTGATCCCACTAAGCTTATTGTCCTTTGAAAATGCTCCTTTCAAGCAACGCATGTACCCTATGGGTGTTTGAAAAGAGGCAATGTCCGCCTTGACCGCTGCCTCCTCTCTTGTGGAGAGGATCCATGTTGCTTTCGGGAGGACAACTATTCCCGAAGCACGCACTTGGGGCCACAAACGAGATATCCTATTCATAGCACACAAGTCTTCTTGTACTCTTCTTGAGTCTTTGGAACCAACCAAGTGTGCCCAAATAGTAGCCCCCACATTCTTGAAGATATGCATGGGATCCAAGAGATGATTGATTTGTAACTGACCCCAATAAAGAAGCTCATGAAAGATCGATAGCCTCTTCATACCACGAGGAGGTTCCTCTCCATTCGCCCTCCAAGCCTAAGTCCAGTCACTTGCCTTCAAATATGGTGGTGGTGGATCAAGTTGACCTCTACGCGCGAGATGGTCCAGTGGAAGGTATCGAGCATGACCTTCATAAACATTTTTCCTCATATGTTTGTAGTATTGTGCAAGCGATTTCAAACTTGGTCCACAAACAGGATAAGCATAGCATGGTACCCACTTGTAATAAGTCTTGCACGTGTGCATGAATATGTTAGTATAAGACATGCGTGCGAAAGAGAGTCATAAAAGCATAATCCTATATTATACATGTAAAGACACAACCACGTACCTACGCACTCTCCATATCCTAGGTAGTCATGCATGGTCCACATCAAGATACCCCTGACCAAAATATCATTGGTATGTCTAGGAGCTCTGGAAATATCAAAGACCCGCACTCCTCTCCATAAGATCTATAACTCCTCTATCAAAGGTGCCATGTACACATCCATATTTTTGGCCTTGTACTTCCTCGGCACAAGTAGTGCAAGCATGAGGTGTCCCTTCTTTATTGTTAGCCATGTTGGGATATTTTAATTCACCAAGACTATCGACCATGTCGGACCAAGATGTCGAGCATAAGCCGAAAGGATTCATGCCGTCCATGGTGAGCCCAAGATGTAAGATGCATGGCTCCCTCACAAAGTCCAGCCACTGATTGTCTATGTGCTTCCAAGTTGCACAATCTGTGGGAATCCTCAATGTGTCATCAGTGGACCGATGAGATGCATGCCAACTCATCAACTCCACTATGGATTTGCATCGAGACATGTGCTGTATTCTTGCACTAATGGGAAAGTGTCTCAAGATCTTTACTGGTATCTACTCACCCTACAAGTCATCTCTATATCGTTGTTCCCCACACTTTGGACAACTAGCCAAATCTCCACGCTCATGACGGAAGAGAATACAGTCATTACGGCAAGCATGGATGGTATCATAATCCATACCCACCGTTGTTAGCATCTTCTTCGCTTCATCTCTTGATGCGGGCATGGTATTTGGTGCAAGCAACATCTTTTGGAGCAACCTATCACAATTCAAACATACATAGGCTTCGAATAATGATGATTCTCAAACATACATGATGATTCTCACCTCTCATGTCACTAATCCTATAGCTTAGAATACCTGTAAGACATTGAGCAAGCTTAGAATCCTATAGCCTGACATTGAGCAAGCATTTACAGACTCCTGCATTCTTTGAATTAGACTAATAGAAGTTTGTATCTGTTTGCTCAATGGTAGGCTATTGAAGCTTCGCATGGGGAAAAAGAGAGAAGGAAAGAGAAAAGAAAAGAGAGGAAAAGAGAGGAGAAAAAAGAGAGAAAAAGAGAGGAGTTAAAGGAGAAAAGAGAGGAGAAAAAAGACAAAAAAAGAGAGGAGATAAGAGAGAAAAAGAGAGAAAGTGAAAAGAGAAAAAGTGGGGATAAAAGAGAGAAAAAAAGAGAAGGAAAGAGAGGAGAAAAGAGAGGAAAATAGAGGAAAAGAGAGGAGAAAAAAGAGAGAAAAAGAGAGGAGATAAGAGAGAAAAAGAGAGGAGAAAAGAGATGAAAAGAGATGAAAAGAGAGGATAAAAGAGAGTCACAATTCAAACATACATAGGCTTAATGATGATTCTCAAACATACATGAAGAAACTCAAAACAAACAATATGCAAATAATGAGTCAAATTAATGCAAGAGCTAACCTCATTAAAGCCGAGACACTTGTATTCGACCACCCATACTTTGTTTGCAGATTAAAGATTGAGAGACAAGCTCGTAGTTTAGACATCCTAGCACCCTCGTACAACTGTGTTGATTGCAACTCTCGCATATTGACCTCAGACTTTGACATCACGTGTACATGTGATGTAGTGCCCCTAAAAATAGAATCCATCATGTCCATCATACCCTCGTCATCATCTGGCACATTCGAGACACTATAGTCTTGCTGAAAGTGTGAAGGTATATGTGCACCCTCGCCACCCTCCTCATCCTGTCTCAAGATTTCATGTAAATATAAGATCTTGTCTTAAGGTTTTGTGTCATAAATGGTATCCAATATTAATCACGAACTCAAATAGCATTGACTTACCGATGATTTATCACCACATGCAACACCAACAGTGGGTACTGGTTCGGGCTCCTCTCCATACATCTGCAAGTGGCGCATCACAATACGATGTTGATGTCGTACTTCTCGCTTGCAATGAGTGCAATGACAATACAACCTCTCCGTAAGCCACTCTGTGCTCCCGGGCATTGGTGCATCATCTGACGAGCTTTCACTTGTCCCTTCCATCTATACACTTCCAAAATCACAACATGAGCTGCAAGGAAATCTATTAAGATCAAAAAAATAGCCACCCATGTGCTCTTTTCTCTCTTTTGACAATAAGTGTCTTGAACCGTTGCTATATAGCGACGCTTTTCCCTATTCTGTCGCTATATAGCAACACTTTGTCTTGTTCCATCGCTATATAGCGACACTTTTTGGATATAAATGTCACTATATAGTAACTGACCAGTGTTGCTATATAGCGACGCTAGGGGCTTAAACCCGAAACCCCGTATGATGTCGTCTTTCACATCTCTATTGCGAAAAAAGCAAAAATCTCTCCTCCCACCTTATATTTGACGACCTCACTTTCCTCCTATCTATTCCCCACTCCTCACCCCTACCTAGCCCCTCTCCCAACACTTGTACTTCCTCTCTAACCTTCTCCCTCTTTGCTTGTGTGAAAGGAAGTTTTACAAGAAGGTGGGTCTCTTTAAGCAATGTAGATTCATTTTTTGTGAGATTTTGTTTCGTGAGTGTTGAAGCATGTTTCTCCTTGTATTGCTAAGGCTATGTGCTAATTTTTATGCTTGATTTTTAGAGGTTAAGGATAAAAAACGAGATTTGGTGAAAGAAAGAAGACTCACCTCTTCTCTTTTTGGTATTTCTCTTCCTCCTCTTTCTCCTTGTTTGTAGGCTTCTCTAAACTCATCCAATCCCTTTGAAAAGTTGCTTCTCCAAACTCCTCCTTCCTCTAACTAGTTATCTAAAAAAATGATATGTTTTCTCTTTTTTGTAGGGCCAGTCCATGAAACACGGTTCAGGACTTTTCCAGGTAAGAAAGTGCTTCCTCTTTTTCCCTTTTGTTATTTTCGTTATTTGCATTGGCCTGCAGCTAACGCCTTAAGGAGAGCAAAAGGATAAGAAAAAGAATGCAAATTGGGGTGCAAATAAAAAGGAAGAGAGTCCAAGGGAGGACAAAGGAAAAGTGAAGATCGAGGAGATCAATGCACTCACACATGATAGTGACAATGACGTCCTTTTCATGTCTAGTTTATCTGCAGAGTTGCTTACCACTTCAGATGATGCATATTCCTAGGATTGGATTTTGGATTCTGGTGATTCATTCCATGTTACTCCCCATAGGGAATGGTTCTCCACTTATGACAGTGGAAAGACAGGTTGTGTGCATCTTGGAAATGACTATGCATGTGCCATAGTGGGAGTAGGTGACATAAAGTTTTCTTTTGCAAATGGGCTTGCATTTATTTTGAAACATGTGAGACATGTGCCTAAGTTGACCAAGAGTCTTATTTTAGTGGGTCAGCTAGATGATGCTGGTTTTCACACCACTTTTGGCTTTCAAAGTTGGAAAATTTAGAAGGGCTCTATGCTTTTGGCTAGGGGTGCCAAGTGTGGGACTTTGTATTCCTTACATGTATCAGGGCTATTTGATCATGTTGTTGCAATAACTGAGCAGCCAAGCACTTCTTTATGGCATTGCCAGTTAGGTCATATGAGCCAAAATGGGATGAAACTCTTATGCCGTTTGGGTTATGTACCGCATTTGAGTTTCTCTGATTTTGAATTTTGTGAGCACTGTCTCTATGGGAAGCAGACTAAATCAACCCATAAAAGAAGGGGAAAGAAAGAGTTTGAAAAGCTTGATTTGGTGCATTCAGTTTTATGTGGTCCCATGCCTACACGGTCATTAGGCAGGGCTGAATACTATGTGACATTCATTGATGATGCAACTAGGAAAGTGTGGGCTTATGCTATAGCTCAAAAGAGTGATGTGTTCCAGGTATTTCAGAAATGGCTAGCCTTGGTTGAGAATCAGTCAGGTAGAACGCTTAAATGCCTACGGACTGACAATGGTGGAGAGTATCTCTCTCATGACTTTCAGCATTTCTGTGATACACGTGGGATTAAGAGGGAGCTCACATCCCCTCATACTCCAAAGCAAAATCCAATTGCAAAAAAGATGAACCGTACCATTCAAGAAAGGTTACAATGCATGCTTTCCAATGCAAGTCTTTCTGGTGGTTTTTGGGCTGAGGCAATGAAGACTGCAATGCATGTGATCAATAGATCACCTAGTAAGAGTTTGGATGGTGGTATTCCTGAAGAGGCATGGAGTGGCAAGAAGCCCTCTTACTCTCATTTGCGTATATTTGGGTGTGATGCATATGCACATGTGCCAAAAGAGCTTCAAAAGAAGCTAGATCCTAGGTCTAGGAAATGCATCTTTCTAGGTTATGGTGAAAGTGGAGAGATGGGCTATCGTCTCTGGGATCTAGAAGCAAAGAAGATCATACACAGCCATGATGTAGTCTTCAATGAGAAGAAAACGTATAAGGCACCCATGAGGGATGTGGAAATGAGGAGAATCACTTTCCAAGATGTGAATCCACCTGCAAATGTTGATAGACACAGCAAGCTGTCCATGCACCAAATGTGCAAGAAATGGTACCACCAAGTACTCCCACAGGTATACAATCAAGGGTAGATGATGGATCATCTATTGGTGGAAATGATGAGCCAAATGTGGCTGATATGCAGGTGGGACAGTAAGCTGAAATGCCCTTGAGAAGATCATCTAGAGTGTCTAGACCACCTGATAGGTTTGTTCCAGGGGTAGACTATGTGATGCTTACTGATTGTGGGGAGCCTTCTTGCTACAGAGAGGCTATGATGCGCGAGGATCAATGCAACTGGGAGTATGCTATGCAATCAGAAATGAGTTCACTTATGAAGAATAAGACTTGGGACTTGGTTTCTTTGCCACATGGAAAGAAAGCATTGCCATGTAAATGGGTCTACAAGATGAAGGTCACAGGTGATGATGTGCCTAGGTACAAGGCTCGCTTGGTCACTAAAGGGTTCAAGCAAGAGAAGGGTGTGGACTTTGATGAGATATTCTCTCCGGTTGTGAAGATGACCAGACTTAGATGCATGCCTGGACTAGTGGCATCAGAGGATATGGAGCTTATGCAGCTGGATGTCAAGACAGCTTTCTTGCATGGGGATTTGCACGAGGAAATTTACATGGTGCAGCCGGAAGGCTTTGAAGAAAAGGGCAAAGAGCATTTAGTTTGCAAGCTGAAAAAGAGTCTCTATGGTCTTAAGCAAGCGCCTAGAGAATGGTATCAGAAGTTTGATGCTTTCATTCGGTCCCAGGGTTTTAGAAGGAGTGAAATTGATCACTACCTCTACACTAAAAGGGCTAAGGATAATAGCGTGATAATCCTGGCACTATATGTGGATGATATGCTATTGGCTAGCAAGAATACTTATGAGCTAGATGCATTAAAGGCCAAATTGCATGAGGCCTTTGATATGAAGGATTTGGGACTTGCAGGTCATATTCTTGGTATGCGCATCACGCATGATCGGAGTAGGAAACTCCTTTAGCTTTCACAAAAAGAGTATGTTACAAAAGTATTGCAGCATTTCAATATGGAGGGGGGAAGGCAGTTAGTATTCCATTGCCTCCATATGTGAAACTGAGTCATACAGATAGTCCCAAATCAGATGAGGAAAGGGCCATGATGGCCAAGGTTCCTTATGCATTAGCAGCTAGGAGTCTTATGTATGCTATGATAGCTACTAGACCAGACATTGCATTTGCAGTGGGAGTTGTTAGCCGGTATATGGCTAATCCAAGAAAGAGGCATTGGGAGGCAGTTAAGTGCATCTTGAGGTACATGAAGGGTACCAAGGAGATGTGCATCTGCTTTGGTAGATGAGACATGCATGTACTTAGGTACACAGATTCAGACTATGCAGGCCATGTGGATAGTAGGAGATCCACTTCTGGTTATGTGTTCACCTTTGCAGGTGGTGCAGTGTCGTGGATGTCTCGCACACAAAAGTGCATTACTTTGTCTACCACAGAGGCTAAGTATGTTGCAGCCACAGAGGGTTGCAAGGAGGCTATATGGCTTGATCGGCTAGTGGGAGATTTGGGGATTCATACAGGTGTACCAACATTGCATAGTGATTCCATGAGTGCTATTCAGCTAGCACGGAATCCGGTCTTTCATGCAAAGACCAAACACATTGAGGTCATCTACCATTTGATTAGGCAGGTACTTGAGGACAATCTCATAGAGCTTGTCAAGGTTCATACAGATGATAACCCTACAGATATGCTAACGAAGAGTCTACCTAGTCAACGGTTTGAGTATTGTTGTGTATTGATGGGCATTGGATAGTATGCTCACTAGTTGTTCTCCCTTAAAGGCACATTGTCCTTTAAGTGGGAGGTTGTGGGGATTAAAGGTCACTGTGCCTTTACCCCCGTTATGTACAATACTCAAACACATATATAAATGAATGAAAAAGAAGATTAGGGTGTTCTGCACCCACCAAAACTTGTGTGGCTCTCTGTTTCTCTCTCTCCCTCTTCCGTTCTTGCTTTCATTGAGAGCACTCTCAAATACGGTAATGGCTACTAAACCAAATACCAAGCCTACACACAAAAGTTCCTTTCTCAAAATTTTGATTGTTTCTTAGAGGATTTACCACTCGGATTACCATGTCATCCACCTAAAGATTATAGGATAGAAATTCTACTGGGTAATACTCCACGAGTACTCTACGCTACAAGGCTCCTTATAGAATCAACCAACTAGAACAAAAGGAAATTCAAAGCAAGTGGAGGAACTAATACAGAGAAATACCCCGTAGTTCTCCTTATGGGGAAGCTGTCTTATTGGTAAAAAGGAAACATGCAACCTATTGAATGTGCATAGAATACCATGCACTAAACAAAATCTCATTGAAGAACAAATACCCAATCCCTAGGATTGATGATATTTTATACAAATTGAAAGGGGCCAAGGTCTTTAGTAAGATTGATCTTAAATCCGGCTTACATCAAGTTCATATGGTAGAAGAGGATATATACAAGATTGCCTTTTGAACTCACATGACATTATGAATTCCTAGTTATGCCTTTTGGGCTAACTAATGCTCCAGCTACTTTCAGTAGAATGATGAATTGAATATTTCTTAAACACCATGTGGTAGTATTCCTCAACGGTATTCTAGTGTTTAGCAAAGACATTGAGAGCATAAGGAACATCTAAAGCTAGTCTTTTCACTTTTGAAAGAAAATCAACTGTATATAAACCCTAAAAAGAGTAGTTTCTTCCAAGACCAAATAGAGTATTTGGGTCACATAGTATCTGCTGATGGGATTCAAGTAGATAACAAGACCCGAGTGCCTATTTCCGAGAAATGGGGACGAATCCTAGGCACAAAGAAATGCTAGTGACAAATCTATTTCCGAAGGCTTAGGCTCATTGAGGTGGCACCAGATAAGCAAACTAATGTAAACGAAGCTACTGGATACGGATAAGGTGGTCTTTACCTCACCTAGGTGAGCTACATGGGAATCCACAGTGACTTTCGATATACGGCGAAGCAGTAAGATGAGCCATTGAAGGCCAGCTGCATCAAAACCAAACAATAAATATTGTACAAGATACTGGGCATGTACTCATGTTCCAACTGAGGTTCAAAATCGCGTTCAAAATTAACGATTCGGAGCAAACAAATCCACTACCGAGAATCGTCGGCCTACATAGAACTATAATACAATCACGGTAGAAATCGTGGGAAGAGTCTATTGAATACTTCGGCATCAAAGGAAAACAAAAGCATTCGATTCGCGGCTTGCAGAAGGTTAGAGAAACGAGGCACATGACAAATAAGTGGAACTAAGTATAATAGAATCATGAGCACCCTTGAAACAATGAGGACGACTAAGGCTGACCTCTACAGTGACTCACAGGGAAGGAAAAAGGGACTTTAGTCTGGATTCTGGAAACCCGAATGCAGAGCCAAAGCCAGACCTCAGTCGATATGACAGAAAGGCCCCATGAGGGTCAGAGTTTCGACTTGTATGAGAAATTGAGGCGACCCGCGAGGTGCCACAACTCACAATGGAGAAGCAAAAATACGAGATATTAGTGCAAGAGTAAGAGAAGCATCAGAGGATTCCAATCACGATCGCCAAAACTTTGTACCAATCTCCAAACTCGTCACCAGAGGGTCCTCACTCACACAAAGTGAGGAGGACCCAAAAGGAATTTCCAATGCGATTGCAGCTTCATTTGTAGATACTAGAGTGACAGAGTCCCTTATGACTCACGTCGTGTTGCTTGTTAGTTACAGCTCGGTGGCATTTTGTTCATCAATACCTACCTTTTCAGTTTGTAAGGGTTGGATCTACACAGTTTTGTAGCCTTGCAGTGCCCTTTAATGCCATCATTACATTATATGTTTGAATAATGGTTTCGGCTTTCTCTTTGAGTACTTTAATCGTTTCAACTTTCCAGAATCCAGCCTTGCCATTGTGTAGATCTTCTCTTCGACTATGCACGTCAATCCAGTGCTTGAGAGAGTACGTTGTTATGGAGATCAAGAGCCCTTGCAAACTATTTGAAGTATATATGGTGGATTTTTACATTCCTCAGAGTCCAAACTGATTCCTCTAGCGCTGGAGGCTTTGACGCTGATTTAAGTATTGCACTATCTCCTCCTTCATGGCTATCACCTATACAGGTCTGGAGTCTATAGGTAGAATGAGCTCTCCCACCCCCAGTACGTGGATTTGGATTTGTGTGGCCATAGGGCTATTCTGTAGATGAAGCTATTTTAGAGCCACTGTAAGCCTTGCCACCTCAAGGGTTGCAATCGTTTAGCAAATGCCAAAAGTTGTTGGTGGGAACTAGTGGGGTCAATAGGAATGATTCTCACTACGATGAAGTTTTTGGCCTGCCCCTTTTGGGTAGCCTTAGTAATCATTCTCATTTTGTAAAGCAGAAACTTGGAGTATTTAGGACTAATTTGCTTGTAATTAGGTGTGATGCTTTGATTGGTTGGCAACAAGTGGGAGTTAAGTGCACTAATGGCTTTGAGAGGAGTTAAGTGCATTTAAGACTTAGGGCCCCTCATTTTTATTGTCATTCCATCTCTCTCTCCAATCACTACCTCCTTTGTTTTACATTTTGGGCAGGCCTTATGAATGACAAAGCCATTCATTTCTTTTACTTGTTATAACAATTAGATTTTATGGCTATAGTTGACTTTAAAGTTATTTGAAAGATAAATCTTGGAAATTTAGGCTAAATTAATAATCATTCTTTGATAATCCTTAGTTGGAATACCCTTTGACCCTAAGGACTTACGAATTATTAGTAATATACTAGTTTCTAACCCGCGCTTAGGATGTAAAAGCAAGTGTGTGTGTGTGTGTGTGTGTGTGTGTGCACGCGTGCACGCACACGCATGTGTGTGTCTATGTGTGCGTACATGTGTGTGTGTGTGTGTGTGTGTGTGTTGCCTATCAAACCTCAAACCCGCAATGGGCCCGACCTCAGAATCTAAGAGTGGGCAGATGTCTACCCATCATCTTAGATCGGGTCAGCGAACTGCTGCCCCACTAAATGTCAACACCTTATCAAGAAGACAAGGATTGTACCTAGCCAGTGTATTGTCTTTTGAGTGTTCATTGTGCTACCCGGAAAGTCTCTTTCCAAGTATTTCAAGATGATCACGCAACTCCTACTTGGTTTGAAACCGTATAAACTACAGGCATCACCTGAGAGAGAATGACCTTTTCTGTAAAGGATTTTGGTATGTTCCCATCTGCCTATATGTATTGGCATATTTCATAGTCCAATTCCTCTAATTTTTCTTATTTGCTTATGACCGCTACTCCACTTTTGTAATTTGTCACCATGATGGCCATACTAAGAAACGTGGATTTTGTTCGAGGGGGCTCATTAAGGGGCTCGATTTCATACATCCTCGTGGTCTCCTTTATTTCTAGGAAATCAAGGGGGTAGATCCCATAAGGGTTAAGGGGATTCCTTTGTGACAATGGGTTTAGGAACCGTCTGGGGCTTAGTACATTTATTAGTAATACGTCATCTATACCTTGACCAATGTTTAAAGCTTTCCAAAGTTTGTTTCTCCCTCAATTTCCATAGTATGATGGTGAAGTTATATTCAAACCAGAAGATGTAGAGGTTACACCATAGTGGAGAGCTAGAATGCTTACACAATCAAGTCATGCAAAAGAGACTGTATGTAAGCAATCTACCCTCGGGAGCACTCCGATCTCTTGACACGGTCTGCAATTCCCCTAGCAGAATGCTTACAGAATCAAGTTGTGCAATGTATAGTATGTAAGCAAGCAATCTAGTCTCGGGAGCACTTCGGTCTCTTAACAAGATTTGCAATTCCCTTGGCAGAACACTTACAGAATCAAGTCATGCAATGTATAGTATGTAAGCAATCTAGCCTCGGGAGCACTCCAGTCTCTTGACACGGTCTGCAATTCCCCTGGTAGAATGCTTACAGAATCAAGTCGTGCAATATACAGTATGTAAGCAATCTAGCCTCGGGAGCACTCTGGTCTCTTGACACGGTTAACAATTCCCCTGGCAGAATGCTTACAGAATCAAGTCGTGCAATATACAGTATGTGAGCAATCTAGCCTCGGGAGCACTCGAGTCTTTTGACACGGTCTGCAATTCCCCTTGCAGAATGCTTATAGAATCAAGTCGTGCAATATACAGTATGTAAGCAATCTAGCCTCGGGAGCACTCTGGTCTCTTGACACAGTCTACAATTCCCTTGGCAAAATGATTATAGAAGTCATGCAATGTATAGTATGTAAGCAATCTAGCCTCGAGAGCACTCCGATCTCTTGACATGGTCTGCAATTCCCCTGGCAGAATGCTTATAAAATCAAGTCGTGCAAATATAGTATGTAAGCAATCTAGCCTCGAGAGCACTCCTGTCTCTTAACATGGTCTTCCCCTGGCAGAATGCTTACTAAATGAATTCAATGATTGGAAACACATCTACATGCTCACAAGAATCAAACTGTATAGTTGTGTGGGAGAGAGAGAGAGGGAGGGATAGAGAGAGAGAGAGAGAGAGAGAGGAGAATCTTACAAAAGCAACTAATTTTGTTTTATGTGCAGAAGGTTCATGTCAATGGTTGTGAAATTAATATTAAGAGGAGGCATCTTGATGGATGCACAGGGAAAGGACATCATGGCCTTCATGTGCTCTATAGTTGTTACTAACAACTACAAAGATTGCTTTATTCCATACAAAGAGCATCCAAAAAGGTTGGCTGATGAGACCATCAATGCTGTACACTCTAGGTATCCCAATCCCCCCAATGTTGAGTTCATAGATAAATGGGCAAAGTCAAAGATTGTTGTTATACTTGTCAATAAAAGGTCTTCGCTTAAGAGACATGCACTAGCCAAGATTGCCAGGAGAGAGGGAGGCAACCACCAAGGGGCCAGCCCCACACCGCTCATAAGCGTGAGTGGAAGAAAGCAATCAAGGCAATGAAGGAAAACCCCATTCTATAGCACGTGGAGGCACGAAGGATCCAAATGGAGCAGTACAAAAACGTGCATTTTGGAGCAGGGGGTGTTGAATCATGGGAGGCCCAATTTGTAAGTATCAATCTCAAAATATAGTGTGTTTATGTGGTCTGTTAGGAGGTTGTTTCTTTGTACTAACCCCTCTGCAAATTGTGTTATCTTGCAGCTTGATATCATGGGCAGGTACCCTACTCCTGTCGAGATAGCCTACCATCGTAGACATTGCAAAGGACATACATGGAGGCACTTCTATGATGAGGGGTTAATTACTGAAGAGTAGTATATCCGGGCTACTGGAGCACCCCCCCAGGTATCTAAAAATACTTAAATAATGTCAATATTGTAAATAAAGATTTGATTTTTCATACATTGATACATGTTAACCCTCGTTTACAGGCCGCTAGGGATATTCAAAAGGAAGAAGGCGAGGATACTGAGGAGGAAGAAGGCGATGAAGAAGGCGACGAAGAAGGTGATGAAGAAGGCAGTAAGGACACGGATGACTTAGATTAGTCATAAAAGTAGTGCTAGCTACTCTTTTTTGTACTTGAAGCCATTGGCTTGGCTTCATGCCTCTCTTGTATATACACTCCTCTTATTTTTTGTACTTGAAGCCATAGGATGTGGCTTAGCTTCGTGCTATATATACATACAAGCACTTTTTGGGCTATGAATTAATATACACTCCTTTTATTTTTTTGGCTTTCAATTTTCTTGTGCAATGTTCTATCAATGAATGCCTTGTGAGAACTAAACATTTTGGAGTTGTGATGTTTTATTCGAAATTGTAATCGTTGGCTATAGATGTGCTTGGAATTGTGCTAATTAAAATGCCAATCGTGCTAATTAAAATGCGGTTGGCTGTAAGAATTGAATTGCACACTGTGGAAATGGGATTCTTGTTGTAACCACACAGTATACACAATATTCTGTTCAACCATACGAATTTCTATTTTTTTATTTAAAAAAATCTACAGAGTGTCTGTAAGCGCATCTATGAATGCATCTTTCTATTTTTTTTAATTTCTATAGAGCATCTAATAGCGCGTCTATAGGTGTGTATATATGTGCATCTATCTGTTATATAGATGCACCTATAGGTGCATGTCTCTAGACGCATAAATAGGCACGCCCATAAGTCTTTTTTAGTTAAGGAAACGTGTCTGTGTGCGTGTCTATGGATGCTTTGTGTTGTTGTGTATTTCTATGAATTTATCTTAAATTTTTAAAATAAAAAATCCCTCCTTTTGAGCCCACTTGGGTATACTTACATATTTTTTGTGAAACCCTAGGGTAATGGATTCTCAAATTCTAGAGGTAGTAGTATAGTGTCTAGAAAGGAGAGCATCCACTTATAAGGAATATTAAACCTGACATTCACTTGTAAACCTCATTCAAGGTGTTCTTAAGAAAATTAATATAGTATTACGAGGGTAAAGCGATGAAGTTATGAAGAGCATGAAAAGTGTAAAGAACAATACTGAGTCTCATGCTATCTCCCCTTCAAGTTATCCCAGAGGGGCAATATGTAAAAACCCCATATAGCAGGTGTGATCAAGGGGTATTTTAAAAAACCCCAGCTATGGAATTTTTATAACCTATATACACCCCTTCTGTAAATTTCGAGTTGATTAAAGTATCCCTTCTGTATGAAAATTTCCACTTTTTGAATTAAAAAACCCCTTATGTATGTATATTTTCTATAACTTCATAAAAATATAAAACCCCTTTTGTTGATCGCACGTGCTATCTTACATATTTCTTAGTGGCCCCCTTGGCAAGTTATGCGGAAGCTTACCCTTTTATGCATGCATGTACTTGCAATGTTGACATGCAATTGTATAGTAGTATTTACTGAATACTCTATTAAAATAAATGTTCAAGTAAGTGTACAAACATCAAAAGCTTCCAAATAATGAAAAAGGTCTAGTACAAAAAAATATGCATCATACAAGTTGGGCTTATTTAATTCATAAAAATGATATTTTATCATGTTCTTATATCATGTGTTTCTTCTTATAATATGAGCTGAGAGAACATATTTTACTTCAACTATTAAAATTTGGAAAACAAGCAACTTGTATCAACGTTGATGCTCTAATTGGTCAAAGTCTTGCAAACTTTACTGGGTGCAAATTTTAAATAAAGGAGAAAACACCAAGGAAGAAATGTTAGAAGGGGTAAACAAAAGAAAGAGGGTATGATAAGAAAAAGTAGTCCATTACAAGGGAAAGATAGGGAAAGATGTATATATGTGTATGTGCATCGTATTTGGTGCAAAAGTAACGGCGTCTTAAGCTCAATAGAAATCCGTGTGCAGTGGATACATGGATTCCGCCACATGTAATTGCAAAATCAAACCCATGCCTGAGGAAATTTGGCAAGATAATTGAGAATGCAGTGCCAAGGATAGATGATTTGTACAAAATGTTTCTCAGTGCCGAGGATAGATGATTTGTACAGGATGTTTCTCAGTGCCGAGGATAGATGAGAATGCAGTACAAGATGTTTCTCACTGCCGAGGATATATTATTTATACAAGATGTTTGAGAATTAAGATGATTGAGCATGCAGTGCCGAGGGTAGATGATTTGTTATACAAGATGTTTGAGAGTTAAGATATTGAGAATGAGAATGCAGTGCCGAGGGTAAATGATTTGCTGTAAGATGTCTGAGAATGAGGCTAGAGGCATGATCGCATCGGCACAGCTGATATTGATGATGATGCGGCCTGCATCTCCAACTCTTCGTTGAAATGCTGGTTGCCTAAATTGCTTTGCAATCCAGCAGCTTCGTCCATCACCACTGCATCCACAACCTTCATCTGCCTTGTCATCAACAGTCGCTTTGCCTTCCACCTCTGAAGCTTGCCTGACGTTGTCTTGGGCAGTGTTCTTGGCTTCAACAGCCCAACTGTGGTCGGAACTACGCCGTGCTCACTCAAGAGCGCATCAAAAATCTTTTGAAACACGTCTACTACATAGTTTCCTTCCTCAAGAAGCTCCACAAGCACGACAAATGTTTGTGACCTCACGGAAAAGGCCGCTGCACAACCCGGTCGGAGCGCAGAGCAGCTCTCGTAGACGCTTCTTTCAAGGACATGTGGATGAACCATCTTTCCATGGAGGAACAGCATGTCTTGAGTTCGTCCCGTAATGTAGATAAAACCCCCCTTGCTGACTCCTGTGTCGCCAGTCCTCACAAAATGCTTCCGCCTGTGACCTTCAACGCATTCCTCGTCCGCCAACTTCGCTGCAAATACTTGACGAGTCGTTTCCGGCATGCCAAGATAGCCAGACGCATTGCTTGGAGAAGCGACCCAAACTTCACCCTCTTCCCCTTCAACAGCTTCCTTGCAAGAGTCGGGCCGCACAATTCTGATATCTACCTCGGAACGATCACCGAAGGTTTGTGCAGCTCTTCCGCTCGGTAGCAGACCACGATAGGTGGGCAGTGGACCAGGCCAATCAGCAGCCCACGCGGTGGACACGAAGGTTGAATTCTCAGCTAGCCCGTAAGACGGTGCTAGGGCAGTCTGCTTTAGCCCATACTTCGCAAATTTACGAAGAAAAGGCACTACAACTTGGTCCTCGATGGGCTCATTTACGATTATCAGGTTTCGCAGAGGCGACAGATCTAGAGACCCTGCATCTGCCGTCACTGTATCGTATTTCCGAGAAACAAGTGGAAGTGCAAATGCGGGTACGGGGGTACACGTCGCCTTGTACTTGGAGAGCATCTCTATCCATATACTGGGTTTCTTTACAAAATTGAAGGGCGATGTAAGAATGCTTCTAGCGCCAGTTATGACTGTCAGCTGAACAAACATGAGGCCACAATCGTGGTATTGAGGTAGCCATGAAACGATTACCGAAGATGGACTGAGATCATAAGCTTTCCGAGCAGCTCTGGCATTATGAGCCGCTGCACCTGCCGTGACCAAAGTAGGCTTAGGTGGACCGGTTGCACCAGAAGTGTACTGCACCAAGTATGTATCATCAGCTGCACATCCTGAATAACGCTTTCCATACAAAGGAAAGAATTGAAATTCATGCGTTGAGCTTCCAAAGGTTGTTGCCACCGAAATCCATTTCAGCTTGCTGAGAAGAGAGTCGGCGGGTCGCGAGAACTGGTCTTGGAAGGCGGAGGCATAGCGGGGTGGCGCTAGAACCGCTACAGGTGCTACTTCTTCTACTACTTTCTCCAGTTTGGCGGTGTCGTTTGGGGACAAGCTCCGCGAGGGATCTGCAGGTAGGAGAGGAACAATAGCTAGACCTGCCCGCTGACATCCGAAAAGGATTTCAATGAACTCCAGCCCTGGTGGATAAAGCACGAGCAACCTGCCATCTTGACGTTGTAAACATTCCTTTTCGCGGAGGCATTTGGCGATCCTAGATGCAGCAACGTCGAGAGAAGAATAAGTCAAGGAGCTTTCGCGACCACTTTCATCGATCCAGGTAAAGGCTGGCTTATTGGAGAAAGCCTGATGCGATGCCCACACAGACAAAGATTGATCGGTGACGGTATGATCAGGATAGAGGGGATCGTAATTCAGGTCCATGAGTGCCTACCTGAAGTGTGATCTATTTTTAAACCGGGCAGTGTGACCTTACAAGGGAAGGGTTGTATGACGGATGAAGCTGCGAGACACGTGAAAAAAGTGCGAGGATTCAAATTTCGTAGCCTACAAGATGCAATACTTCAATGACAAATCAAAACGTTGCGAGACACAGCATTTCGACAAGACGATGCGATTGCAATGCAAAAGCTAACATGCAGAGAATGGATTTTTAGCTAACAGCCAGCTGCATTGCAATGAAAAAGCGAAGATGAGATTGTAATCTAGCTGAAAGCCAGCAGCATATAACAAAGGATGAGAGAGTGCAAGCAGCTAAAAGCCAGCGCCGTGGAGCAAGCGATGAGACACTGCTTGTCAATTCTGCCTGAAAAACTCAGCTAGGATCTGAAAGTTAGCGATGAAGGGAAGCTAAGAGGCTTGTCGATTCTGCGTTTCGAGAATCGAGAGGTGGTCTGACAATGGAAGGCATTCTGCGGATGCCTTATATGAAAGGTGGCAGGATGTCGTTTATGGGAATGAGGTGGAGCCAGAGAGGAGAGGGTGGCGGATTTCACAACGAATTGAGTTGTGGATGGAGCCGGTTTGAGGGCGGTTGATGCTCGTCGTTGGGTTGTGGATGGAGCCGGTTTGAGGGCGGTAGATGCTCGGATATGCAGAGAATCTACGCACAAAAGCCACACTCTTCCTCGGGCAGAAGTGCTCCATCGACAAGCTATGCAGGCCCCTAGGCATTGCATCGGATAATACCCATTTATGCTTGAATATCCCCTTGTCGCTCGTTGATCCGGCCCTCGCCTTTGATCAACGCTCCGCTTCGCACACCGCATATCGTTCACCTTTCACCTTAATCCTCGTGCTCCATCGACAAGCAGACCTAGGAAGTGGATCGGATAATACCTCTCCCTCTTTTATCCCCTTGGCTTTCATCAACGCTCTGCTTCGCTTCGCACACCGCCGACCTTTCACCTTTCTTGGAATCGACGACGGTCCAGAATGCAGAGTTACTAGCCCAACGTCCTGCGTTGACCAGGGGAACATGAACTGCATTGGCCGTCTCTCCGTCAGCCGCGCCATTTTCTTGCAAAGCCATTCCTTTGCAAGCAAATGTGTGCACTTCCATACGAGCACACATGCACATCAATTTTAGAATTGGCACACGCATGCATGCATACATAATCATACATGCATACTCACGCGTATAAGCACACACATACAAACATGCGCACTTGCATGCTCGCTGGCTCTCTCTCTTTCTCTGTCCCTTCTGCGGTACAATTCCTGGAATCGCTTTGGCTTCTTGTCATTGTTTGTATGAAGTTAGTTCTACCTCCCTCCCTCCCTCCCTCCCCCACTCTCTCTATCTCACACACACACACACTCTCTCTCTCTCTCTCTCACACACACACAAACACACACGGATGCACGCACACACACACACATACACTTTTTCTAAAAATTCAAACTTGCATGCACGCGCATGTGTGCATGCGCATGCACACACACACACACAAGCCCTTCAATCCCAAGACATTAAGTACCCCATACCTCTGCATAACCATAACAACTTTAATTATGTATCTCACATTTTAGCCATGCATGAAAGCGCTTCTTTCATATGGGTTTTCTTTCAAACATAATTCTTATGGAGATAGTAAGCGACATCTCATATAAATGCAAGAGAAGTAAAGAATGCACTATACTTTATGTATTTGGAGGGTTCACCTCACAACACGTTAGAGTACCACATGCATTCAAAAGGATGGAATTTTAAATTCAACTTTAGGCAAATATTAAACAGGATTCCAATAACAGGAGGGGTTTTTAATTCAAATATAGGGAAAAATCAATTAGTTCATAAGTAAAGAGTGGTGGTCTTACTCGGAAAAGAAATGTTAGTTGACGAGTCTTTTAAAAATGTAATACTAGAGAAGAGAGACATCACAACTATATTATCACAAAAACAAATTTGTTACAAATTAAATGCTTCCATATACTAATAGGTGGAGCTATCCTAGATATATTTAAAATTGTTAATTCTACAAGTCTCGAGTTTGTACATAGGTTAGTGTGTGCCTACGGATATATAGTGTGGTTAAGGGATATTCATTTATGGATTGCTTGATACAAGATTTAGTGTGTAATTGCTTGATATGACTACCTCTATGTTCTCTTTCTCTCTATGATCTTATCTCTATGCTAACATGGTAGGTCAAAGCCCTCCTCACTCTCTCTCTTATTTTCTATTAGCTTGTTAGCTTGTAGGGCTCTTGTCACTCTCTCTTATAGAGGAGAAGCATTTTGTGCGATGTAGCAAGACATTGTATAAGAGAAGGCTATAAAAGCCTTGAGGGAAGAAAGGTTGAGAAGCCCTTGTAGACGTCAAGAAGGGACCTTCCATGATCAAGGCATGCTCACTCTAGCTAAGATAATAGAGGAGACCCCAAGTCAATAGGCTAATTGAAATTCCTCAAGGGCCTTGTAATCTTGGATTAGTGGCCAACAATATTTTTTCCATACTCAAGGTACTTTAGTTGAGGTGTTTGCAGGCATCAAGTTTGGCATAGCATACAAAGCACCATGCGAGTGCTATGCAACAAGATGGGGATGGGACTAGAGATAAATCAGAAATGTTCATGAAGGAAAATATATCTTTCGTGAACTCAAAAAGTTCAAGATGTAGAAGTGTTCAAAAAATACTATGCATACTTCAATGATAGTGGTGAGCAAATAGTTATGAGCAAATACATTAAAGTTTAGTTATGAGCATTGAGAGATTAGTCCCACATAACCATAACAACTTTAATTATGTATCTCACATTTTAGGCATGCATGAAAGCGCTTCTTTCGTATGGGTTTTCTTTCAAACATAATTCTTATGGAGATAGTAAGCAACATCTCATATGAATGCAAGAGAAGTAAAGAATGCACTATACTTTATGTATTTGGAGGGTTCACCTCACAACACGTTAGAGTACCACATGCATTCAAAAGGATGGAATTTTAAATTCAACTTTAGGAAAATATTAAACAGGATTCCAATAACAGGAGGGGTTTTTAATTCAAATTTAGGGAAAAATCAATTAGTTCATAAGTAAAGAGTGGTGGTCTTACTCGGAAAAGAAATGTTAGTTGACGAGTCTTTTAAAAATGTAATACTAGAGAAGAGAGACATCACAACTATATTATCACAAAAACAAATTTGTTACAAATTAAATGCTTCCATATACTAATAGGTGGAGCTATCCTAGATATATTTGAAATTGTTAATTCTACAAGTCTCGAGTTTGTACATAGGTTAGTGTGTGCCTACGGATATATAGTGTGGTTAAGGGATATTCATTTATGGATTGCTTGATACAAGATTTAGTGTGTAATTGATTGATATGACTACCTCTATGTTCTCTTTCTCTCTATGATCTTATCTCTATTCTAACATGGTAGGTCAAAGACCTCCTCACTCTCTCTCTTGTTTTCTATTAGCTTGTTAGCCTGTAGGGCTCTTGTCACTCTCTCTTATAGAGGAGAAGCATTTTGTGCGATGTAGCAAGACATTGTATAAGAGAAGGCTATAAAAGCCTTGAGGGAAGAAAGGTTGAGAAGCCCTTGTAGACATCAAGAAGGGACCTTCCATGATCAAGGCATGCTCACTCTAGCTAAGATAATAAAGGAGACCCCAAGTCAATAGGCTAATTGAAATTCCTCAAGGGCCTTGTAATCTTGGCTTAGTGGTCAACAAGATTTTTTCCATACTCAAGGTACTTTAGTAGAGGTGTTTGCAGGCATCAAGTTTGGCATAGCATACAAAGCACCATGCGAGTGCTATGCAACAAGATGGGGATGGGACTAGAGATAAATCAGAAATGTTCATGAAGGAAAATATATCTTTCGTGAACTCAAAAAGTTCAAGATGTAGAAGTGTTCAAAAAATACTATGCATACTTCAATGATAGTGGTGATCAAGCTCTACCCCCGATATATCTCCTGGATGACTATCATTTATGTCACCGCCTATGTTAGTTGTACTCGTGGTGTAGTTAGACTACCACGTATGTTTTTGGTTTGGGTTCACATATGAACCACGTATTCTAGGTTTTGACATATAGGGTATTTCCCTCTTCTATTGTATTGTTGTTGTGTGCAAAAGTGAAGAAAGGCTTCACCCTCCAACCTTGTGTCCTCTCTCTTTTGTGTGTTGTGAAGAAAGCTGAACTTGAGTCTCCTATCTCTCTCCCTCTTTCTTTACATGGTATCAGAGCCTTGTTCGTGGTAAGGAGCTCAAGAAAGCTAGCCAAGTTTGTGGTGTCCTGGTAAGAGGACCAGTGTAGCTTTCCTATTTCGAGTTTGGGAGCAAATCTCTGCAGGTAGCACAGCCAGAAGTGCAGGAGTGCACTACTTCAAATTGAGAGGCCCTTCGCGGTGCGGCGAGAGCGCAGTATATGCTACGGGAGAGGGCGAAGCCCTAGGTGACTTTATTTTTCTGATTTGAGGCCGTTTCGGGGCCCGTTTTGAAGGCGAAAGTTCTTCGCAGGCACTCAGAAAAAGGCCCTGTTTTGGCTGTGCGACCACCGCGCGGCTAGTCGGTGGAAAGGTGCCACAGAAATTGCATCGTATGCCTATGTGCAGAGATATTGGGAGTTGCAAATTCATGCCTGTTGCCTGTTAATGCAAAATCGTCACGAGGAAGTGACTGTGTGGTGAAATACCACTTTCGTCAGTATTGCAGATCTGCCCCTGTGAGGCTTTTCGCAGAAGTTTTGCTATTTGCCCTTGTGAGGCATTTGCTGTGTTTACAGGTGTTGCTGTTGCAATTCGTGATTTGTAAAATGTCTGAGAATCTGTCTACCATTGTCAGTGAGAAGCTTGACAAGAACAACTTCCAAGCATGGAAGTTCAGGATGACAAACTTCCTTATGGGAAAGGGAGTTTGGGATTACATCAGTGGTGAAACTGCAGAACCAGTTTTGGGTACTGCTCCCACTCCTGCTGAATTGAAGGCCTTTAACTAATGGCATGAAAAAGCCAGAAAATGCCTGTATTGGCTGTCTGTTAGCATTTCAGATTCTATGATTGTGCATATACAGGATGTAGAGACGCCTAAGGAAGCATGGGATACATTGGTGAAGCTGTATAGCACAAATACCAAAGCACGAAAGATGCAGCTAAAGCAGGAGTTGCACAATGTGCAAAGGAAAAATCTGAATATAAATGAGTATTCCTTGAAGGTGAAAGGCCTTGCAGATTCTCTTGCCTCCATTGGAGCACCTGTTGATGATGAGGACTTAGTGTCCGTGACCTTGAATGGTCTTGGGAAAGATTATGCACAGTTTCGGACATCCATTGGAGTCCGTGAAACATTTCCTGATTTTCAGGAACTTATTGCTCTCTTGCTGAGTGAAGAGCAAAGGAATGGTGGTTCAGCCACCTCAACTTCTCAAGAGACTGCTTTCTACTCGAATACAGGTAGAGGCAGAGGTAGAGGAAGAGGCCGTTTTGGTGGCCGTGCAGGAAATCAGAACCAACAGCAACAACAGGAAAACCAGTCCTATGGAGGAGGATGTGGTAGTTCTAGAGGCAGGGGGAGCCAAAGAGGCCGTGGTTCATGGCAAAGGAACCAGCAAGTAAATAGCAGCACAGAATGCTATTATTATGGAAAGCCTGGACACAAGGAGAATACATGCTATAAAAAGCAGAATGACATCAAAAGTGGGAAGTTCCAGCAAAGCAACTATGCATCATCAAGTGGGCATGGTGACGACAGAAATGAGCACCTTTTTGTGATGCAGCATATGGTTAACTCCATGTCAGGAGATGCTGCAGCTTGCAATGATGTTTGGTATGTTGATTCAAGTGCCTCTAACCACATGACCAGTCATGGTGAGTGGTTTCATGATGTTAGAAATTTGGATAAGCCAGGTTATGTTAAAACAGGTGATGATACTGCGCACCCAATTACGCAGGTTGGTAAAGTGCCATTGGCTATGCAGGATGGCAAAACGAAGTACTTGGCAGATGTACTTCATGTTCCAAAAATCACTAAGAACCTGGTTTCAGTTGGCCAGATGGTTGAGCAAGGTCTGCAGGTTAGATTTAATCCTGATGGATGCTTTGTTGAGGACCTGAAAAATAAGTGCCGCTTGGTTGCAAAAGGCAACAAAAATGGTAGAATGTTCACCTTGGATGTTGATATGCCTGAGGTGAAAGCTGCTATGTTTGCGCATGGGAGAGGTGTCATTGCAGATATTGAGATATGGCACAAGCGCATTGGGCACGTGAATATACAAAGGCTGAAATCTATGCAAACGAAAAACATTGTTGCAGGTTTGCCTAAATTCAGAGTTGAGGGAATGCAAAAGGTATGTGAAGCATGCCAAATGGGTAAGCAGGCCAGACATGCATTTCCTAAAAATGCTAAGGTGAGCAGAAGACCTTTGGAAGTGATCCATTCAGATGTTTGGACAACCAAAGCTGCTTCTATTGGTGGATGCCATTATTATGTGACGTTTATTGATGACTACACAAGGAAGGTGTGGATTTATTTTATGAAGCACAAAAGTGAAGTGTTCAGCCATTTCAAGGCTTTTAAGGCCATGGTTGAAAAAGAGAAAGGTGTGCATATTAAAGTGCTAAGATCTGATGGAGGGGGAGAGTACTTTTCAGAAGAATTTTGTGAATATCTGAAAGAACAGGGAATTCAAAGGAAGTACTCATGCAGGTCTACCCCTCAGCAGAATGGGGTTGCAGAAAGGAAGAACAGGCATATTGCAGAAGTAGGACGGGCGATCCTAAATGAGAAAAACATGCCTGATTATTTTTGGGCTGAAGCAGTAGCAACTGCTGTTTATATTATGAACAGAACCCCCACTGCAGCTGTCCATGGCATGACGCCTGAAGAAATGTATACAGGCCAAAAACCAGATATTTCTCACTTGAAGGTATTTGGTTGCATATCTTATGTTCATGTTCCTGATGAGAAGAGAACAAAGCTGGATCCAAAGGCAGAAAAATGCATCTTTATTGGATATGCTCAGCACCAGAAAGGGTATCGCTGTTATAACCCTTCCACCCGCAAAATGCAAGTGAGCAGAGATGTTGTTTTTGATGAAATGAGCAGCTGGTATGCACCAACTGTTATGGTAGGAGATGCAGATGCAGGAAATGGGAATGCTGCAATAAATGCAGAGCAGCAATCTCAAGCCTTGAGTGGACCCAGAGAGTCCTCTACTAGTGGATCTAATGCATGGACAGGGAGATTGAGATCTAGTGAATCGTCACATGGCAGTCCTGATAGTGTTGTGCAGGTATCACATAAGGGAAAAGAAAAAGTGGACCATGCTCCAGTATTTGATGTGTCTGCTGGTAGCTCTCATGTTGATGGAGAGTCAAGCGGCTCTGAAATGAGCCTTGATGAGGAACTTGGGATTCCTTCTGTTGTTACACCTGGTGCAAGGAAAAGCAGGCATGATTTAAAGATGCCTGCAACTGATCCAGTTGTACGGAGGTCCACTCGTATTAAGTATCCAGTTGACAGGCTGAGATATGATGGGTATACAGCACATCACTATGCTTATATGGTCAAGGTTCTAGAGGAGCCAGAGCCCACATGTTTTGAGGATGCAGCAGGGCATAAAAATTGGGAAGCAGCTATGGATGAAGAGATGGCTGCCTTGGATGCAAACCACACTTGGGATTCGATGCCTTTGCCTCATGATAAGAAGGCTATTGGCTGCAAGTGGGTTTACAAAGTAAAGCACAATGCTGATGGGTCTGTTAGCAGGTACAAGGCAAGATTGGTTGCCAAAGGTTTTGCACAGACATATGGAATTGACTATGAGGAAACTTTCAGCCCAGTTGCAAGGATGGCAACCGTGAGAGCAGTAATTGCTATGGCTGCTGCAAAGGGATGGTCTTTGCATCAGATGGATGTGAAAAATGCCTTCTTGCATGGTGATTTGCAGGAAGAGGTTTATATGATGCAGCCAGAAGGTTATGAGGATAACTCACACCCCGATTTTGTATGTAGGTTGCGCAAAGCCTTGTATGGCTTAAAACAGGCGCCGAGGGCATGGTCAGACAAGATAAGGCAATATCTTGTCACTATTGGATTTCAGATTTCCAATTCAGATTTTTCACTTTATGTGAAAAGGACAAACAGAGGGATTGTGCTTATAGTCATCTATGTTGATGACTTGATTATTACAGGTGATAGTGATGCAGACATTAATGAAGTGAAGCTGTTGTTGAAGCAGAAATTTGAGATGAAGGATTTGGGAGAGCTGCGTTACTTCTTGGGCATTGAGGTTATTAGATCCCCGAGTGGGATATGGCTGTTGCAAAGGCAATACGGTTTGGACATGCTGTCCAAATATGGGATGACAGGCTGTAAGCCTATCTCTGTTCCATTGGAGCAGAATGTGAAGCTCAATGCAGAGTCAGGTGAGCTTCTTGAAGATATTACTATGTACAGGCGCATAGTAGGTAGCTTGATTTACATGACTATAACCAGACCAGATTTGAGCTATGCTGTGGGGCTGGTGAGTCAGTTTATGCAGGCACCGAGGAAGCCACATTTGGATGCGGCTAGGCGCATACTGCGGTATGTGAAGTCCACATTGCATTATGGACTGTTTTATGAAGCTGGGTGTGCATTACAGGTACATGGATACACAGATGCTGACTGGGCTGGTAGTGTCTCAGACAGGAGATCTACTAGTGGTTTTATGTTTTCCCTTGGGAGTGGTGCCATCAGTTGGAGCAGCAAGAAGCAGCCAACAGTTGCCTTGTCGAGCACAGAGGCTGAGTACAGGGGTGCAGCAATGGCTGCATGTGAGGTAGCTTGGTTACGGAAGCTACTTGGAGATATGGGACAGTCAGTTCATGCAGCAGTTGTCATTCATTGTGACAACATTAGCAGCATCATGCTTGCTAATAACCCAGTTTATCATGCTAGAACGAAGCACATTGAGGTGCATTATCACTTTGTGAGAGAGAAGGTTCTAGCTGGTGAGATTGATCTTGTCTATGTCAGCACTGAGGAGCAGGTGGCTGATATTTTTACGAAGGCATTGGGTACCGAGAAGCTTCGCAGATTTAGGAGCTTGCTTGGTGTATGTGAGATGGATTTGAGCTTGAGGGGGAGTGTTGAGATATCAAGCTCTACCCCCGATATATCTCCTGGATGACTATCATTTATGTCACCGCCTATGTTAGTTGTACTCGTGGTGTAGTTAGACTACCATGTATGTTTTTGGTTTGGGTTCACATATGAACCACGTATTCTAGGTTTTGACATATAGGGTATTTCCCTCTTCTATTGTATTGTTGTTGTGTGCAAAAGTGAAGAAAGGCTTCACCCTCCAACCTTGTGTCCTCTCTCTTTTGTGTGTTGTGAAGAAAGCTGAACTTGAGTGTCCTATCTCTCTCCCTCTTTCTTTACAAATAGGTGGAGCTATCCTAGATATATTTGAAATTGTTAATTCTACAAGTCTCAAGTTTGTACATAGGTTAGTGTGTGCCTACGGATATTTATGGATTGCTTGATACAAGATTTAGTGTGTAAATTCTTGATATGACTACCTCTATGTTCTCTTTCTCTCTATGATCTTATCTCTATGCTAACATGGTAGGTCAAAGCCCTCCTCACTCTCTCTCTTGTTTTCTATTAGCTTGTTAGCCTGTAGGGCTCTTGTCACTCTCTCTTATAGAGGAGAAGCATTTTGTGCGATGTAGCAAGACATTGTATAATAGAAGGCTATAAAAGCCTTGAGGGAAGAAAGGTTGAGAAGCCCTTGTAGATGTCAAGAAGGGACCTTCCATGATCAAGGCATGCTCACTCTAGCTAAGATAATAGAGGAGACCCCAAGTCAATAGGCTAATTGAAATTCCTCAAGGGCCTTGTAATCTTGGCTTAGTGGCCAACAAGATTTTTTCCATACTCAAGGTACTTTAGTAGAGGTGTTTGCAGGCATCAAGTTTGGCATAGCATACAAAGCACCATGCGAGTGCTATGCAACAAGATGGGGATGGGACTCAAGATAAATCAGAAATGTTCATGAAGGAAAATATATCTTTCGTGAACGCAAAAAGTTCAAGATGTAGAAGTGTTCAAAACATACTATGCATACTTCAATGATAGTGGTGAGCAAATAGTTATGAGCAAATACATTAAAGTTTAGTGATGAGCATTGAGAGATTAGTCCCACAGACCATAATCTTTTTTAGAATTATTACCACATATGGAAATGTCTAGTCAAGCACTTCCTAGTAGCTTGCAAAATGAATGGAGTCTCATCTTATGTACTACAATGGTACTAAATGAGAAAGTTATAGAAAGAGCAACATATGATGCCAAAAATCCCAAGGCACTAGAAACTACCATGACATGCTTAAAATACATTGTCTTTGCATAGGGAATGAATCTAAATTTTGTAAAAGACATTTCTGTAAAATCAACAATAATCTATCACGGAAAGTCATTAATGAAAAGTTTGAACCAAAGGTCATACAAAAATGGAAGGAGGTGCACCTATCATGGTTTTCTTGACACAAATTTGTATTCTTAAAAGAAAATTATAGCAATTGTCTCAACAATAGAAGATGTAACATTTATGGAGTGGATTCTCAAAAGTCTACCCCTATTATGAAAACATCAAGCTTATTGTATGATAAAAAGAAAATTATAGCAATTGTCTCAACAATAAAAGAAGCTATAACATTTATGTAGAAGATTCTCAAAATTCTACCCCTATTATGAAAACATCAAGCTTATTACATGATAAGAAGAAATCAAATGCACAGACAAGAGTAAGGTAAAACTAAGGTGTCTCCAAACAAGAAGGATATTTGCAAGTAAAGGCTTAATCTAAAATAGTATGAAGGGCATTCCACCATTTCCTTGGAGCTTACAATGGTACATCTTCTTTCTTTTACAGAGATATTACATCATACTACATTTAGTGAGTACTATAAAAAAGTCATATCTATTGTTATTTACAATTATTTGGTATTTTTAGTACTATTTGGTACTATTAGTATTATATAGTACTATTCATAATAGATACACTTAGTTCTTAGTATTGTTAGTATTAGTTATTATAATAGAGTACTATTAGAGATGATATTTAACACTATTAAAACAATACGTAGTACAATTTGGGTTTAGCAAGCATTTTTTTATAATACTAAAGTAGTGCTTATTCCTAGTTATAGTAGGTATAGTTAAATCTTGTGTTTAAAACTACTATCCAGAAACTATTTAGTACTAGTAAAAAGATTATCTAGTACTATTATGCATACTTTTTAGTACTAAAGAAAACGTTAGGAATATTGGAAAAATATTTTGCAATTTCATACCATTCTCTTTGGCTAATATATCGACTTTTGAGAGTGTGTTTCTACATAAAGTGATGAGCTAGAGGACTTGTAAATATGGACTTTTGAGAGTGTTTTTCTACATAAAGTGATAACTTAGATGACTTCTAAAATTTGTACAAGCAAGAATATATGTTTGTTCCTCATGTTTGGAAATGGAACGTTTTGTCGCTGGGAGAATGATTGTTTTAGTAACTTGTATGTAGGGGAGGGAGAGAGAGAGAGAGAGAGAGAGAGAGAGAGAGAGAGAGAGAGAGAGATTTTGTCACTATCTCTCCCTAGTCCTGAGTTGTGAGGGTGTTGGTTACCTTCAATCACGTCTTTTCTTATTATAGCATAGGTGTTCACAAGTGTAGCATAGTCCTCGGGTCGTATTCTGGTGAGAGGTGTAGGCTAAAGCATGGAAATCAGATCTTATATGTGCAAGGCTGAGAAAGAGGGATTCATCATAACAATGGATGAAGGCTCTCACCTCCATGGGAGTTCAAGGGTTTAGAAGGGGTTTGTAGGGTTTAGAAGGGGGCTCGAAGGGGGATAGGGTTGAGAAGGCTAACTAGGAGTTCCAGGGATTAGAGAGAGTTGTAGGGTATAGAAGGAGGTCAAGGTTGACGAGTGAAGATCCAGTCTCCTTCCAACTTCAAGGAGTTATGGGTTGAGAAGGAGGATCAAGGGAGGGAGGAGGAGGAAAAGGGAGGAGAAGGAGGAGGGAGGAGGACCAGGAAGAAGGAGAGGAAGGAGACAGAAGTAAGGAGGAAGGAGGGGGAGAAGACGGGAGCAAGGAGAAGGTCGAAGAAGAAGGGGGAGGAGATGGGATCAAGGAATACAAGGGTAGGGAGTGCAAGGGTTGTTGAGATATCAAGCTCTATCCCCGACATATCTCCTGGATGACTATCATTTATGTCACCGCCTATGTTAGTTGTACTTGTGGTGTAGTTAGACTACCACGTATTTTTTGGTTTGGGTTCACATATGAACCACGTATTCTAGGTTTTGACATATAGGGTATTTCCCTCTTCTATTGTATTGTTGTTGTGTGCAAAAGTGAAGAAACGCTTCACCCTCCAACCTTGTGTCCTCTCTCGCTTGTGTGTTGTGAAGAAAGGTGAACTTGAGTCTCCTATCTCTCTCCCTTATTCTTTACATGGTATCAGAGCCTTGTTCGTGGTAAGGAGCTCAAGAAAGAAAGCCAAGTTTGTGGTGCCCTCGGTGACTTTATTTTTTTTATTTGAGGCCGTTTCGGGGCCCGTTTTGAAGGCGGAAGTCCTTCGCAGCCACTCAGAAAAAGGCCCTGTTTTTGCTGTGCGACCACTGCGCGCGGCCAGTCGGTGGAAAGGTGCCACAGAAATTGCATCGTATGCCTGTGTGCAGAGATATTGGGAGTTGCAGATTCATGCCTGTTGCCTGTTGATGCAAAATCGTCACTAGGAAGTGACTGTGTGGTGAAATACCACTTTCGTCAGTGTTGCAGATCTGCCCCTGTGAGGCTCTTTGCAGAAGTTTTGCTATTTGCCCTTCTGAGGCATTTGTTGTGTTTACAGGTTGCTGTTGCAATTCGTGATTTGTAAAATGTCTGAGAATCTGTCTACCATTGTCAGTGAGAAGCTTGACAAGAACAACTTCCAAGCATGGAAGTTCAGGATGACAAACTTCTTTATGGGAAAGGGAGTTTGGGATTACATCAGTGGTGAAACTGCAGAACCAGTTTTGGGTGCTGCTCCCACTCCTGCTGAATTGAAGGCCTTTAAAGAATGGCATGAAAAAGCCAGAAAATGCCTGTATTGGCTGTCCGTTAGCATTTCAGATTCTATGATTGTGCATATACAGGATCTAGAGACGCCTAAGGAGGCATGGGATACATTGGTGAAGCTGTATAGCACAAATACCAAAGCACGAAAGATGCAGCTAAAGCAGGAGTTGCACAATGTGCAAAGGAAAAATCTGAATATAAATGAGTATTTCTCTTGAAGGTGAAAGGCCTTGCAGATTCTCTTGCCTCCATTGGAGCACCTGTTGATGATAAGGACTTAGTGTCCGTGACCTTGAATGGTCTTGGGAAAGATTATGCACAATTTCGGACATCCATTGGAGTCCGTGAAACATTTCCTGATTTTCAGGAACTTATTGCTCTCTTGCAAAGTGAAGAGCAAAGGAATGGTGGTTCAGCCACCTCAACTTCTCAAGAGACTGCTTTCTACTCGAATACAGGTAGAGGCAGGGGTAGAGGAAGAGGCCGTTCTGGTGGCCGTGCAGGAAATCAGAACCAACAGCAACAACAGGAAAACCAGTCCTATGGAGGAGGACATGGTAGTTCTAGAGGCAGGGGGAGCCAAAGAGGCCGTGGTTCATGGCAAAGGAACCAGCAAGTAAATAGCAGCACAGAATGCTATTATTGTGGAAAGCCTGGACACAAGGAGAATACATGCTATAAAAAGCAGAATGACATTAAAAGTGGAAAGTTGCAGCAAAGCAACTATGCATCATCAAGTGGGCATGGTGACGACAGAAATGAGCACCTTTTTGTGATGCAGCATATGGTTAACTCCATGTCAGGAGATGCTGCAGCTTGCAATGATGTTTGGTATGTTGATTCAGGTGCCTCTAACCACATGACCAGTCATGGTGAGTGGTTTCATGATGTCAGAAATTTGGATAAGCCAGGTTATGTTGAAACAGGTGATGATATTGCGCACCCAATTACGCAGGTTGGTAAAGTGCCATTGGCTATGCAGGATGGCAAAACAAAGTACTTGGCAGATGTACTTCATGTTCCAAAAATCACTAAGAACCTCGTTTCAGTTGGCCAGATGGTTGAGCAAGGTCTGCAGGTTAGATTTAACCCTGATGGATGCTTCGTTGAGGACTTGAAAAATAAGTGCCGCTTGGTTGCGAAAGGCAACAAAAATGGCAGAATGTTCACCTTGGATGTTGATATGCCTGAGGTGAAAGCTGCTATGTTTGCGCATGGGAGAGGTGTCATTGCAGATATTGAGATATGGCACAAGCGCATTGGGCACGTGAATATACAAAGGCTGAAATCTATGCAAACGAAAAACATTGTTGCAGGTTTGCCTAAATTCAGAGTTGAGGGAATGCAAAAGGTATGTGAAGCATGCCAAATGGGTAAGCAGGCCAGACATGCATTTCCCAAAAATGCTAAGGTGAGCAGAAGACCTTTGGAAGTGATCCATTCAGATGTTTGGACAACCAAAGCTGCTTCTATTGGTGGATGCCATTATTATGTGACGTTTATTGATGACTACACTAGGAAGGTGTGGATTTATTTTATGAAGCACAAAAGTGAAGTGTTCAGCCATTTCAAGGCTTTTAAGGCCATGGTTGAAAAAGAGAAAGGTGTGCATATTAAAGTGCTAAGATCTGATGGAGGGGGAGAGTACTTTTCAGAAGAATTTTGTGAATATCTGAAAGAACAAGGAATTCAAAGGAAGTACTCATGCAGGTCTACCCCTCAGCAGAATGGGGTTGCAGAAAGGAAGAACAGGCATATTGCAGAAGTAGGACGGGCGATCCTAAATGAGAAAAACATGCCTGATTATTTTTGGGCTGAAGCAGTAGCAACTGCTGTTTATATTATGAACAGAACTCCCACTGCAGCTGTCCATGGCATGACGCCTGAAGAAATGTATACAGGCCAAAAACCAGATATTTCTCACTTGAAGGTATTTGGTTGCATAGCGTATGTTCATGTTCCTGATGAGAAGAGAACCAAGCTGGATCCAAAGGCAGAAAAATGCATCTTTATTGGATATGCTCAGCACCAGAAAGGGTATCGCTGTTATAACCCTTCCACTCGCAAAATGCAAGTGAGCAGAGATGTTGTTTTTGATGAAATGAGCAGCTGGTATGCACCAACTGTTATGGTAGGAGATGCAGATGCAGGACATGGGAATGCTGCAATAAATGCAGAGCAGCAATCTCAAGCCTTGAGTGGACCTAGAGAGTCCTCTACTAGTGGATCTAATGCATGGACAGGGAGATTGAGATCTAGTGAATCGTCACATGGCAGTCCTGATAGTGTTGTGCAGGTATCACTTAAGGGAAAAGAAAAAGTGGACCATACTCCAGTGTTTGATGTGTCTGCTGGTAGCTCTCATGTTGATGGAGAGTCAAGCGGCTCTGAAATGAGCCTTGATGAGGAACTTGGGATTCCTTCTGTTGTTACACCTGGTGCAAGGAAAAGCAGGCATGATTTAAAGACTCCTGCAACTGATTCAGTTGTACAGAGGTCCACTCGTATTAAGTATCCAGTTGACAGGCTGAGATATGATGGGTATACAGCACATCACTATGCTTATATGGTCAAGGTTCTAGAGGAGCCAGAGCCCACATGTTTTGAGGATGCAGCAGGGCATAAAAATTGGGAAGCAGCTATGGATGAAGAGATGGCTGCCTTGGATGCAAACCACACTTGGGATTTGATGCCTTTGCCTCATGATAAGAAGGCTATTGGCTGCAAGTGGGTTTACAAAGTAAAGCACAATGCTGATGGGTCTGTTAGCAGGTACAAGGCAAGATTGATTGCCAAAGGTTTTGCACAGACATATGGAATTGACTATGAGGAAACTTTCAGCCCAGTTGCAAGGATGGCAACCGTGAGAGCAGTAATTGCTATGGCTGCTGCAAAGGGATGGTCTTTGCATCAGATGGATGTGAAAAATGCCTTCTTGCATGGTGATTTGCAGGAAGAGGTTTATATGATGCAGCCAGAAGGTTATGAGGATAAGTCACACCCCGATTTTGTATGCAGGTTGCGCAAAGCCTTGTATGGCTTAAAACAGGCGCCGAGGGCATGGTCAGACAAGATAGGACAATATCTTGTCACTATTGGATTTCAGATTTCCAATTCAGATTTTTCACTTTATGTGAAAAGGACAAACAGAGGGATTGTGCTTATAGTCATCTATGTTGATGACTTGATTATTACAGGTGATAGTGATGCAGACATTAATGAAGTGAAGCTGCTGTTGAAGCAGAAATTTGAGATGAAGGATTTGGGAGAGCTGCGTTACTTCTTGGGCATTGAGGTTATTAGATCCCCGAGTGGGATATGGCTGTTGCAAAGGCAATACGGTTTGGACATGCTGTCCAAATATGGGATGACAGGCTGTAAGCCTATTTCTGTTCCATTGGAGCAGAATGTGAAGCTCAATGCAGAGACAGGTGAGCTTCTTGAAGATATTACTATGTACAGGCGCATAGTAGGTAGCTTGATTTACATGACTATAACCAGACCAGATTTGAGCTATGCTGTGGGGCTGGTGAGTCAGTTTATGCAGGCACCGAGGAAGCCACATTTGGATGCGGCTAGGCGCATACTGCGGTATGTGAAGTCCACATTGCATTATGGACTATTTTATGAAGCTGGGTGTGCATTACAAGTACATGGATACACAGATGCGGACTGGGCTGGTAGTGTCTCAGACAGGAGATCTACTAGTGGTTTTATGTTTTCCCTTGGGAGTGGTGCCATCAGTTGGAGCAGCAAGAAGCAGCCAACAGTTGCCTTGTCGAGCACAGAGGCAGAGTACAGGGGTGCAGCAATGGCTGCATGTGAGGTAGCTTGGTTACGGAAGCTACTTGGAGATATGGGACAGTCAGTTCATGCAGCAGTTGTCATTCATTGTGACAACATTAGCAGCATCATGCTTGCTAATAACCCAGTTTATCATGCTAGAACGAAGCACATTGAGGTGCATTATCACTTTGTGAGAGAGAAGGTTCTAGCTGGTGAGATTGATCTTGTCTATGTCAGCACTGAGGAGCAGGTGGCTGATATTTTTACGAAGGCATTGGGTACTGAGAAGCTTCGCAGATTTAGGAGCTTGCTTGGTGTACGTGAGATGGATTTGAGCTTGAGGGGGAGTGTTGAGATATCAAGCTCTATCCCCGACATATCTCCTGGATGACTATCATTTATGTCACCGCCTATGTTAGTTGTACTTGTGGTGTAGTTAGACTACCACGTATTTTTTTGTTTGGGTTCACATATGAACCACGTATTCTAGGTTTTGACATATAGGGTATTTCCCTCTTCTATTGTATTGTTGTTGTGTGCAAAAGTGAAGAAAGGCTTCACCCTCCAACCTTGTGTCCTCTCTCGCTTGTGTGTTGTGAAGAAAGGTGAACTTGAGTCTCCTATCTCTCTCCCTCAAAATGTATGTTCTAATAAGCAACATGTGTGACTAGTGTGTGCCATAAGCCATGGGATGGATATACTAAAAAATAGATAGGTATGATCCACTCCTGGAGATGATAGTGAGTGAAACTAGCCTCAAGGCCAACAAGAGGGTGGTAAAACAACTAACCAACTAGAAGCCTTTGCATTAAAATATTCAACAAATACTTCAAACACAGATTGGGGGAGCTAGAACACTCTTGCTCAAGTACAAAGACATAGAGGGGCCCCAAAGCCTTGGCCCCCCTTTCGGTATCTCTTTATTAATTGAAGAGTCCAACAAATAGATTATACAAGGAGTACAATCTCACTTGCATTCAATGCTTCTCAGTAGGCATCAGTATCACAAATATTAGCCCTGTGGGACTCTGCTCTCACACAGGCATCCATTCTTAGTGCAAATACTTGCATTAGAACCTGCGATCTATTACTAGTAGCCCTTGCAGGACCACACACCCCCCAACCAACCACAAGTGTCCACTGACTCATTGGAATACCCAAACAATGGGTGAAAGCATAATAAATTTGCCCACAATGCTTAGAAGCATGGACTTATTTTGCAAGCATTCATTGTGAACCATCCTGCCAAGCAAGACTCTCTAAAAATAGCTTATAACTTATGCCAATTAGTAAGCATACAACATGGCTCTGCATGGCTTGTACTAAGCCTTGAATTGCTACCAACAATCCCACACTAGGGCTCACAATCCCCTTTTGTACCACTAACGCCCTCTTGAGCATAAGCATAGGACCAATGGTAAATCATAAGGTGACCAAGCTCTACTTGTCAACATCTCGAGAAAAAAGCCAGCATTAATAATTGCTCGTGCCCAGACCGTACAACAATTGAAGTATCTTGCCAATCTTGCATCCGTACAACCATCAACACTGTGTACTACAGACCACACGGTAATTAATGAACTGTATGGTCATCTGTATAGTCCCATACTTGCGATAGCCAAAAAATACCCCTTACATTCTTATACGTTGTTTCGTATAGATTCGAGGGCACAAGCCTTCCCCAACTGCAGGCATCTGTCCACAACATATGATCACCAACCGTACGATGGCTATACTTGCTGTGGGTACTCATAGGCAACAGCACTTGCTGTGGGTACTCATAGGCAATAGCACTTTTAAGGGTCTGTGCACATGAGACACAAATGCACAGCTGGTGGCACAACAAGATTTAAATGTTCACACACATAAATTGCTCAAGGAGGCCTTGGCATTTAATAAAGGTTGGTGGAGCTTAATAGAGGTTGGATAGAGGTCTGAGTACTTGCAAAGAGCTCTGCACTTGAGAGGTGGGAAGTTCTCACTGGCCTACCCATCCAAATCTGTACCTTTCTAGGAGGCTTCAATGCCGGCACACAATTGGTATCCATGTCACTCTATCTAGATCAGCATTAATAAAATTGTGGCATTCTTGTACCACAAAGGTTGGCATTAGTCCACAAATTTAGTGAACCACATGCAACAAAAGGAGATTCTCATAATAGTACAGTTTCTATCATGATAATCTCTTAAAATACTCCCCTGTACTATGGTACAACCTGCCAAGGAATATGAAAAGGAATTCTTGTATGTAGAAATGCATGTGTGTAGAGAATTCCAAGGTTCCTAAAATAAGACTCTCATGCCCTAAAATTCATCCCTAAATTTCTATTTCTTTCTTTCCATTCCATACAAAAAAAGAAAAGTGCAAGCAACTCTCAAGGGGATTAAAATTCCAAAATAATTCCTTTTGTCAAGCATTATTCTTTGTGCCAAAAGACAAAAACCTCCTAGAGTAATTCCAAAGGAATTCCCTCAATGCCACTTTTCTTCATAGACTAGTCTATAAATCTAAGGACAAACAAATTCCTAAAATTCCATCCCCCAAAAAGGAGGCTATGGCATGGAAATTTAAATAACAATGGTCATGAAGTAGTATCTTCCAAAGAAATCATAAACTTGGACAAGATGAAAAATCTCTCCTCTTATATTAGGAAATCATAATATGAATGAAAGCAAAACTTTTGTACTAGCATATAACGTCCTTAGCTAAATCTTCAATCCCTAAACAATCACCATTTATCATATTGAGGACTCTTTACCTTTACATGTTAATACTTTGAAATAAGGGAACTATTCCCCAACAATACAAATTCAACAAGGTCGACATAGTCATCCATTTCCAAAAGACTAGGGGGGGTTTTCATATGTTAACCTTTTAAATTTTGTTTCTCCAACAAGGCCCACTAAAGCCTTGGTCCTCAATTACTATAAGGGTGAGTTCCCAAGATCCAAAGGTCAGAAGCTTACTAGGATAGGGCCATTCATGTAAAAGAAGTGTCACCATAAACCTTATAAGTGTAAAATATTATACCATGTAAAACAACTTAAAAGGTAATAATCCAAGATCATCCAAAGGGTACAATAATCCTCATTTTGGAAAGTCATGTGTAATCATTATACCCTTAGTTTTCAATCCCCATCCCTTTGTTTTGAATTTAACAAATACTCTTACTATAATGTGAAAAAGGGGACATCCCAATCAAATGTAGATAGCATTAAACTTGTGGACATCCCAACAAAAATATTCAACAAATGGAACATAAACCATCCCCAACAAGACTTCGAATAGTATACTAGTGATTCATGTATCAGCAAAGCATCAAAGTGAAAAATCCTTGTGTATAAGTGCCATCAGCTACTAGAGATGATCCCAAAACTATTTCCATGTTGATCCCACGTGAAGAGGATGCAAAATAGTGCTCACACTGTATCTTCTTCCTAGAGCTTATTACAATGAGCATCGCCCTCTTTCATCATTCTTATAACACCATTTGTGTTGGCTTATGAAACAGTTTTGGTAGTAGAAGAAGCTAGAGAAGCTCCTAGGGCTCACTCTCTTGCATACGTAATATTTAGTCATAGCATGTTTCGTTAAACTTCTCGTTAAGCAGTCATAGCTTAGAGAGTGTGCTCCATATTTCTAAGGGTGAGCAAAGCCTTCTAATTGTCATAAAATTTCTATGAAAATGGATTTTTCATAGCTATAGCATGGATATTCAAGTTATAACGTGGAGATTGTAATCAAAGAAGCGAAACAAGTCAAAAATAATCTTTCAACATCTATGAACATATTTCACCTTCATAGCAAAATATATCAACTACTAATAAGGCATTGAACCACAAGAGAATCGGCTCCCTTCACTTATAAACCCATTCCTGCATTAACACAGTGCTCCAAGTTATATAATAAAATGCAGAAGTCCTGAGCGTGGTTCAATCAACACAGTGCTCTCAATATCACTAGTTCAAACATTGACATTGTCAAGCCTCTCTTAATTCCCTCTACTGTTATGTCTGGACACCAGGTGAAAGAGAATGATCTTGAAAACACGCTTAGATGTCACAAGAGAAGGCAACGCCAATGTTGAGTACCCAAGCTTGATTAAGCTCTGAGATTCTAGAATCTTTTAAAAACCCCCCAACCCAACTGGGAGTCTAGAGTTGACTGGCCAAGAGCATGAATGGGTAGAAAAACTTAGTATGAGCGCCAATAGAAGGCTGCTGAATGGTAAATCAAGTGTTAAGTAATAGCTATTCATACCGTCTCCATGGGTAATTCCATCATTTTGAATGGAGGGAGCAAGCATGGACTAGTGAAGCCAGAAAAACCAGTGAAACCATAACAGTTGAAAGATTTCGAGTCTACAGGGAGCAGCTCACCTCTCTCTCTCTCTCTCTCTCTCTCTCTCTCTCTCTCTCTCTCTCTCTCTCTCTCTCTCTCGCTCTCTCCGTGAGTAATTCCATCATTTCAAATGGAGGGAGCAAGCATGGACTAGTGAAGCCAGAAAAACTAGTGAGACCATAACAGTTGAAAGATTTCGAGTTTGCTGGGAGTAGCTCACCTCTCTCTCTCTCTCTCTCTCTCTCTCTCTGTGAACACCATTGGAAGCCCATCTGCTGGAGCTACGTGATCACTATTATCATGATGGAGAGCTTAAGGCCCATCTGCTGGTGCAATAATCATGACAACCATAGGATTTAGTTTGAATAACTCATAAGAATTGTGCCTACAATACCTTTCATCCAATCTATGGAGAATCTGATGCCTTGCTATTTTCCAGCAAGTAAGAGTAGTCAAACAAATGCCGTGAAAAGTGAAATGCTAAGAAGGGATGGGCATTTGTAGAAGAACTGACCTGGTCATTCTCGAGACTTGTGTCTCCTCTAGGCTCTTTGATTTGAGCCAAGAAAATCGGCATGCTTTTTGTGCCTCATGCAGGCTACTCTCCTTGCACTACCCATCACCTGACGATGCTACTGGTTGTCGTGTGGAGCCAGTGGAGAATCATACATGCTAGAAGCTTGTTGCCATGAGAGAATGCATTTGGCTATGGAGACAAGCGATGGAGCACTCAGAGCTCTAGAGTGTGGATTTTATAGTAACAAATGGAGTGCGGAGGTACTTGCATTTCTATTTCTTCTTCTATACTCCCCTTGGTGATTGGATACAGGATCATAGTCCCTTCCAGAGCTCTGGATTATACTTTTGATTTGATGGGCATAAGGTTGGTCTCTTAAACCTTTATGCACCCAATTCTAGAGGGGATCGTGTTCTTTTTTGGAAGGAACTGCTCTCTTGGTCACATATTGCAGATGCTTGGATTATAGGGGGCAATTTCAACATGGTTGAAATGCCCTCAGACAAAAGGGGTGGTAGGGAAGGTGGCATTCATTCCCTAGAGAGAGCAGTGTGGGATGCCTTCCTTTTTCAATACAGTAGCAGGGATGCTTGGCATGATGATGCTTTTCACACACAGCCACATTCTCTCATATGTTTTCTTGATCGAACAAGAGATTGTTGATGCCTATACATGAACGAATTATAGATTTTATGTGGATGATTGGGCTCTTGACAAAGGTGGTACTATTTGCATTGCAGTGAGGGTGTCCCCACTTTGGATCATTTTCTAGTGGTTTGGATGGTTTCAGATCCCCATGTGAGGCACCACTCTGCTAGTGTTAGGATTCCATATTATTTCTATGCAGAGGAGGGCCTTAATGAGACAGTGTTAAGGACCTGGGTATCTCATTTGCAGGATGGGCAACTTTCTCCTTTAGCTGTATCCCTCTCTGATATCAATGGCCTTTATCTTTCAGTTGCTCATATCAGAAGGGGTGAGATCCTCAGGCATGAGATAGGTATTTACCAGTAGCCTCTAGAGGGAGCAGAAGAGGCCTACAGATGCTTGGATTCAAGAGGGCCTTGCTATCGCAAGGGCTCAATCAACATTCACTTTTCGATTAGAGAGTAGATATGACTTTCATGCCAGAGAGTCATGTTGGACACAAGAGGGAGGTAGGGTCAACAAGCAGTTCTTCTCTACTCTTGGCCCCAGACATAGTCGGGAGAGCATCTCACAGCTTGTTGACTCAGGCGAAAGACACATCCAGATGTCATCTTGCAGGTTGCCACCGATTCCTATGCCTCCCTTCTTATAGCAGATCTAGAAACTCAAGCCATAGATGATGCTAGAGTGGTTTTTTGATGACACTTACCTGGGTTGGTGATAGGGGATATGACTATTTCACTTGATGCACCCTTCATCAACGTAGAGTTCAGGACTTCTCTGTTTACCCTTCACAAGGGCAAGTGTCCTGGTTCAGATGGACTTACCTCCTTATTTTTTATTACTTTTTGGGATCAGATTGGGGATTACATTACCTCAGCCCTATAGGGTGTATGGGACTCGGGTAGGAATTTAGTGTCTCAGTGGAGACCGATTTCCTTGCTGTGTACCTTGTACAAAATCCTAGCTAAAGATATCAACCTTCATCTGCAACCTTTTCTACCAGATCTTATCCCATGATACGCAAACGGGTTTTGTGCATGGCAGGAGAATCTTTGATAACATCTTCTCATTTCGGAGGCTTCGGATTGGTCTATGCATAATCACCACACACTGGCCATTCTACTCTTGGACTTTGAGAAAGCTTATGACAAGGTATACTGGGGCTTTTTGGAGGGCACACTTACTCGTTTTGGCTTCTTAGATGCATGGATCATAGGGGTGTTAGCCCTATACAAATCATCCCACAGCGCCAAGTTCTTATTGGTGGAGTCAGGGGAGATAAGTTTGAGATTACCAGATCAGTCCATCAGGGATGCCCCCTAGCCCCCTTTTTATTCCTTTTTGTGGCTGAGGCTATGAGCTATTACATTAGAGCCCAATCTAGAATTGTAGGGCTCAGGCTTTCTCTGAGGCAAGAGGATAAGCTCTTAGACAGTGAGTTGGCAGATGACAAATTATTTTTTTGGATGCCACTACATAGACACTGAATTCATTCAAGACAACATTGGATTTGTTTTGCATTGCGGCAGGTGCACACATTAATTGGAACACATCCAATGGCTTTTGGATCAGTGATGATGAGGACACTCCCGTCTGGGGGATTGACATAGCGTTCACTTGGATTCAGAGGGGAGTCTCTGTTAGATATCTGGGATGCCAGGTTGGGTTGAGCATCTCTCTAGAATAGCAGTTCGCTCCTGCCTTGGAGAGTATCAAGAGGAAACTCATCTTTTGGAGTTCAGCCAGACTTGACCTTGCATACAGAGTTGTGGTTTTGTGAACCAGGTATTGTTGGCCACCACTTGGTTTGTTTGCTCATGTTGGTGCAAATCTAGAGGTTGTATTGCTCAGCTCATGAGACCTATCAAGAACTTTCTATGGAGCAGTTTAGATGCAACCTCAGATGTTGTAGCCACGGTGGATTGGGAGACCCTCATTCTCCCCATAGGAGAAGGGGGTCTCAATGTTATTGACCCGAGCTTGTAGTGTATGGCCTTGCTCTGCAAGTTTGTAGTACATGGATTGATGCCTAGATAGGAGCCCTGGAAGGATTTTTTCTCACGCAGCATTCAGTCTTGCACAATTTCTCATGGGGGAGATTGGTTGGATAGCAGCAGATGGATCTTTACTTTAGCCCATCTCAAATCCCCCCCTTCCCACATTTCATGGCTGCTATTCTGAAAACTTAGGGTTGCTTCAGAAACACACTTCGCAAAGTTCCACCTACTTCTCTTGAAGAGCTTCAAAGGTAGGAAGTCATGTGGAATGACTGGATTTTGGATCATTAGGGCAGGCCACTTGGAGTGTCACATTATATGTAGTGGTCTAGATGGGAGAGGGGACATGCCTCTACTATAGGCACTTGGCACACGCCTTTATGAGACTTCCAGATGATCAGATACTTTTAGTAGTTGGCCACCTCAGAGGGAATGCACTCAAGATACAGCAGATACAGGTAGCCATTTCGCTAGAGTAGATTGACACAAATGACATGTCGCTTACAGAGTCCACTTGGTGGGGAGCGTTCTCAGAGATGGGCATTCCATTACAAATGATTGCATCGCCGAATGCATATGAGGATACCCTTATCTTTGATGTTCATTTGGGGAGGAAGACTTATCAGATCTTTTGATTATATTATTTTGAAGGTTGCATTTCAACTTGTCACAATTGCAAGATTCATGGAGTGGGTTAGGGATTCACAGTGGTATCTTGACCCTGATCCTATTCTCCTTATGCTGGGGTCTTGGAGACTCTGGCTGTATGGTGGTTCGCCTATTAGGTTCTTGTAGTGGGAACTAGGGGAGTGGGAATGGATTGATGAGGGGCACCGAGAGAAGAGCTTTCCCTTCTTTCATTACATAGTTAGAAATGCCTGGAGGTTTTAGCTCAACAGTAGAGGTTGGAGGTGTAAAGATAGTGAGAGAGAGGGAAGGAGTCTCACTTGCGGCTTTCTCACATACACAATGGGGAAATACACACAAAGGTGGAGGCCGAAAATAGTTTTCCTCTTCTTAGTTGTGAAAGCCAAAAGAACTCTAGTACAAAGAAATAGAAGAATCCTATATGTGGGTCTCAAACCAAACTCAGCTAACTAAGGTGGCATACTAACTGAGCCACGAACTAGAGTACATAAGGATAGCTGTCATCCAGCTATTATTCATGGGTGGTGTACCAACTGCATCTGCAGCTAATAAGTCAGTGACATAAATGCACAACGGTCACCTTGGCATATCACGAGTGGAGCTCGATATCTCAACACTCCCCCTCAAGCTCGATCCCAATTCCTGCACACCAAGTAGGTCTCTAAACTTGTGCAGCTTCTCTGTGCCCAATGCCTTCGTGAATATGTCAGCTACCTAATCCTCTGTGCTAACATAAACTAGATCAATAAGACCTAGTAAAACCTTCTCCCACACATAGTGATAATGCACCTCAATGTGCTTTGTTCTAGCATGATAGATTGGGTTATTTGCCAAGTGTATACTGCTCATGTTGTCACAATAAATGACAACTGGCCCATCTGTAGATTGATGCATATCATAAAGTAGCTTGTGCAACCAAGCTACCTCACATGCAGCCATTGTTGCACCCCTGTACTCAGCCTCTGTGCTCGAGAAGGCAATTGTAGGCTCTTTCTTGCTGCTCCAAGTGACTGCAGCACTCCCAAAAGAGAACACATATCCACTAGTAGATCGTCTATCAGAAATACTACCAGCCCAATCAGCATCACTGTATCCATGCAACTGTATCTGAATCCTAGCCTCATAAAATAGTCCATACTGCAATGTGGACTTCAAGCCTGCATAAACTGACTTACCAATCCAACAGCATAGCTCAAATCTGGCTTGGTAATAGTCATATAAATTAAACTTCCTACTATGCACCTGTACATAGTAGGGTCTTCTAGAAGCTCATCTGCATCTACGCTCAGCTTCCCATTCTGCTCCAAAGGAACTGAAATAGGCTTACATCCTGTCATCCCATATTTGGAAAGCATGTCCAATCCATACTGCCTCTACAAGAGCTGTATCCCACTTGGTGATCTAATCACCTCAATGCCCAAGAAATAACGCAGCTCTCCCAAATCCTTCATCTCAAACTTCTGCTTCAATAGCATTTTCACATGAAGGATATCTTCATCACTATCACCTGTGATGATCAAATCATCAACATAAATGACAAGCAGCATAATACCTTTCTCTGTTTTTCTCACATAAAGTGAGAAATCTGCCTTGGAAATCTGAAAGCCAATAGTGACAAGGTACTGTCCTATCTTGTCAGACCATGCTGTCAGACCATGCTCTAGTGCTTGCTTCAGGCCATACAAGGCTTTCTTCAACCTCTACAAACAAACTCAGGATGAACAGCATGAACATAACCTAGTGGCTGCTCCATAAAGACCTCTTCTTGCAAATCGCCATGCAAGAAGGCATTCTTTACATCCATCTAATGTAAAGACCATCCCTTTGATGTAGCCATAGCAATGACTGCTCTTATGGCTACCATCCTTGCAACCGGATTGAATGTTTCTTCATAATCAATGCCATATGTCTGTGCATACCCCTTGACAACTAATCTTGCCTTGTATCTATTCATAGAACCATCTACATTGTGCTTCAGCTTATAAACCCACTTACAGCCAATTTCATTCTTGTCTTTAGGCAAAGGCACCAATTCCCATGTAGCATTTGCTTCCAAGGCATCCATTTCTTCATCCATGGCTTTCTCCCATTTTTCTTTTCCCATGGCTTGCTCAAAAGAAGTGGGTTCTGGTCCCTGTATCACTTTGACCATATAGGCATAGTGAATGGCTATAAATCCATCATATTTCAGCCTATCTACAGGATACCTAGCTCTGGTAGACCTGTGCAAAATAGACTCACCTCCAGGTGCTCCCAAAACATCCTTGGTCTTCCTTACTCCAGGTGTAACAATAGAAGGAATACCTAACTCATCATCAATGCTCTACTTTGAGCCACTGGATTCACCATCCACATAAGAGTGACCTGCATTCACATCAAACATGGCCTGATCTACCTTCTCTTTTCCTTTTCATGATACCTGTGTACCACTATCTGCATTGCTTTGAGGAGATTCTCTTGATCTCAATCTGCCTGTCCATGGCGAAGTATGTGAACCCCTGCTAGAGGACACTATAGGTCCACTAATATTTTGTGATTGCTGCTATGAATTCTGTGCAGCATTACCATTTTGTGCATCTACATCAATCATCACATTTACTGGTTTATACCAACTGCTCATCTCATCAAAAACAACATCTCTACTCACACTGTAAATGTACGAGTAAAAGGGTTATAGCATCTATACCCTTTCTGCTGTAGAGAATAACCAATAAAGATGCACTTCTCAGCTTTTGAATCCAACTTGGACCTCAACTCATCTGGCACATGAACATAGGCAATGCAACCAAAAATTTTCAAATGAGAAATATCTGGTTTCCTACCAGTATACATCTCCTCTCGTGTCATGCCATGTATTGTTGCAGTGGGAGTCATGTTCATTATGTAAACTACTGTAGCAACTACTTCAGCCCAATAATAATCTGGTAGGTCTTTTTCATTTAGCATGGCCCGAGATACCTCTCCAATATGTCTGTTTTTCCTTTCTGCAAGCCCATTTTGCTGTGGGGTATGACTGCATGAATACTGCTGCTTTATGGCATGCTCCTACAGGAACCTTGCAAACTCATTTGAGAGGTACTCTCCCCCTCCATCTGACCTTAGGCATTTTATTTGCAGGGCTGTTTCTTTTTCAGCCATAGCTTTAAAATCTTTGAAGTGCCCAAACACTTCACTTTTCTTTTTCATAAAATACACCCAAACTTTTCTACTATAGTCATCAATAAAAGTGACAAAATAATGACAGCCTCCAATAGATACAGCTTTAGTAGTCCACACATCAGAATGGATTAATTCCAATGGCTTCTTACTCTCTTGAACATGTCTAGGAAATGGTTTCCTTGCCTGTTTTCCAAATTGACAGGCTTCACATATCTTATGCATTTCTGCAACCTTGAATTTAGGCAATCCTGCAACGATATTTTGGGCCTACATTGATTTAAGTCATTGTACATTAACATGACCAATGCGTTTATGCCAGATATCAATATCTACAACTACACAGGTCCCATGTGCAAACATTGCTGCACTCAATTCACGCATGTCTGCATCCAATGTTAACATCCTGCCCTTCTTCTTTCCTTTTGCTATCAAGCGACCATTATTTTTCATATCCTCAACAAAGCATCCATGAGGATTAAATCTGATCTACAAGCCCTACTCAACCATTTGACCAACAAAAACCAGGTTCTTGGTAATATTCGGGACATGAAATACATCAGACACTGGAAATCCCTCAGGAATAGAAAGATCACTCTTTTCTTTTGGCTTTCTATTCATGGAGGGATTGCAGTGAACCTGTGGAGATCCAAGTTTGGGGCTCACCCTACTTGTCGTCGTTGTCACATGGCAATTGATTCAGTATAGCATTGCCTTTGGGAGTGCAGATAGGTGAGGACGATCTAAAAAGGTGTTGCGAGGATTTTCAGCATCTTTCATACACCACCTTTCTATATGACCTGGGGTTCAGTGGCTTGGTTATCTCTTACTGGCCCAACGGTGTTTTTCGAGGGACATGATCTAGATCCAGCTTTCATTGTACGATGACAGTCAAGGAGTCTTGTTCCCTCTAGGATGTTCCCCTCACTCCTTTCAGAGCTAATCATGCCTCAATAGACACGTCTTGGGAAATTTTGGCTAGCATTGCAGCTTGGCATATTTGGAGATCCATGGATACAAAGGTGATGGAGGGTATCTAGGTTCACCCTTCCCAAAGTATGGCCAGTATTTGGATTAGCACAATACACACTTTGATGGCCAATTTGGGCAAGCATGCAAGGATCCTCCAAAGTAGCCACTGCCAGGAGAGTTACTTTTTTTAGAGTTTGGAGGGGATCTCCTTTCTTCTCTGAGTTTCCTTCAGGGTTGAGATGGCATTT